>NW_006436291.1:1499919-1529061 GCF_000325575.1 Pteropus alecto | reverse complement strand
GAGGCGGAGGGGCCGCCCGCTCGCCGAGCAGCCCCGGACCACGAGCTCCTCCCGGCTGTTTTGTGTCGACTGATCTTCCTCGTTCTCTTCTGGAGCTTTCGCTGGGCGTGTCTGGCACAGCTTGACACACCCAGAAACTCGGGCCTCCAAGGCCCCTCCGCCAGACGCGTGGCATCGGTCACGTTCATTATTTGAAGAGAAGATGGCGCGTCCACGAGTGGGTTCGGGCAGTCGGGGGTCGGGGCCGCCAGCCAGCTGCCATGAACCCCTGGCCACTGCCCGCTACGTAGGCCACAAGCCACAGCGGCACTAACGATGTTCACGGACCTGGAGCCAGGCCCGCCAAGCGCCACGATGCCACCCTCCGAGGTGGCACCGTGTCCCATCTCGGGGGTGAAAGGCCACGGTGCACGGAGGTCGAGCCGCCACCCGTGTACGGCCAGGACACGCTCTTGACACGGGAGCTTGGCTCCAGAAGCCACTCCCCGGCCCCCTCCCCGCGCCGCTTCCCGCTGAGAACTGCTTCATCCTCTTCAGAATCCGCGGCCCACGAAAGGCCTGACATTCTCACCCAGCGTCGCGTTCTGCCTACGACGTGCCGTGCGCTTCGTGTGCGTGAGAGCTGGCTTCACAGACAACCGAAAGGGACATCTGCGTTTCCCCACGAGGGCGCCGCGTGGGGCACCGCCCGGGTGGGCCTGGGGGCTGCTCCTGTGGTCCCCCCGGGGTCTCCCCCATGCCTCTGCCCCTCCGCCGTCCTCGGCTGGTCCCTGTGCTTTTCAGACAGCATGACCAGGCGGCCCGTCAGTGCGGGCGCGGTCGGCACGGCCGTCCTGTCTCTGTGGGAGCCCCCGCCTCCTCTCTCTCACACGGAACGACCAGCAGAGCGGCACAGGGACTGGGAGGGGACCGCAGGGACCTCGGCCTGTAATGGCCCCAAGGCCCGGAGGGGCAGGCGTGGGCCTGCAGCCAGGTGCTGGGTCCCCGGAACGGCCTCGTGCCCAGGACGGCTTTGCGGACAAGGTAGCCGAGGGCAGAGGTCAGTGGTCGAGGTCAGCCACCTCTGGTCAGGAGGGATCCATGTGGAGCCCCTTTCCACTCACCTTTTCTCTTCAGAGGGCTCCGGGTCGCAAACCTGGCTGGCCTCTGCGAGATTCGGCTGAGGCTCTCCTGCGGGCGGTCGAAAAGGTAGAACGCAGAGAATTTAGGGAGCAGACGGTTCTCATAAAACAGACTAACGAATTCATCGCAAGTGTGAGATATTGATTCAGCGTCACTAGAGAAGTCATCCTAACGCTCCGTGAAGAGTGTGTTTTCAGTTCTAAAATCTTCTAATGGATATGTCAATTTTAACTGATTTTTCCCTGTTAGGTCTAAATCTTTCTTTTGGATCGTGCCATGTGGTTGTCATGAGTGCTGACAACATGACAAACAGGGTTAGGATACGAATTTCCATTTTGCAAATGAACCTTTCAGCGAGGCTGCAGCTGGCCTGCCTCTCCGGGCGCATGAGGCCCCAGGCTGGAGGGTGACCGGGGGCAGGGTCCTCAGTTTGGGGGGTGGCTCCATCACAGAAGCCCCAGGAGGGCTGGGCCAGTTGCCCCTGGTTGTCCTGGGCCCGGAGTCGGCCTTGTAACTCGTCACTGCACTTAAGGTTCCATGACGACGCATAAAAATAGTGACGGGTGCTGTCCCAGGGGAGCCTGGAGCCCAGGGACCGGAGACGCTGGCCTCGGTCCCGCAGTGTCCTTCCCTGTGGTAACCGGGTCAACAGCAAACACCTGCGTGGGGCGTGCTCCAGGCCGGCACCATCAGGGCACGTCGCCGTTTGCACCCGAGCCCCAGAGCAGGTTCCTGCGGTGTCATCTGGACTTCACGGAGGAGGAAAGTGAGGCGCCCTGGCCTTGAGAAATGCGCCCAAGGCACACGGCTGAGAGTGACCCCAGGAACTCCAGGCTCCGGCCCTCAGGGCCAAGCAGCACGATGGGACGCTGCCCGGGAGGGACGTCAGCTAACTCCTTCTGCCCTGTCTAGATCGGCTGCCCCAACCATCCACCTCCACCCCAGGATCATCTGCCCGGACCGTCCACCCCCGCCCCGGGATCGGCCGCCCTGACCGTCCACCTCCGCTCCAGGTGGCTGCTCAGCTGGGCGAGGCTCCTTCCCGCCACACGCCCCACAGGCGCCAGTGGCCGCCACCAGTAAGGTGGGGTCTGTCCTGCGGCATGGCTGGGCTTTGGCCTCCGAGTGCTAGTCGGGGGGGCCAGTGATCTCCTGGGCAGGAGACCTGGGTATGTGCCCCTGGGTGGGCCGAGTGGCTCAGCAATGGCGTGGGGGAGCTTCGTGTCATTGCGTGGGCCGCGTGTTGGGGTTTTATTGATTTTGCTGCCTGGCTATGCAAGATTTTCCCCAGGACTTTACTGTAATAGCGTTTTCTACTCGGGCTGATGATGTCTCCCTTAAGAGGTATTAATATTCAAATAAATTGTTCTTAAAGCGCATCTACTTATGAAATAAACTATAGCAAGCGCACTGCAGAGCTCCCTGGCGGCTGGGAGACGCCGCGCCTACCCCCGACTTCAACTTCAAGGGCCGGGACGCCTTTCTAGGACAATCTCTGTTAGAGAGGAAAACTCACCCGATGCTCCAAACGGATGAGGTGGGGTGTTCAGCGGGGCAGCCTCGGTGGCCGGCTGGGTTGAGGATGGCGCGCAGGGCCCGTGGGAGCCCCGGACGGCAGCGGGGCAGCGTGCCCCTCCCTCGAGGCCTCGGTGCCCCTCCGGCCCATCCGGAGGTGTCACTGCCCAAACCCCAGAACCGCGGCTGGAGAAAGACTTCCCTGCATTCGAAAGTCTTTTCGTTAGTGGTAGGTGTCCAATGTCGCCAGATCTAAATACTCACGTCATTAAGCACTAAAGGTCTGTTCTAAATAGCACCGTGAAACGCAAATGATAGCAGCTGTTATATCTTAATACGAAATTCATTAAATGCGTCGCCCCAAACTTTCCAACCTCGTTATACAGCTGTGCGCGCCCTGCTCACAACTGAAGCTGTCATCATCCTGCAGCCTGCTGTCGGAGCCGTGACGTCCAGGCCGCGGGCAAGTGAGAGAGATGCCGGGGGTGGGCGGGGGTGGGGGGCATGAGCCTCCCTTCCCCAGGGGAAGCAGGAAACAAGGCTTTGCCTGCTTTGTGCATCCCCAGAACGGTTGGCTCAGTTCAAAGGGTTCTCAGGCTTCACCAAAGTGAACCCAACCGTGTCCACGCGTGGGGGAGGGACAGGACGGGGAGGGCCACCGGCCCAGACCTGGGGGCTGCCCAGGGGGTCAGCGGCCTGCAGGGTCAGCTGGCTATGTGCACAGAGGACCTGCAGTCGGCAGGACATGGGGGTCGGAGTGTCGAGCTGACACTTCCACTGCACAGACACCGGCCATTCCCAGGGTGCCTCTGCTCACGGCGAGGACGCGGGGGGCCGGGCACGCTGGCCCCTGACACACCCGGAAGCCAACTGGTCGGCCCGCTGCTCAGCTGACGAACCCGCGCTCCCCGACCCGCTGCCCGGCGCTGCTCCCACAGAGCCGCCCCTGGAAATGGTCTCATCTCCCCGTGGCACCTTCGGCCCAGCCACATGCACTTAGCCCCGTGCCCGGCAGTGTTCCGGGACTGGCTGCTTCACTTTGGGATCCTGGCTCCTCCATGCCCAAAGCCACTCTCCTCGCCTCTGGTGCTAGCCGGTGCCTCGTGTGCGGCAGACGCTCAGCCAGCATCTCCCGCACCAGTGCAAGGACCAGTGAACAGAACGCACGGCCCGCGAGACGGTGTGTGAGCCTGGGCCCCCCAGGGTGGCGCCCCGCCGACCGCCCAGCCAAGGTCAGGGGCAAGCGGGACCGCGATGGGAAAGGCAGCCCGGTCCGGCCCGGCTCTGCACCCTCAGCCGCTATCTGGCTGCCCTCCGCCTTTCCGGCGTGGACCCCAGTGGAGTGGGGAGCAGACCTGAGGAGTCGGCTTAGCGCTGGGCACGTGACACGCTTCTGGGCCATTTCTGCCGGGGCCTGAGCCCGAGCCCCTGCAGGAGGCCGGGTCCTTCCTGGAGCGTGAGACACGGCGGTGGTTCTGGACACCCCACCATGGCCCACAGCAGGAAGCGCGTTTTGCACTGACCGATGCTCACACGCACACTTTTCGAACCTTAGCACCTCTAAGAATGTGCGCTGTCTGACAATCAAGTCACCACCCCGCAAGCAATCAGTACACACCTCTGTCCTCACACTAAGACTCTGAAAGCGTGCACGGTTTATACTTCCGGCCCATCCTAATTCAGACTAGACACTTGTCAAGTGTCACGAGTGGCTGGTGGCCACCATATTGGACAAAACAGCCCGAGAGCAGGGGCCAGCGAGCCTTTCATGTCAAAGAGCCAGATAATAAAGACTTTAGGCTCTGCCAGCCAATGGTCTTTGGCACTATGACTCAACTCTGCCGTGTCGTGTGAAAACAGACACATGCAATACTTAAGCAAATGTCTGTGCTTGTTTTCCAATAAAAATGTATTTACAAGAACAAGCGGCCGAACAGATTTGGCCCCCGGGCTGGAGTCTGCCCACGCCCGAAGCCGGCCAGGTCTCCAGACCCAGTTCTTAGTGTTCGCCCCAGCGGTCATCGGAGACCCGGCGACGACAGCCACGGTCTCGAGCTCCTGCCCGCACCAGGCTCAGGCCCCTCCGCTGTCCTGTTCGCCCGGCGCTGCCGGTCCCCTCCTCTCCCCCCCCGACCCCCGTTCCTGTTTCTGTTCTGAGGTGCTGGCCGGGTCCCCCTGCATTTGAAAAGTGTGGGAGGAGGTGAGGCGACTCCGATGAAAGCCAGCACTGCCCCCGTGGACTTGGACCCCCAGTCCGGGGAGTGGGGGGAGCGTCGGGCTCGTTCAGTGCAAGCCGGCCAGATGGGGCAAGGCCCTCCACGTGCACAGGCCACAGGGTGGCTGCCGCCGCGAGGCCCAGGGAGGAGCTGGCGGGCGCGGTGGGAGCCAAATGCATCCGACATCCGAGTTCCGCTCCAGACGAGGCGCGTGCCCAGCTCTGCAGGGGAACGACTTCCAAATGACACACATTAGCCCGGTGGCTTCCAAGCGCCCTTGCTGGAGCCAAGCGCGCATCACGCAATGGCAGCTGCAGATCTCCAAGGGCCTGCCTGCCAGTCCCCGGCCGTCCACGGGCGATTCCTGGTGCCCGGCTGGCCTCCGGTGACTGGGTGGCTCCTGACCAGCGAGGCCCTGCCCTGAGGGTCTGGGACTTGGAGCTCTGTCGGCGGAGCCAGACCCACTTGGCCGCCGGCAGCCACGTGGAGAAAGCCGACGCGCAGGGCTCGTGCAGGAAGCCGGTGGCTGAGATGCCAAGAGAAGCGAGTGGGGAAGCGGCGAGGGACCTGTGGACACTCACGTCCCCAGGTCTCGTGCCGGCTCCGGCTCAGTCCTGCTTCTCTCGGGCCCCGTGGCTCCTGGCGCCATGCCCCGCTTCTTCCCACGGCCCCGTTCCGCTTCAGTCCGCCCCGGTCCGCTCGCGAACTGGTGAGTCCCGTTAAATCCTACTAAGTCCGACCCGACTTAGGCGGTCGGAAGTCATCGCGAAGTCACTGAGGAGAGCCAGCAAGGGACACAGGAGGCTCAGCCCTGCGGGGCCCAGCACTCGCCTGCCCTCCATGGTCCCGTGTCCTGGGGTCGCAGGGCCAGTTCTGCTGCCCGCCTGCTCGGCGCCCGAGGAAGTCCACCGGCTGCGGGGAGCGGGCCGCCCGCTGACTCGCGCGCGGGAGTGGGGTGTCTGTGAATCGGAGGGCCGGGCCAGCTGGAACTCTGCCCGCAAGACTGTCAACCTGGAGGGAAGTTCCCTCCGGAGCAGTTTTTTTCAGAAAACATGCGTGACATTCGTAAATATCACATGCTGCTCGGGGCGTTTTGGGTGTGACTTAGGGAGTGAAAAATAAAGTCACTCCAAGCTGGGACAAATCGGTGCTCTTAATAACAAGCTTCCTCAATAGGGTGAACAGTATTCTCCCAAATTCACATGCACCCAGAACCTTTGAATGTGGCATTGTTTGGAAAGAGGTCTTTGCAGGCATATTTAGTTAAGATGAAGTCCCACTGGAGTAGGGTGGCCCCCAAATCTGGTGACCGGTGTCTTCATAAGAAGAGGAGAGGACACACGTAGGGAAGAGGCCACGTGATGGCGGAGGCAGCGGGTGGAGGGAGGCAGCTGCAGGGCAAGAAACGGTTGCAAACGCCAGGAACCAGGGAGACGCAGGAAGGTCCGCCCCGCCCCCGCCAGAGCCCCAGAGGGGCGAGGCCCTGCCAACGCCTCATCTCAGACTCGCCTCCAGACCTGGGGGGGAACAAGCACGTGTTGTTTGCGGCAGCTGGTTACTGCAACAGCCCCAGGACCCTGACATCGGGGGAAAGGAACCCCCTCCCGGCCAGGCCCCCCGAGGCCGTGCCCACCCTGCGCTTCCGGTGCCCCCTTTCTCAGCAGCGAGCACCCTCGTCCCCCCGACGCAGAACCTTTGCTCTGCCTCCTGCTTTGTGGGCCTCTCGCCTTCCCAGAAAACCCCCTCTTGAAAGGGGGGCCACCCTGCCTGCACCCCTGGACCCGGGGGCTCCTCCTCCTGCGTCCTCTCTGCCCCCTGCGTAAGGCCACCTCTATGACAGCCTCGGGGTGCCAGCGCCGTTTCTGCATCTGCCTCCATGTCCTGTGCTGAGCTCCTGGAGGACACCCAGGGCCCGGCCATCGCACATGTGGGGTGCCCAGTACACTCGCCCAGCAGGCTGAACCTCGAATGCGCTTAACGAAGCAACAGCTGGGGCTTTGCTGGCAAAGCAGGGATTTGAGAAGCAATCGTCCCTGGTGACCTCAGCCTGACAAATGTCACCCCTGCACCGAACTCTTGTTGCCTGGATGGATTCATTCCCTGTCACGACATCCTCATGGAAACATGCTCGGGTCTTGTTTGATGGGTGAGGTGACTGAGGCCCAACGTGGCCCAGGGTGGCCTGGCATCCCACGTCGCCCCTGTGCCCTGCGGGCTCTGTCCTTGCACAGGACGGATGAAGCCACGGTGGCTGTCCTGTGCGAAGCACCCAAAGCCCGCCTTGGCCCCCTCGCCTTGGTAAGGGGCGGCTGGCGACACCCACTCCCATCCACAGTTTCTGGCGTCCTGATGTGGAACCGTTTCCCCAAGTCTGGGCAATGACACATCACGTTTCCTAAGAAAAATTGTCCCAGCAGGGAACGAGAGCACGCGTGTCCTTACGGCTCTTGCTTTGTGGGACGTCCTCCCTCAGGGGTGGGCCAGAGCCCGCTCCTGGGTGGGGAGCCCAGCGGATGCGGGGTGCAGACCTGGGGGGCGGAGTCGGCCTGGAGGCCAGAGAGCTGGGAGACCGACCGGGGAAGGCGGAGGTCCCCCAGCCTGACTCCCCCCTCACTCCCAACCCGGCCCCAGCCAGGGTGCCACGGATGGCGCCGGGCTCCACTGAAGACGGCCCAGCATCAACGGCACTGCCTGTCGGAGCCACGAATCCAGCGGGCAGCAGGATGGTGTCCCCAGCGATCCTGGCGGCTCCGCCGTGCCAGTGCCGGTCATGAAGAGACAGTTCGGGCGTGTGCCGGGGTCCCCTCAGCCCGGACTGCGCCTTCGTGAAGATCGGAAAGCAGCCCCTTCCCTCTCCCTCGGGAAATCGTCCGCCCCTTTCCCCGGGTCAGACGGGAGCCCGCGGCCCAGGCTCCCCTGGTGGGCGAGGTCCACAGCGGGTGCCCGCTGTCAGCCGCCCTGACCCTACCGAGTTGTCGTTCACGTGCAGTTGGCTCCACAGACTCAGTGACTGACACCCTGCCATGTTCCAGGACGGACGTAAGTGTCTTAAACTCTGTTTCCGGGTCCACGGTCCCGTGAGCAGTTTTGGAAGCCAGGATGGTGTCCCCATCGATCCTGGCTTCACAAAGCTTAACGAAGGACCCTGCCCCACTCTCCAGCACGGGGCGCCGGGCCCGCGCGCTTCCCAGGTGCTTCCCCCACCGCGGTCTGCAGCAGTGCTGGCGGAGTCACCGGTCACTGGCGGGAAGGTGACGTGAGGCCTTCAGCGGGCAGGACGTGGGTGCTGCGTCCAGAGCCGTTTCCTGGAGCTGCACGCTGCTTGCCGATACGGGAGGGACCTCTGGGCAATTCGTGTCCTTCTTCCAAAGGATCTGGGTCACGGCCACGCGCCCCCGCGCACATTCCCTGCCAGGTGATTTCGAGGGATGTTCAGGGAGCGATTTTCCCTCTCTTTTGAATGCATTTGGAAATGGCTGCGTTGGGGAGGTGAGGGATTCTGAGTGCTCCCGATTGCTGGAATGTTCTCCCTAATTTGAAATGTTTTTCCCTCGCAGCTCCCAAGAATTTGCTCAAACGATCCCAGTGTTCAGGTTTGGATCACAGCTCCGGCTCTGGCTGCTGCGACCAGAGGATGAGCAGGCAATTTAGGCACCAGATTAAGGTGATAAAAACCTGCGTGTGCATTCTGGGATGTATCAAAGGAGCGGGGGTCGGCAGTCAGCAGCGCACAGCCACGTGCTCCGGGACCCGGTGAGACAGACCTGCTTGTGTGATGGATGCAGCGAGGGGCCTGGGCGGTGATGCGCACAGCGGGTGGCTCGGTGAGCCAGGCCCGGGTCCCCTGGGCTTCCCGCCTCCCCCGGTAAACCTGCTGGGCGCCGAGAACAGTGCGGGGGGACTTCCCCCATCTGAGGCTACAAAGTCCCCGAGAACAGCGCGGGGAGACGTCCCCCATTCGAAGCTACGAAGTCCCCAGCCACTGAGTACAAACAGGTGCCCGTGACCAGGAGCCCCGGTTCAAGGAGCTCCGGGGAGCACAGCGGCCACCTGGAGGGTTGGAGGCGGGGGGCCGGCTGCGGTGTGACTCTGCCTCCCAGCGGACACGGCAGCAAGCCCCTCCTCGGGGAGCCTGGCCAGCTGCCCCGCACGTCCCCTGCACTGCAGCCCAGTATGCGTGTGCTGAGCCGGGCAGTGAGCCTGGGCAGCAGGCTGGTCGGCTGAGCCCAGGGGCTGGGCCGGGTCTCGCTGGTTCACCGCCCACCGCTCCCAGGCCCACCGCCTGGCCGAGTGGGAAGTGGGTTCCGAGCAGGTTGGGGCAGCCAGAGATGATCTCCCTGGGGTGCTGGGTAAAGCCCTAGGCTCTGCCCCGGGGGAATCAGAGGGAAAAGCGCACGGGTACCACGTGGATGGCGTGATCCAGTGAGCGGGCCCACTGTCCGCATCGCCACGTCCTGGGGGCTGGGTGACCCGAGGGTGCAAGTCAGACGGAATGTGGCCTCTGATGGGCCTGGCCGTGACGGCACTGAACATGACAGGCGACACGCTCTGGCCAGTGCCCAGCAGATGATGGGGGCAGGAGCCAGGCCCGCTCCTGGGGCAGGACGGAGGGCGAAGGGGACCCTCAGGCGACTGCACAGGAGCCGAGAAGCCCGGGCCCTGCCCCCTGGTGCTCTGGCCGGGACCCCTGTGGTCTCTGAACTCCTGCTTCCGGCTGCAGTCCTCCAAGGGACCCACACTCTGGGGGATCGGCGACCTGTGGCTGTGACGAGACTGCCACCACTGAGGTGACTGAACACGGAAGTGTACCTGTCGCAGTTCTGGAGGCCGGAAGTCCGAGCGCGAGGCGTGGGCGGGGTCGGCCGAGGTTCTGAGGGACACCAGCCAGGCCACGCCCCCTACTGCTGGTGGCGCCGCTGTCCTCGGTGTCCCCCCGCTGGTCCATGCTGCCTCCCGTCTCGGCCGTCGTCGTCACAGTGCCCGCCGCTGTCTCCGAGTCCTTTTCTGCGTCTTATTGCAACACTCGTTGGATCCAGAGCCCACCTTGGTCCCACAGGATCTCACCTTGACCTTCGATTTCATCTGCAAAGACCTTCTTTCCAAATGCCATAAGGGTCTGAGGCTCTGAGAGCATACGAATTTGAGGGGGACACTGTCCACCCCCATGGGTGTGGGGGCTGCGTGTCCGGCCAACTGGGAACAGCTGGACACTGCCGTCCCTGCCATCCGACCCGGAGGAGGAGGGCCCAGGAGCAGGCTCCCCGCCAAGACAGACACTCCTTTACTTCACGACCTCCTTAATTTTTATTTTCATTAAGTCTGATTATTGTAACGACGCTAGTGAACTGAATTCAGAATTGTAACAGGTTTCTGCTGCCGCCGTAGTAAACAGAAAAACCCCACGAACTCAGTGGGTTACGACAGGAACGTCTTATTTTACAGCTGCGTGAGTCAGGACAGCAGAGCGGGTGTCACTGGCCTGAGGTCAAGGTGTGGGTGGGGTCGGCTCCTTCCGGGGGTGGGGAATGGGGGGAGGGTGGGGGAGGCCACTCTGGCTTCTGGAGCCCCGCCCCCCACAGTCCTTGGCCATGGCAGGTGGAGCCCTCCCCACGGCAGGTCACCCCGTATTCCCCTTCGGCCTCTCTTCCACTTTAATGGGCCCTTCTGACGACACTGGGCCAACTCAGGTGATGTGAGATCACCCTGATCTCAAGGTCAGCTGACCAGCGGCCTTACCTCCACCTGCAAGCTCAGTTCCCCTCACCGCATGACCTAGCGCACTTGCAGGCTCGCGGTTAGGGAGTGGGCACCCCATGGGGTCTTACACACCCTCTGTCTACCACAGGGGCTCCTGGATATCTTCTTGTTATTGAGGCCTAACTTAATTCCGTTCCTGTCAGATGACACCTGCATTAACTCAGCTCTCTAAATGTATTAAGACTTGTTATGCGGCCCAGCGCGTAGCCAGCTATCCCGCAGAACATTCCGTGCACACCTGAAAAGGTGTATTCTGAGTGGTAGGGCACAGTAATTATCAATAAGATCGAGGCACATGATGATGTTTTCACATCGACATTTTAACTAAAATTTTCTCTATAAATTGCTGAGGTGGCTGTTAAAGTGTCTAAGATGGTGAAATTGTCCATTTCTCCTTTTGCGAGGTGCATACACATTTACGATTGTGTTTTCCTGATGACGTGACTGCTTCATTACAAAGTGTCTCCTTTCATGCTCTCTGTCCCGAGGCCTCTGTTGCTTGATATCACGCGGCCACTCTGGCTTCCTCACGCCTTCCGGTTATGTACCTCCCCAGCCATTTATGCTCAGCCCATCGGAGTTTTCATCATTTAGATTAACTATTTAAAGTAACTATAACAGCTGGGTCTTGCTATTTGTCATTTTTATTTTTAATCGTGGTAAATTACACACAGCGTAAAATTTTCCACACTGAGCGAACCATCATCATCTGCAGTGCAATTCGGCATTCTGAGCGAACAGTTCGCTGGCACCGATATATTCACATTACTGTGCGACCACCTCCAGAACTTTCACCTTGCAAAAACCGAACTCTGTGCCCATTAATCAACAACTCCTCCATTTCTCCCTCCTGCCCCTCGAAACCCCCCTCTACTTTCGTCTCTCTGAATTTGATGACATTGGGTAATTCACAAGAGTGAAATCATTTAATATTTGTCTTTTTGTCTGGATTTCCTCACTCAGCTTAATGACTTTAAGGTTCATCCATGCTGTAGCAGGTGTCAGAATTTCCTTCCTTTTTAAGGCTGAATAATATTCCACTGTATGTATTTGGCAAACTGTCTGTCGAACCATCCGCCGACGGCTATTTGAGTCGCTGCCACTTTTTGCTGCTACTGTGAATGCTGCTGCTATGAACGTGGTGCCGACCTCTGTGTCCTTACTTTCCATTCTTTGGGGATCTGTATTTTCAATTTCTGAGGAACTCGCGCACCATTTTCCACAGCAGCTGCACCATTTACATCTCCCCCGGTCATGCACAGGGCTCCAATTTCTCCACGGCCTCCCCAATGCTTGTTACCCCTGGTTTTTGGACTGCAGCACCCTAGTGAGTGTAAGGTGGGGGTCTTGCTTTTTACGGTCTATTTGGACAACCTCTGTTCCGTTTGGTGTTCCTCTGTCTCTCATTTCCTGCCTTCTTCCGGATCATTTAAATATTTTTAAAATTCCATTGTAATTAATCTATTGTTTCAGCTATACCTCTTTAAATTACACTATCAGTGGCTGCTTAGGGATTAAAATATACATAAATACACATCCTTAACTCTTCAGTCTGGTTAGAGTTAGTACTGTACCGTCATATGTGAAAAGCAGAAAGCTTCTAACTGTATAGGTCCCCTAGTCCTTTATGCAACTGTCACCGTGGGTATCATGTCCACAGGAAATCCAGGCGGCGACGGGGTGGGGCGGGGGGAAGGGCAGAGCCCGCTGCAGCACGGGAGGGGCCGGGCAGGCGGAGAGCGCACGGCGTCACACTCCTCCACAGCTAGGCTCTGGTTCGGTGGCACTTGACACGTCGAAGAGCGTTTTAACCAAGCCCCGCTACTTCCCCGGCCACGGCCACGCCGCACGTTCGCACCTGCACCCCCGTCACGCGGTCTGGGCAGCGGCTTGGCACCACTAACCCCTCAGGAAAGTGTGTGACAGACTAATGAGCCCAGGAGCCCGTTTCACTAGCTCCCGCTGCGAGAGGAATGGGGGTGCTCGGCCCCCAGGAGGGGCGGCTGGTCCTGTCCCGCGTCCTAAGTCCTCGTCCGGCCACTGCCAACGCCCTCCCCCACTGAGGGAGGTGCCAGTGCCCGGTGGGCACACCCCAGAAAGAACAGAGCGACACACGTGCACCTTGCCATCAGGTAACTGTACCCCACACGTCGCCCAGGGTAGGGTCACAAAAGGAAGGTGTGCGGTTACAGGGACAAAAACACCCCAAGGAAGTCAACACGGGCTTATTAATATCAGACCGTAGGTGACAACTGCCAGACAATCGGTCAACACGGGGCCTCGTGTCTGCGTGATCCCGCTAACCCATGATGATCTTTGCGAAGTGTCCTTCCGGGGGCCCGGACCCCCAGGCCGGAGGGCAGCCCCTTCCCTTTTATTGGCAGCTAAGCTCTTTACACTCGGACCATATTGCGGCGGGCTAGAAGTCTAAGCTTTATTGTCTTACGTTATTGAAAACCCCGGCTCCAGCGGGCGTCTCCCGCAGGTCGCGCTGTGTCTGAGGATACATTCTCATTTTTCCACACACAGAGAGCGTCTGGAGAGAGGCAGAGAAGATTATGACTGTAATATACTTAAATCCAATTTATTTGCCTGGCCAGAAACTTCTACCCTCCACAATTGCTTCCTACCCGAGATGTCGTCTTTAATTCTTTAGTGACAGGAGCATGCGGTGACAGCTCCTGGCAGGTTCGGGCATAGGGACAGGGGAGGGTCCCGAGGCATCCAGGCCGGGGGTGACAGGAGGGCCCCAGAGGGGACTCCAGGTACCGACCAAAGTTCCAGCTCAGTCCTGGGTTCACGCCCCAGTGGAGCCACAACCCATGGTCTATGGCCACGCCCCCCCGAACCAGCCCGATGTCTGATCGCGGAAGCTAAGCAGGGTCGGGCCTGGTTAGCACCTGGATGGGAGACGGCCCAGGAAGCCCAGGTGCTGTGGCATAAATAATAAGAAAGAAAGAAGCCTACTCTTTGCTGTTTGGTGTCTACCCCTCTGTTCTCAGGTCCGTAACTGCTCAAAGCCACACATCTTCATCATCCCGACCTACGCGTAGCCGATGTGAGAAGGCAGGAAACTGGACAGCAAGCGGGCGGACCCCGCTGCTGGGAGGAAAACTGCCCTGGGTGTCAGATCACAACAGGGGACCCTGTCATTTTGTTAGATGTAACGACGGCGTAAGTGATGTCAACATGTCCGTCCCTGTTAAAGATACAAACTAGAGCATTTAAAAGTGAAATAAAACAAGGCCTGGGATTCGCTGAGTACATTCCGGAGAGAGGAGGGCGGGCCGGCAAAGCGCTAGCAACTGCTGAGGCTGCGTGATGCCCTCCTCGCCTCTCCACTTTTGAGTACGTCTGAAGTTTCTGAAACACCAGGACTGAAAAACGAGCTAGAAAACTGAGGGAGGTAAGGGGCCAACAGACTTCATAGGTTATCGTCATTTATAGACATCCTGGCATTCTTAGAAAACCCGTGAGAATTAATTGGTTAAAATATTAAAAATAACTGGAAGGTTAGCTGGCCAGATACAAAGCACATCGGTAAGAATGTAAAGCTTGTGCCGGATCCCAGCCACTGGACATATCACTGGAAAACATATTTTTTAAAAGATGCCGTTCACAGTAGCTGCCCAATGCCAAGATGGTGCCAGGTCTCCTTTGCAGGTGGGAGGAGACAAGCCTAACGCCCTGAGCCCTGGGGACAGCTGGGGCCAAGGGGAGTGTCAGCCAAGCCACCAGCATGTGACCAATCACAGAAGCAGAAAGGGCCCACAGGCTCTGGAACTCAGGGCCTCTAAGGGTGCTTTTGCAACAAGTAACAGACACCCAGCTCAAAAACCAGTGTGTGACCATTTAATGTCTCAACTCACAGGAAGGCCAGAGGCAGAGCTGGCCGCAGGGCTGGCTCATCCTATGGCTCCCAATGTCACCGAAGGCCCTGTTTCTCTGCTCTATAGTTCTCAGTGACGTCAACATGGCGGACAGGGACGATGGGGACAACATGCGTCCTCATTCACACTAAGCAACTCAGACAGCGAGGGAGGGAGCGGGGAGTGGACAGGAGAGGGGGCGTGCGTGCAGGTCCCTCGCTTCCCTCCAGCCCAGCCCACCGGGATGCAGCCTGCTCGCAGGGCTGTGGGACCCGCCGAGGGCCGACCGGCCAGGGGCTGCTGCCGCGGAGGGGCTTCATGGGAAGAGAAGCTGAGAGGACCCTGGAGGGCAGGCTCGGGCTTGGGCACAGGTGGGGTCCCCCCTGGGGTGCACAGGGAGGCTCCCATGACATGAGACACCAGGTGGGGGCGCGGCTGGAGAGTGGGGGGCTCTCTCCCAGAGCTGGAAAAGGGTGTAGCCACCCACCACCCATGCCCCTCGAGCTGTCCGCGCCCTCCCTGCTGCTTGTGCTTCCTCCTCCCCTCCAGCTCCACCCGCCACCAGGGCTGCGGCCTGCGACGGAAGGGGACTCGGCCGCTCCCAGGACAGGACAGGCCTTGCTCGGGCTCAGACCGCGCCGGCCACGGCGGCCGACTGGGCCTGGCTTGAGTGGAAGAAGTGCGTGCCAGTGCCAGTGGCCGGTGGGGTCGCGTGGTGGCATCTCGAGCCCAACAGCCAGGCTGGCTCCAGGCTGACCTCGAACCTGCCATGGGCCCCAGGAACTCGAGCTGCCTCCGGGCACGTGTCCTGGCCACCTCGGAGGTCTCTGTGCCTCAGGAGGGCCTCCTGCAGCATGTGGGACAAGGGGTGGGACTTGAGGGGCCATTCCTAGCAGCAGAAACACCCAGCTGTGCCCACAGGGGGGCCTGCTCCGGCCTGCCCCCCAACCCATCATTGGCCAGTGGCTTGCTTGGACATGTAGAGTCCTCTGCCTGCCCCACAGAGAGCTGGCTGGGCCTGCTGTCCCTGCCACCCCCAGCCCTTGTCCCCCCTGTCCCTCTGCTCACTGGGCTCCAGGAGGTTGGGAGTGGGGACAAGTGTCCCAGCAGTGCCCCTGAGAAAGTTCTGAGCCTGACCCAGGGGCGGGGGTGTCCTGGGGGGCAGGGCCTGGCCACTGAGGGCTCTGCTGGCGTCTCCCTGCGGGCCAGCTCTGGGGGAGGCACGGACTGGCGCTCACGGCTTCCCCCGCCCACCCGCGTGAGATGCTCTGCTCCTCCCGCGCTCATTACACGACTCCCCTCCTAGACCACGGCTGTCACTGGCTGCCGGCGAGCCAGGCCCTGTTGCCGGAACCTTCTAGACCAGAAAGGGTCTACCACTAGCAGGTAATTGGACGGCACGGGCCCCACTCCTGTGCACATGCCCACGGAGCAGCAGCAGCCCCGGGGCCACCAGCGTTTGAGGGCCACCTTGGGCGGTACCGAGACACACGTACTCGCTCCGAAGAGCAGGCATCGCGGCCGCGTGGAAGCCTTCACTCCGGAACGTTCTCGTTCAGGGGCACTCACGCTGGAAGCAGAGGCTTCACACAGTGAATGAAGCAGACGGACAGGTGTGGGCCACCTCCCGTGACGCGCTTGCCCAGGACTCCCGCGGCTCCTGCTCCGGTCCCCCCAGGACAGGACAGGCCTTGCTCGGGCTCAGACCACGCCGGCCACGGCCAAGTCCTTCGGCCACACCAGGGGGGCCTGGCGGGGGGAAGAGTGGGCGCCCTGGGTCCTGGGTGGCCGGGACGCCCCACCTGTCCCCGCAGCCAGAGCCGCCACCGGCAGGACCGTACATGGGAAGGCAGGCGTTCAGGGGTTCTCATCACAATTCATTTTAATTGCGTGACATAAAAAGACCACCTACGGACGAGACGGTGCTGCCTGAGAGTCTCCAGGTTACTGCAGGGAATACTTCATCACCGAAGTGTGTTTTCCCCGAGGACTTACGCTACCATTTGATTTAATTTTTAATTTTTACATTTTAATCAAAAATAGATCAAATGGTGGTGGTCTCTCTGGGGACACATACTTCAGACAGGAAGCTGGCCATGCTCTCTCAACTATGTAGAGCTGCCACCTCCGAGTAAGTCACGGACGGTGCCGTGACCGAGCCCCTGTGACAGGCTGGGCGTGTTCCTGAGAAGCGAGGCCACCGGCAGCCACACCCACTGCCACCTGTCAGGAGCCCGAAACACGGATGAGAGGCGGACTTCGTCAACGCACGTCCACAGAGCGTGGGGCCTCCGATGGCCCTGGAGAGGCCAGTTACGTCTCCCGGGGGAGTCTACCTGTCCAGGGCAGGGTGGTGGGCAGCGTGAATCACCTCTCGGGTCTCGGCGTACACCTGTGCACACTTGCTTTCTGAGGCTCTGCACTCTCAAAACAGGCGATACAACTTTGGGATCGCAGAGGGAGACGCACACACTCTCATCCAGGTGCTTGCAGGAAGGTCTCTCCTCTTCCATTCACAATGGTCACCTGGCTTGTCCCATCGCAGCTCTGCACTTGGCCTCGACTCCTGCTGGAATCCAGGTTGGCTTCAAGACCAGCGCCCCACGCCGCTGCGTGACCTCAGACCTGCCATGTGACCTCCGGTGATGCGGTGTGTGTTCTGCAGCCGGGCTGGACCCGGCGTCCCCACCTGCAGAGCAGGATGGGCGGGGCTGTGCCCGTGCACCATCGCGGGGACCAGGAGCCCGAAGGCCAGCCCAGGGGAGCACTGGATGCGCGTTCGAAGTGTTAGCAACGCCGCTGCGTGGACGTCGTGGCTACCGCGTGGGCAGTAAAGGCATTGGCTCGCTCGGCCCAGGGTCGACTCGGGAACCTGAGCGTCGCTCCGAGGCCCGAGGGGGCTGGGTGCTTGCTGGAGAACAGGTGGACAACCGGAGAGGCCCGGGCATCCAGAAGCCCTGCCCTTCCCAGAGGCCGCCTGACGTCCCAACTGTGCCCGCAGCTCTGCAGCCTGCAGCATCTTTCTCAAGGACCTGGACTGTTGTTCCGGGAGTCACCCGGACACCTGTACTCCAGGCCTCCAGGTTCCCCCACTGCAAAGCCAGGAGACCCCGCAGGGCTGGGAGAGGGGCCGGGAGCGCCGAGAGCACGCACCCGCTTTCTCTAACTCCTGTCCCATCGGCAGGACAGAAACCGGGCCGAGGCAGCCGCGGGAGCCGTCCGGGCCTGACACCCTGGGGTGCTCCCAAGGCCGAACACCCGGAGGCCAGGGGGCAGGCATCTGTGCTCACCACTGGTCAGCCGTCAGCTCTAGGCCGCTGGTCTCGGGGAGTGATGGTGACCACCATGGGGGCGTGCTCTGCAGAAGATCGCCAGGGTGGCGAGGCACTGGCCGGAAGCAAGCAGCCAGGACCGGCCAGGTGCAGCCTGGGCCTCAGGCCTGGCCTGGCCGCAGCAGGCTGCCCAGGGAAGCACGGGCCCCAGCGACGGCCTCGCGTTTACCAGGAACCTTTGGAGCCCCACGACTTGCTGTCGTGGTGTCCCTACGCCAATCCGATCACAGACTCTGCTGCCTGTTCCAGTATCCCGATGAGAATGTGGGATTAAGGCAGAGCCACGACCAGACGCCAGCGGACAGACCATCAGCCAACTCGGCCGCACTGCTCCCTGGGGCGGGCCGTCCTCACGGGTGTCAATGCAGCGCCCGAGAATTCTTACACGACACGATGTAGGAATATACGTTCTAAGAATGTTTTCCAAACGTGTCTGGAACCCCGGCGAATACCGGGCGTGGGGCACCATTTATAAACGTCGGCCACCTGACCCGAGTGCCACATCGGGGCCGAGTGCACCGCCTCGCACGTCTGTACCAAGTGCGTCAGTGCGCCGTTTCTGTGAGGACCCAAACTTTCCAAGAGTGAGAGCGTGTGACAGAACATACGTGACGCTGCAGTGACCGAAACGGCCATTCACGCGGTTTCTGGGGACGCTGAGCCGGACCTTCGGGTCCTGGCCTCTATGTCCGTGGTGGCTCAGACCTTGCCAGGGCCTCCCAGGAGTAGCTCCGCGTGCCCGGGATGCTGCTGTGGGCTGTGAGACACAAGGGCGCATGGCTCCCTGTGGGGGCCTGCGGTCTGGAGGGGGACAGCAGCCACTCTGGGCTTCTCCGAAGCCTGAACTTTGGGGCCGCGGGTCTGGAGCACATCTGTCAATTACCCTGGAGCCAGTGAAACCTCGGCGTAAGTGGAACCATCTGGAGAGACAAAGAGGCTTTGTGACGAGCCTCCTACTCCGTCAGGACACTGCCCCAACCTGGAGTGCGAGGAGAAACTGCTGGCCGTGGGCAGCGGTGACCGTGGAACCGAGCACAGCGGCAGCACCTGGACGCAGATGGAAAGGCGGGGCGCGACCCTCCCGCCGAGCGCCGCTGCGGGCGACGGGCCTTTCCTTTTAATCGTAGTGAGAACACCTAACACGAGACCCAGCCTCTAGGGTCTCTTGCTGACTGGAGGCCCCTGGCGCAGGGCAGAGCTCGGGCGCGCGGTCAGGCCGCACAACTGGAACTGCGCCCCGGAGCGACACCTGCCCGGCCCCCTCCCCGGGTCCCTCCCCGGCCCCCGGCAAGCACCACGCTCTTCAAGTGGGGTCTGCAGTACGCGTCCTTCTGTGTCCAGTTTACTTCACTCAGCGTAACGTCCTCAGCGTCCACCCATGTCGCATCGTGCACGCTTTTTTCACTGCATAGTGCTCCGTTGTGCGCACACCACGTTTCCTTCATCCATTTATCAGTCAATGGACAGTGCGACAGTTTCCACGTCTTGGCCACTGTGAATAGGGCTGCAGTGAACACGGGGTGCGGGTGCCGCTCTGAGACCTGATTTCGGTTCCTCTGGCTGCGGACTGAAAGCGGGGCTGCTAGTCGTACGGTGGGGCCTATGCTGAACTTTCTGAAGACCCGCCTACTCTTTTCCAGATGGTGGCGCCATTTTCCATCCCTACCGACAGCGCACACAGGCTCTGACGTCTGCACGTCCTCCCTGATGCTCGCGTACCTGTTGTGTTTTTGGTCACAGCCATCCTAAGAGGTGTGAGCTGAAAACTCACTGTGGTTCTGATCTGCATTCCCCTGATGACTCGTGGTGTCGATCATCTTTGCATTTACGTGCTGAAGGCATCACGCCCTTATGCTGCCATGTACCAGTGTAAACAAAGACATTCAGACCAATGGAACGAACGAGAGCACCGAGAAACACATGCCTGCACACACGGCCAGTGACCTCCGGCAAGGATGCGCAGACCACACGGCGGGAAAAGACGGTCTCTTCAACAAACGGGGCCGGGAAAATTGGATGCACGTGCGAAATAAGGATATTGAACCCTTAACGTGCACCATAAACAAAAATAAACTCAAACTGACTTAACTATGAGACCCGAGACTCTTTAACTCCCAGAAGAAAACAGGAAAAGCTTCATGACATTGGTCTTGGCAATGAGATGGCAAAGAGATATTACCGAAAGGCAGGGCGCTTCACGACAGGCGACAAAAGCAAAAACAGACAAGCTGACTACATCGAACTAAAATCCTTCTGCACAGCAGATAATCGACAGAGCGAAACGGCAGCCTCCGGAAGGGGAGGAAAGAGTTGCCAGCCACTATGTGAGGACGTGAATTTCCAAAATATATAAGTCACTCTCGTGACTCAACAGCGAAAAGACCCCAATAACGCATTTAAAGAATGGACTGAGGACTTGAACAGACACTTCTCCGCAGAGGACACGCACCGGGCCGCCGCTCACTTCTGATGATCCACAACATTCAGGGGCCGGAAAAGGCATTTGTGACCCAAGATTAAATTTCTTCAGACTATTGAGAGGCCTGTCAAGAATGTTTGAAAAAATTAAGAGATTTAAAGCTCCATGCACTGGCCTCACCCGAAAGGCGGCCAACAGCACACGTCGCCTTAGCTGCCGCGCACGTTTGTGGCTGATGGCCGCGTCTTGTACTTTTACTCCTTTCAATAAAGGCCATAGCTAAATGTGGCTTCAGTTTGTAACTGTTCTCACGTGCGTGGATTTAGATGTCCGTGAAGAAACTTCTCTGTCCCGAGCTGGGGCTCGTGTCCGTGGCACTCGGCAAACATGACCAGCCTGCGCTGACCAGAGCGGGCCACGCGCAGAGCGGCAGGCTGCGCCGCAGGCCTCCGCGGCTTCCGGACGCCCATCTGCACCACGAGCCGAGACGTGGCCACGCTGCCGCCGGCAGGACAGGAGCGCGCCTGGACAGCCACGCACGGGCTCGAACGTGGCAGCTGTCGTACGGTGAGCATTCTCCGCGGGCATGCCAGGCGCTTCGCCCAAGGTGCCCAGTGACCGCTACAGCGACGGTAAGGGGGTGTCAGCCCCAAAGTCCAATGGGAACCCAATGGTCTGAGGAGCCCCAGTTGGGTCTGGGACAGCCGCGGGGAAACACACTATGCATTCTGTCCCCATCGGTCACTGTGGTGCCCCATCACTCGTCACCAGGTTACAGGACGTGTGCGGCCTCTTTTTGACCACCTAGTCCAGCGTTCCGACCGCTCGGAGCCAGCACCGTATATGACGCCTACTGGCCATCCTGGCTCCGCACCGAGCTGTTTGTCCCCAGAGGGACTGGAAACTGAGGGACCTGATTTTGTGGCTGACGCTGAGCAGCCCCCTTCCTGGTGGCCACCTGGGGGGCGTTAGTGCTGAGTTTTTGAGACAGAGCGTTACTTACCTAAGCTGGGGGGTCCGGGTGGGGAAGACTCGAGGCGGAAATGCGCCACGGACCCAGAGATTCCAGCTCCCTTCATCTTCTTGATCAGCTCTGCCCCCCACGTGCCACGCGGGGGACATGACAAGTTCCACGCAGGCTGCCACTGTCTGTGACCCTCCCCTGCAACAGTGACTAATTGAGGGAAGTTAACACAGTCGTCACCCCGTGTCGCTGTCCACTGCCTCTGCCCTCCAGTAACTACGGACGGGGATCCAGGAGTGCCACCAACCCTTCCAGGACGACTCAGCACGGCCGGAAGGAATGGCCCATCCACACGGCTGTCAGGGACGCGTCCCCCAGACGTGGGGACTGAGGTCAGCCCCGCCGTTTAGGACCGTTTGCCCAGAGAACCCAGGGAGGGGGCTGTCGGGGTCCCCACATCGCCCCAGGGTTTCCAGTGGCTGGAGAAGAGGAAGTGGAGGACAAGTGATCAGTTAGTGTTTGGACCGGCCAGTTGGTGACTCATGGGAAACGAGGAAAAGAAACGGCGCCGTCGCTCAGGGCAAAGGGGAGGCCTGGGTCACCGAGTCTCGATCTTTCTGTTGTGCTAAAACACACACGACATAGAACTGATCATTTTAACCATTTGTAAGTGTACATTTCACTGGCATTCGGCACATTCACACTGTTGTGTAACCATCGCCACCATTCATCATCAGAACTCTGCCGTCCTCCCCAGCGACACCCCGTGCCCATCACACAGCCCCAAGCCCACAGCCCACTCCGTCCGAGCCCTTCCAAGCTCGCCCTAGACAGCCGAGCCTTCCGGCCAGGCTGCAGACGTGACAGTGATCGCACACGACGGACAGCCGGACACCCTCACCAAACACGTGTGCATATCTGTAAGTACCTGAAGGGCCAGAAGTTTCTAAAGGTGCTTTAAAAAAACCAAGAACACCAGTCACGAGACAAGGCAACGTGGGCCGTGGGAATGGCTTCTGGGCCTGCAAGGGGGAGGGCTTCACGACAGGGCAGGGGCGGTGGCAGAAGAGCTGGCTTTAACTTCCTTGGTCCCTGACTTCCCGTGGTCCCGGGCATCAGGCTAGGACGCTGAGGCCTGCGTGCACCTGTGCGTCACCACTCATGGTCACCACGGCCAGACGGTCATGAGCGCCTCACAGCCACCATTCGGTCACTCGCTGGTCACCGAGCTGGGGGGGTCAGCGCTGCCGTCGTTCTCATCTCCCGGACGAGGGACTCGACGTGTGGGGTCAGAGTGAATAGGGAGGTGGCAGAGGACTCCCAGGCAGGCACCTACCCCAGGCCCCACGATCACCTAGACATCACTACTTATGGGGGTGCACGCCGAGTTTAGGGACTTCCTAGACTGGCAAAGTAAACTGTTCAAGTTATTCCAGAAAACCAGAAACGCTTTCCACACCAGAACCAGGGATTGCCAGAACTTGCGTGTAGCCCACGAAGGTCCCATCTTGCTGACCCTAAATGACTGGGGCACGCCCCAATTCTGCGTGGCCCAGGTGTCTCCTGGGAGCTTATTTGAAATGCAGGATCCCAAGCCCCTCCGCAGACCTGGAGACTCTGCATCGTAACGAGACCCCTCCTCTGTGATCCAGGTGGGGTTTGAGACGCACGGTCTGCAGAGCCGATGCCGGGGCCCGAGGGCCTAGTTTGGACCCACAGTCTGGCTGTGGACAGGGGACCCAGCCTTACTGAGCCCCCACCCTACTAGAACAGTGAGGACAATTCTCTCAGAGGGTGTTCTGAGGCTTTAATTAAGCACAATGCTGACATATGCTGCTCAATAAAGAGCAGCGGCCTTCCCTTCACATTTGGGGCAAAAATGCGCTACTGAGTTTTAAATAGCAAATTTTCAGGAAATAATCTGGTATGACAGTTATAATCAGAAAAAATAATGGAAAAAGGATTACCTGGGATCTGAGTTTAAAGTGCAAGACTTACACTCACGAAACAAAAACCAAAAAATAAAATGGGAGCCGTTTGACACACGTGAAAGGTGTTTATCATGGTAAAATGCTTCACGTCTCCAGGTAACGAATCTACTGCTCCTCCTGCAATTAATCAGTAAATTTAGCACAAATCCAACTGCTGCTATGCGGGTTTTATTTCCCTAATCTGACACCGTGGTCCTAAGGTTGATCCAGAAGAACGAGAATGAGAGGAGACCGGGCAAATTCTGAGAGGGGGCAGCGGAGACGGAGAAGGAGCAGCTCCCCAAGCGCACACGCCCGGCACGCGCTTGCTCGCTCCCCTGCACACGCGTTCAGTTTCGATGACGAAGCCACACGCCCGGCACGCGCTTGCTCGCTCCCTTGCACACGCGTTCAGTCTCGATGACGAAGCCACACACGCAGTGCCACAGCCGCCAGGCGAGCGACACGCGTCACAGAACAGAAAGACTGCAGAGGTGACCCCCACGGCGCGGGTGGGGTTCACAGTCCGGCAGAGACGGGGCTAGAACAACCGGTTAACATTCGGGAGAAAAGTAAAGTTAGGGACATTGCCCTCTATGCTTCGCCCAAATCTGTACCTAGAAAAAAGTTTACGTTAAAAATAAAATCACGATCATGCAAAAATGTAGATATATGAGTTACATGTCAATTCGTATAAGGCACACAATCCTGACGAGAGGAAGGCCTTTCTTGAATGATTCTAAGGCTAGAAACCAGCAGGAAAGAGGCCAACGGATATGTCTATGTGCGGTTAAAAATTTCTGTCATTAAACATCATTGAAAAGAAAGTGAAAATTATAAGTTGGGAAAAATATTTGAAGCATGAGAGAAAAATGGAAATAACACCCTTAATATATAAACAGCTCTTAAAAATAAATTAAAAAAAGACATACGCCCCAAAAGAAAAATGGGCAAAGACGGGAAGTTTACAAAAAAATATGCACGTGGCCCAAAATCTGTCAGAAATGTAATGCTGTCCACACAACTTAAAACAACAAAGTCAGGAGCAAAGATCAGAATGGCAAGGATCGAAAGGAACTTTGGCCAAAAAAAAATCAAAAGTGAATCTGATCAAGTTTCTGGATCAACTACCAATTTTTAGGAAATGCAGAGGTAAGAGGGGCGGGTGGAACGTGGGAGATGCCACGAGCGAGACTCGACGGACAAACTGGCTTCCTGAAAACACACGGCAAGGGGACAGGACGGGAAGCGGGAGACGGGCCAGGTCGACCAGTCAGGTACATGGACCTCACCTGAGCCCCGATCCAAGTAAGTCGTAAAAACAAAACAAAATACAAGCAATCATTTATGAAACTGATGAAGCGTGTACAAATGTGATCAGACACTAGAGATTTCATAATACAAAAAATTTTTGTAACTTTGGTTTGAGGAACGATAATCGTATTGTGATTATGCTTTTAAAATGTCTCTTTGGGACAGCGCAGGGGACGTGATGTCGGTCTCCACAGTTAGACGCCACAGCGAAAACCCAGGGGAAGAGGAAAAACTTCATTTTAATATCAAACGGGTCTTGTGTGGTAATGTCAGTGAGAGAATCACACGGAACAGAATGGATACTAGCTTTCAGTCAAATTCAGTTGAAGATCATAGAGCATTTTAAGTACAAAAATAAGTCTTTTCGCTAGAAAAGAATCCATAGGCAGCCCTGGATAACCCACAAGACCACGGGAAGGGGAACGGTGGGGCGACATCTGGGTACGGCTCCAAAAGCCCCAGGGGTCTCAACCTCCAGGAAGTCCGACACCACGTCTTTTAAACTTTTCAGCGATGCGAATGATCCCCTTCTCGGCCAAGACGCAGCGGGAGGCGGTGCGGGGGGCGCCAGCACCCTGCAGGCTCCGCAAGGGACTGGGGCCTTCTGGCTCGAGCGCGGAGGATGCTGGGTTACCTGAACGAGGGGACGGGTGGACGCCCACGGCCATCGTGAGAGATGGACATTCGCCGTCAAATGGAGGTTCGAAACCAAAGTTGAAATCCTCCTGGACCAACATGCATCTTCTAACGACTCTCGGTGTGGTTAAAATGTCCCTGGAATGACAAAACAGCACACGTGGGAGTCACTTTCCGTCGGCTGGATCCGGCCACCGTGGCCGAGCGCTCACCGACACAGCCCTGCGCCTCAGGTGGCTGGGCACCCCTGTGAGTGAGGCTGCTCCCTGGGGCCAGCGCAGTTACGGGGTGCACGGGGCGCGCTCGCTCCCCCAGCGCCCCAGCGACGCGGGCTCCGCAGTAAGGTAACCTCACGGTTTCCTGGTGCGCGTCACAGCTGTTCACACTATACTGTAGTCTGTGAAGTGTGCGATGATGGCATTATGTCTAGAAAATAATGCATACACCGTAATTAAAAAATGCTTTATTGATAAAAACTGCTAACCATTATCTGAGCCTTCGGCGGGTCATCATCTTTTGCTAGTGGAGCGTCTGGCCTTCCATTTGTTAAAAACAAACGCAACGTCTGCGAAGCATCATAAAGCTAAGCAATACAACGAGGTATGCCTGCAAATATAAAAACGTTATAATTGAGACATTTAAAGCACTTCCTCTAGCGGCTATGACACAGAATGTTCTCAATAAATGTTATTTCTTTTCTTGGCTATGAGCGAAAAAATGAAAATACCGTCCAGATGCTATGAAACGGAACTTAGTGGTGATGATAACTCCTGAACCAGGATTCAGCACAGGAGCAGCGCGGCGGCGCCTCTCGGGGGTAGGATGTGGAAGGACAGGGTTTCGGCACCATCCCCAGGGCCTGCTGCCTGCCCCGCCTCCGCCCCGTGTCCTGGAGCAGGCCACGAGACTCCTCACCCTCACCCACAGAAATAACTACGGGAGCCAGATGGCTGATGCAGAAGGTGGCCAGACGCTGTGCCACCGTGAAATGAGAGGTCTCGTCCAGAATTTAGAAACCCTTTGTCACAGTTGGCCATTATACTGGAGAAGAACAGCGTGGCTCCGCGACCCACTGGCAGAGGCCATCAGGGCAGCCCCGCTCCCCATGACTGCACCATGGTGGCTGGGCATCCTGGGCCAGCTGAGGCCAGGAAGGGCAGGGTGGGCCAGCGGCGGGGAGAACAGAGTCCACTTGACGACAGCGCCCCTCTCCTGGAAGGTAGGTGCTGCCCTGCGACACGCGACCTAACAGGAGGGCCTCAGGCCTCACTGACAGCACGGGAAGCGGCCCCCAAGCTCATCTCAGCTCAGGGGCCCACTCCATATGGGTGACTCATTCAGGCGACGGGAACGATCCTGCGGGGCCAAGCCGACCCACTGAGGGGCAGGGGAAGGCCTGACACAGGGAGCGGTGTCCCAGGACGAGGGCGCCCCGGGCTGTGAGAACAGCATGAGGCTGGAGCGTTCCTGGGCCGGAGAAGCCGTCCGTCCGTGATGATGGCGCACATGGGGGGCACTGGGGGACCTGTCTGTGGAGTCAGGCTGTGCCTCGCCCGTGGAAGGCCCTCCAGCGTGATGACTCGGGGCTGCACGTCCTCACGGGGCCTGTGCTTCCCACAGCCTCGGACGCACATGCGTGACAGGTGCCTCTTTCCCGGAGGGCATTTTACGCACGCGACAGCAGGGTCTCCAATAGCCTGACGCACGCCGAGTCTCCAGAGTGGGGAATAGGTGCGTTTCTCAAACGCTTTCCTCACAAGATCCTCGGCAGCAGGACCCTGGGGTGGGGGTTGCAGAGGCAAGTCGGGAGGCTCCCAGCCACTCCCGTCACCGAGGGGCCCCCGTCTCCTCGCGGGCCCCTCTCTGCGCACAGCCCGACACTTCCTCTCTCTCTCCCTGTGATGATTCCCTCGAAGATGCTGACTGCAACTCGCGAGCCTTTCCGAAATGCCCCATTCACTAAAAACGTCCTGCCTGAGCTCTCCCTCGCCCGTCTGGGGGGCTGGCAGGAACGGCGAGGCACACGGGTACACATCTCACAAGCCGAGCAAGCGTCAAAAACCACAGCATCCTGACAGCAGAGAGAGGAGACACCTCAGGACAGGGTCCCCGATGAGCTCGACAGCTGACGTCTCATCGGAAAGACAGGGTCGGGAGGTGGTGAGATGACCCCGTTGGACAGACCGTCGATCGGGAATTCTATAGCCAACAAAGCCAGCCTTCGAAACTGGGAGATCAGGCCTCCCCAGAGAAACAAAGGGACAGACCCTGTCCCTGGCAGGTCTGCCCTCCAGGAGGTACCAAAGAGGCTCTTCAGGTTGGAATTAAAGACCAGACAGCAACTCAAATCCACATGAAGAAACGAAACGAAGTGAATGGGATTTTTTTCTAATTAATTATTACCAATGAATGAGGTTCTCTTTTCACATTCCGTTTTATGCTCAACGACCTCGATGAATATTAGGTCTAGGAGTTTACCTTTACATTTCTTGGGTTTTCTATGTAGATAATTATATCATCTGGAAGTAATTTAGTTTTTTTCCCCAATTCTACACCTATTGTTGCTTTATTCTTATTGTGTTAGCTAGTACACTAGCACACTAAGCAGAAGTGGTGACAGCAAGCAGACTCGTCTTTTCTTCATCAGCAGAAACGCTTCCACTAAGTATGATGTCCCCTAACCCTTGTCAATCCTGACATTTCCGGTTTGCTAGGCTTTTGTCATGAATGGGATTTGCAGGTGACTGAACACGGTTTCTACATCTACTAAGATGATCCTTTGTTCTTTCTCTTTTGATGGGAAGAAGCCATCCGGGTGTTCCTTCGTGTAGGATTTATCCTTAACCTGTAAAACCACCTGGGATGGTCCAGCTGTGTCCCACATAGGCAGCCCACGTGCACGCACAGGTGCGGTCCCCTTAGTATTTTGAAGATGTTCCTCCAAGGACTTCTAGTGGCGACTATTACTGATAAGCGGCCTGTTGCCAGTTAAATGGCTGGTCCTTCGTGGATAATCGGTCACTGCTCTCCGGCAGCTCTTCAGTCTGTTTCACTACAATGGACGTGTGGCTGCACGGCGCCCGGGACGCACCACAGTGCCCCAGGCGCACGAAAACGTGCAGACAGCAGTATAAGCAACAGTTACGACCAGCACACGGCTTAAGAGGTAAAACATGAGCTGGAAGTGACAGGCCCTCTCTCCCTCAGCAGACGAAAGCCTCGCCCTGAACTGGACGCTTATCGCTCTCAGGAATGCTAGCCTTTCATTTCACGGGCATCGATATTTCACTTTTAAGATTGCGCCTGGATGGGATGGTTCTATACATATCCTTATGTAGTTTTTTTAAGTCGATTCATTTTCATTGCCGTGTATAATATTCCATTGAATAAATGTACCCCATTTATGTATCCATTCTCCTATTAATGGGCAACCTATTTCGGTTGATCCTGGGTCTGCGAAGCACACCATGCCGCAGCGATTACTTTGCACACGTTTCCTTGGACACCTGTTGGGTATACACCTGCGACTGAAACACCTAGGTCGCAGGGAACACCCGCCATCACCATTACGAGGTACTTGCCCTCCCCGTCACTGTGCAGCGGACACGCCTCCAACGAAGTGGACGGACCCCAGCTCTGCGCCCTCACCCACACTATCAGCGGACGTTTGACTTTTGCTAATTTGGTTCTTTAATTTGCACGCCTTTAATTACCTTGAGGTTAAACATCTGCTTGTATTTACTGACTAATTGGGTTTCCTCTTCGCTTGCCAATTCATATGCTCTGCCCATTTATCTGTTACTTTCTATTCTGTGTGTTGCAAATGCCTTCCCCGCTTTATGACACATTCTTAGATAGCGAAGGGGCATTCGACATGCAACACCTTGATGCGCACAAATGTATGAAAATAAACCCATGGGTTCATCACATTTATAAATCCAGCTTACTTCATAAGTATATTCGCCCATATTCTCTACCAAAAGGTTTAACTTGATTTTTTTAATTTGCTAAAGGTTCTTATCCTTTCC
>NW_006436291.1:1490873-1499882 GCF_000325575.1 Pteropus alecto | reverse complement strand
TCATATGTGGACAGCCAATTGTCCTATCACAAATTAAATAGTACCTTCTTCTCAACTGACCTGTATTATCTTCTCTATAACATATCAAGCCGCCATATGCAGGTTTAAAGTCCTTGATTTTACTTACTGGTCTATTTGTCTATTCCTGGGCCAATAAAACATCGTCTTAATTATCAGGGCTTTGTAATGTATCTTGACATCTGACAGGTGATCTTCCTCACTTTGTTTTTCTGCTTCAAAATTGTTTGGTTTTCTTCAATTCTAGGAAATTCTCAGCCATCATCTTTTCAAAAGGAATTCTTCTCAAATCTGTTCATCATATTTTCCTCTTCTAAATTCTTTCCTTCTGGATTTCCTCATGGACCTTGTCATTCTTTCCTCTATAACTCTTAGTCACACTTTCAGAGTTTCCATCTTTTTATCTCTCTTGCTGTATTTTGGACAATTTCCCCAGATCTATCTTCTAATTCACAAATTCTGTCTTTAATTGCGTCTAACATTTTTAACTTAGATAACAATATCGTTCACTTTTAAAAGTTCTTTCAACTTTCCAATTACTTTTTTCATACTGTCCTCTTCTTGCATTATAGCTTTATTTCTTCTTTAGTCACTTTTAAAAATTAAAATACTCACCTCTACAGTGAACTTCAGTTTCTTTTTATTACTTCAGGTTCTTGGAGGTTTGTATTGTTTGTTGTAGTTCCTGATCCGCCCCCCCCACCGCCCGCTGCCACCAAACCACGGTGACTTGTTTATGTGTTTTTTTCGTTTTTTCTCACCCCCGGTGTAGCTGTTCTGTCTCTGAGTCCTGTGGGCTCTGGGTGGCAGAAGCCCACAGGACAATGCTGCCTTTGCCACTACCCAAGACCTTAAGGACTTCAATAGTGGCATCTACTTTTATGTTAATGCTTTGGCTTTTGGTTCTTATACCACTGAGACAGAATAAAATTGGAGCCCACACCCACGTTCGGCCTGGTATTTTAACTTCTCCCCTTTTAAAGTAGAGCAGACTTACAGGCTCTGAACTTTATGCAAGGGTCCAAATTCTAGCTGCCACACTCCCACGGCCTAAGTCACACCCGTCTCTGAACATTAGAGTTCTAGCTCCAGCCCCTGGCCCAATCCAGGGCCAAATCCAACAAAGGCCAAGACCCAAGGACAGCCGCCCGGATGCGCTGTAGCTACTGCTCTGTTTGCTCTCTCTCCACTTACGCGCGCAGCTGTGTATTTCATGCTGTCATCTGATGTCGTCTGAAGCACTGGGAGCGACGGGGGGACGCACTGCATCGTCTAACATGCTCATAAGACGTCTAAATTGTACTTTTCTTAAAGTGCCAACTTTTCTTCCATTTCGCCATCCCCTCATAGTCTAACATCTGCATTCCTAGAGAAAGAGATTTGTTTTGTTCTCATCATCTGAAGGCTCCGTTCCTTCAGAGCCTGGAAATGATCAAAATGAATTAACATTTTTAATAACTATTTTTCTGGTATCCACATACAAGAAAGGACGTTTCCTGTCAGAAGCTCAATGTGAAGATTTTGTCAGCAAGCCTGTTCAAACTCATCAATCTGAGGATCCACAGTCGGCTGCACTGACCCAGCCAGACTCTCCTGCTGGCTAGTTTATTCTTCCAGTTTAAACAGTCCGGCCCTGGGTCCTGGCCCAGAGGCTCTCACTGTGTCTGGGGATGACATTCATGAAGACCTGCAATCTCCTCGCTGCACTTCTAAGGGGTGTCAGGGCAGGTCGCTGCCCCCAGCGCGGGGGAGTGATGCTGGCACACTGGCTGTCAACACACACGCCGCCACGAAGAGCAGGGGAGGCCGCAGCCCAGCCGCCTATCAACCATGGTGCCCAGCAGGCCGATCGCTTAAGCCCCGTGGACCTCGTTTCCCTTATCTGCGAATCGATGGGGCGAGGCCGATGAACTCCAGGTTCCCTGACAAACCGAGGGGAAAACGCACTCAGCACAACGGGATCTGTGCAGACGATCGATGAAGCCCGCTGAGGCCTCCATGGCCGCGTCTTCTCCTCTCGGGACATAAGAGAGAAGAGCGGACGAGAAACGGGCTGCGGCTGAAGCGGGACCCAAAGAGCGAACCACTGCGCGTCGCTCTCTCTTAGTCTACGTCAAGGCACCGCAGGCTCTTCCTTGGCCTTTGTCCTTGGCTTGACACCCGGGCCTCGTGGACCGAGCACAGGCAGGACCGCTGCCGCCGCGGCAGGTGCTACACACGCACGAAGCCATCGCCAACGAGACAGGCGAATGGAACACAGCATCCGGAGACGACAGGGGTGCAAAGAAAAATCTGTGTCCATTTAGAACCTGAATGATGACCATTCGGGGCTCCCTCTGCCGTCCCTACAGGGGAAAAGGGAGGAAAGGTGAAGCCAGCGGCGGGCTCGGGCCCAGCGCCCCTCCCCGGCCGCCCGCGCTGCTCCTGCGGTGCCCGCTGGTCTTCGCCACCCCACCCCGCTGCCAGGCGACAGAGTCGCGGCCACCAGGTGAGCAAGACTGAGGCTTATGCAGACTGCTCACTTCGCATCTGCCCTCAGCACTAAGGAACAGGCCCGCGCCCAAGACCGGTCTGCTGGGAGGTGCGGGCGGAGCTGGTCTCCATCACCACGAAGAGTCACGTTCTCCCTGTTGGCTTTCAGGTGGCAATTCTCTACCGGTTTGGGAAATAACACCCAATAAAGCGGGTGAAAGAAAGCAAACGGACACCGGCGACAGGCGACAGCAAAGGCCCGTGTGACGCACGGCTGGGCCCGGCTCTGCCAGCACCCACAGCGGAGCCCGAGCCTGGGGGTGGGCGACCAAGACCAGAGTCCTGCGCCGAGGACAGCGTTCTCTCTTTTTTCCGTTCGTTGGCTGATTAGCCCAGGGAGGGTCCAGGGAACAGGAACCGACCGAGGTATTCCCAACGGAGGGACGCTGACGCCACCCAGCTGCACAAGCAGTGAGAGAGAAGAGAAGCCACGCGCAAGGGGGGGTGGCCCAACGCCCCGCGGCCAGAGGGCAAAGGGAGCCCAGGCGCCCACTAGCAAGCGCTGGGCCCGCAGGGCCACCCCTGCGGGAGCTGTGACCCTGGAGGGAGGACAGGAGGGAAGCGGGGAAAGCGGGGTGCTCGGCTTCCTGCCCAGTGTCTCCACGAGACAGAGCAGGGGACACACGGCTGGGGACGGAACTGAGGGAAAGTGGCTGTCTGCCCGTCATGTGGGCCCACTCATCCCTGAGGCGGCCCCTTCCCTGGGGAGCCAGTGTGTCAGAGAGCAGGTACCACACGGAACGCACGGTGCCGAGGGGACAGCACCTGCCCCACCACACCCTAAACCTGCTCTCCCTCTAGTTTTCCGTCTCACAATGCCACCCCCTTTTCACGTGTCCTTTTTATCCTGGAGACCCTCATTGGGCTTCATTTGACGGCTCTGAATATGCAAAGAACGGGAGGCTTCCCTTGTCACGCTGGGACCCCACGGGCTGAGCTGGCCGACAGAGGATGCCTGCTCCCAGGGCATGGCCCAGCTCTGCGACGCCCTGGGGAAGCCAGGCAGCCTGCCAGTGACGGCGGCCACTGGCGCTGCTCCCGGACTGGGAGCGCGGGATGGCGCGCAGCAGATGGCAGCCGGGCCCGGGCGGACACCCCGAATGACGATGCCACGTTCTGTCAGTGACATTAGCAGGTGGCTCGGGACTAGGAGGAGGTGCCCTCAACAACAACCGGTACTACGGGCCGAGCCTTGCGGCAGCCTCGAGAAGAAACCAAGGCGGCAGCTACTGCCGTAGTGATGGCTGCAGCCACCGCCAGAGCAGCCACCGACGTGCCAGCTGGGGACACGAGTGTGAGACCGTGCGAGGAGAAGCGCTTGCCTGCGTGAGAAGGCAAGACCTTGCACTGGCGGGAAGTGACTCACGATGAAAAGAAAGGAAAGCTCAGGACAGAAGGACAACGGGAACAGACGACTGAGACAGCCACCCCGGCTTCAGAGCAGAGCTGACAGGACCGGCTGATGGCGACTGGGGCGGGACGCACACCGGGAGTCAGGGTGTGGAGGCCCCTGGGGAGAAGCACCAAATAAGCTGAGTCACACACGGGCCGGCTTCCTACGAGGGACGCCCCACCAGCCATCCGAGTCGCCGCCCGGGTCATCCATGGGGCTGGGCGAGGGCGCGCTCTGCGCACGGGGCCGCGTGTTTGATGAAGCCGTCGAGGCCGGAGCCACTGCCCACCGGAGATGTGTGCTCAGCGCTTCTCCCTGGGACCCCGCGTCGCTAAAAATACTGTTTGCTTCTTGTTTAACACTGAACTTTCGATGCTCCGGAATACAAAAATGGTGTCTATTATTTTAAAAGCTTAGGAGCGAAACTAGCCGCGTTATTAGAAAAAGATATGTGCAGCTAGAGTCTGTTCAAATACCAAGAGGCGTGACTTCGAATTCACATTTCAATCTTTGTTGACATAAGACTTCTAGAAATAGCGGCTGTAAATATTAAATCACCCACACCGCGGTGAAATTTTATTGAGAATAACTACAAATAAAGAGAAACTGATTTTTTAAAGTCGGTTTCTGAAATTTAGATGAAAAAGAATATCGAGCATTAACAAAAAAATGATATATTTACATATCAATGTAGGTTTCCTGTTCACAGATTCATTTCCTATGAAACGTAAGAGGTGAGCTTGGGGAGTTCCAAAGGAAGGTAAAACCCTAATCAAATAGGTACTGTTGTTCAAACAGAACATTAGCCAAAATGATCCAATCAGTCGCTTGAGCCAAATTTTTTTCCCTTTCAGCCATTCATGCCAGAACACACGCTCTCGGAGCGCTAGGAATTCACGTTTCATTCCCAGGGTCTGCCGACGGGTGCGGGGTTTGAAAGGCACATTCCACCGACACGGTGTGAGAGCCAGGAGTCGCCGGCACCAGCGCAATGCGCCCAGCACGGGGTCGTGTTTCTCAGGGCCCAACTATCTACTCGCTTTGCAGGGGGCGTTTGGCAGTCACGTGAGGCAGCCTAAGCACAGTCAGTTCAAGTTTCTGGGTCTCTGACTTCCCCACTGTGCAGAGATCCTCCTGAAGATGGGGCACGAAAGGTAGAAAAGCACACCTCTGAGGAGGGGCTTGACGCAAGGCTTTCTTCTCATACTTGGCTAATGACGTCAGAGAATCAGGCTTCCACGGGTGACAACTGACACAGTTTCAGTTCTCGGTTTGAAACAAGCTCATTGCCTATCATTATAAAACACAGTAGCTTGCAATGTGTCAACTGAAGCTCTCTCTAATTTACTGACGCAATCTTGTGGTTATCAAAAACACAGCAATACATTTCTCTAAAAATCCGCAGGCGGCAACAGCAGAAACACACATGCACGCGCACACGCACACACGCACACGCACACACGCTCTTGGTTTCTGTGTGGAAATTAAATACAATTCTACTTTATTGCAGTATTAAGATTCCAAATTTTAAATTTAAGAAAAACCCAAGAATTACAGAGGTTATCAAAGATATATTAACTTGTTCTTAAACAAGCTCAAAATTAATAAGGAAGGTATTATTATGCTAATGTACACTTCCCGACAGTCTGCCTGACACAGCAGACTGACAGTCTGACTCTGGCCCTGTTAGACCTCTCGTTACTTTGAATTAGCGGTGTGAATGCTGCGTTTCTCCTGAAGAGTGTGGTTTCTGGGAAGTTTACGGAAACATGAAAGAAAAGCTTAAATAGAGATAATAAAACAACGTGGGCTCTACTTGGATAACTAAATGAGGGTGGGTCTTTTCTCCCAGATGTCCTCAAAAGACCTCTGTTCACCCTATCCCATGGCCCGTCCCCTCCCTGAACCGTGCTTTGAGAAAGAATTGTCAATGTATTTTCAAATTTCTCTTTCTAACTTGAAGCGGAAACACATTAGTCCGCACCCCGGCAGAAAGCTAAGAAGCGCTTACATCAATCTGCACTATTCATCTACCTTCCTCATTCCTTGGAAACGTAACTGCCACTTTTATCGACTTCGCTTCATGCGCCTGACACTTAAGAGCGCGTCTCTGGGCCAGGCGGGAAGCTGCACTTACCGATTCACCCGCAGCGCATCTCCGGCAGGCCCGGCCGCCGCTCCCGCCGCTGCCACCGCTGCCGCCGCTCCCAGGCGCCTGTTCAACAAATCACAGCCACAGAGGCATCAGCACAGCGGACACTTACACCTTCCCTTAAAACAGTCACATGGGTCCCCAGCTGTTCGGCAGGGACAGGAACTTACCCCAGCGCTCCGTGGCCCCTGGTTGGCGTCTGGCCTGCCCACAGGGAGGCGGCCTCCGGGCTGTGCCTCCGGGCCTGGGCTGCCCCGGCTGGCCCATGTCGTGGGGCCGCTGGCCGTCACCTGGGGTCGGCCCCAGTCCTGCGCGGCTGCATCGGGGCTCCTGCGTGCCCGCTTCTGGAACAAACGAAATTTCACTTGAGACGGCCTCCTAAAATGCACATCTCTGATTAAACCCGCTTTCGGAAAACTTCGGCGGCACATGCAGACCCCCGTGGGGCTGGGGCAGTTTATAGGACACTGGAGGAGACCACGTTAAACTTTATCTTCAGGAATAACCGCCATCCATTATACTTAACCTCATTACTTCCTGCACTGTCTGATACTTACTTAGCTTTATAGATTTAAAATAGTCATTTTAACAATTTTGGCCAACACTTTTATAATAAACTATTATGACTGGTTTATTGATATTGAAAGTGTACAAAACCTATACATTTTGTTCAAGGAACTAGTGATACGCTTCACCACGTTTTTGCTGCGTGGTAAGTTACAACGTGAGTAACATTTCCTCTTCCTGAACCCAAGGGCAAACTCACCTACTTCGAGAGCCGCACGCCCGGCCCGGCCCAGCCCGGCCTGGGAACCTCTGGGAAGTTCCCACTCAGCTTCTGCTCCCCCAGGGACTGAAGAGGGCACACTACGCAGCAACCCTCCAATGCTAGAGAGACAAATGACTCCAAGTTCCAAGACTATGTATTTTGAGGAGTGACATCGTTTTCACCGACACTGATTTAGGGGTAGGGGACCCTGGCCGAGGGCCAGGGAGTCTGCCCTGCGCTCAGCACCAACAGTGGTCTCCCGGTCCCCGGGCCCACCGCAGGCGGTGCTGGACAGCTCCCGCCGCAGGCGGAAAACACACCGGCTACACCAGTGCCCGCCGCTCCTTCGGTTACTTGCAAACCAGCCTCATGATTTGTGCCAAATTTTTTTATCATCTATACTATTACTTATTTATTTAATATTTTCTAAATTGACTCCTCTTTATATAATGGATTTATTCACTATAGAAACTTTATATCATGGGTTTAGACTGCTAGTTTTATTATTCTCTAACATGCTTTAAAACAGATACTTAAAGATTAAAAGGAAAAATATTGAACTCTGAGCCCCTTAAGTTTAGAATAATTTCTTAAGCTAAGAGCTTGACCTCCAGGTGGCTGAATACAAGGGCGGCTAAGCAGTTACCTACCTCCCCAGAGTTCTTCCCAAATGATACGAAACTACAGAAAGAGAAACTTTAGAAATTCTGCATCGAACCATACCCTGGGCAAAACTTAAAGACAGAGAATGCCAAATTCTGAAAATAAGGCTAGTAAAAATAGAAACACCACCGAATCCGAGTGTGCGCCAAATAACACAACCACCACCCGATGAAGCAAAGACCACAGCGATGCAAGGAGACACAGAAACACACGAACCACGGGAGATTAACACACCATTCTCGGCACGCGGCAGAGGATCCAGAAATTAAGGAAACAGAAGGTCTAAACACTATCGATCAAGACAGATCTTGAACTTGATACCCTGATAACAGAGAACACACATTCTTCTCGAGAACCTATGGCACATTCACAACCAATCATATATTAGGTCACAAAGAAAACATCTACAATTTCCATAAGGTAGAAATACCGCAAACAACACTTTCTGACAACAATGCAATAAAACTACACATTATTAACAAAGACGGAAAACAGAAAGGCACTTCCACTCGGAGACTTTAACCCCTCCATTTATGGACTCTTAGGTGAAAGCAAATACAAACTAAATGCAGAACCTGAAAGAAATAATTACAAGACAAACACTACAGGTCAGAATCTACAGAATGCATTTTAAGCAGCAATCAGAGAAAAGGACACTGTACTATTTTATCAATAAAAATGAAATAAAATTAATGAATTAATAGATCTCGGCTCATAAAAACTAGAAAAAGAACAACAGAGTAACCCAAAAGAAAACACAAGGAAGAAAACAATGGATAGAAAAGCTGATTAATGAGGCAGAGGTTCTTCTGCCGAAAAATGGTAGATCCAACTAATCTGCATCCTAGTTTTTCTTTTTTGGGGGGCGGGGGACAGGGGGATTAACAAAATAGACAATCCGCTAGTTAACTTGAGAAAAATGGGTAAAAGAACAGGTACAGACAATAAAAAATGACCCAGGGGAAACGACCAGTAAAAACCTACGCCAGGGGGATGGTTTCAGCCACCGCATCACACACGTCCCCAAGACGCTCGTGCCCCCCACAGCCCCCCGCATCTTCTCCGTGTGAAGCAACTGTCTCGTCCCTGGCACCGAGTGTCCTTCTTATTTAAATTTAACTGTACGTTCTCCTACGTACCCTCATTAAATTTAATCTGATTTCCATGTTGTATCCAAGTGTATCGCAATTTATTCAATCACTCTGCCAAATATTACGCTAATCATATTAATCGTCTTCGTGACTTTTGCAAATAACATGGCCTTCTGTATCTTCACCTACATCAGAGGCCAGTATTGAAGAAGAAAAGATCAAGGACCTGGATCTCTGGTTACCTGGTATCTGCTCAGTCCTTACACTGTAAAAAGAGGCGTGATAAGACATGGAAACAGCCGTGTCCTTCACCGGAAGGTGGGGTAAAGATGCGGCGCATACACACAGTAGGAGGAAGTGACATACTGCCATTGTGACAACATGGAGGGGC
>NW_006436291.1:1470785-1490840 GCF_000325575.1 Pteropus alecto | reverse complement strand
TGCGATGAGGCGGATGGAAAAGGACAAGAATGGTGTGACGGTGGTGTTCACTCACACGCGGGATCTAAAACAGAATGCAGCAAGGGAAAAAAAACCCACGCTCAGACACAGACGGCGGAAAGGTGGTTAACGGAGGGAAGAGGAGGTGGGGGGAGGACGAAGGGGGTCAAATCTATGGGGACAGGAGACCAGACTCCGGCGGTGAGCATGTAATAGAGCGCGCAGATGTCATATTATGAAGTTGTACACCTGAGATTTAATTAATGTCATTAGCCGACGTTATCAATACACTTAAGAGGCATAAGGTGTTAAAACTGGTTTACTGTCAACTTTTAATAATCTGCGCTGTAGGAGTGGAAATACTATACACATGCTCCACGTCGTTTTATACGTAGGTCTCAGGTCTCAACTTTCCCCATCAGTGATGTCACAGTCGGCCACGAAAAGTCCTGTTATTTCCCTTGCCCTTGCTGAATGGCATCGGACCTGCCAGAAAGGAAAGCGCGTGGCACGGGTGGGTGACCGCGAGGAAGAATCCACACTCTCCAGATAAAACCTAAAAGGCTCTGGGACCACATTCCAACCATTCTGTGTGGGGTCGCATAACACCTGGCACATCAAGGTCAGCAGACCTGTGATTACCCATGGGGACACGCCAGCACTCTTCAGGTGGCTCAGGGGCCAGGACTCAGGCCCCCACAGATGCACAGACACCAGGTGCTGGATGGGGGCTGGGCTCCTCCAGGGAATGCAGGGATCACCTGCTCGGGGGCCCTCGGCCAGCTCAGTAGATTAAATTATTCATGTTTTCTGCCATTTACTGTGGATGCCGAGGGTGGGCTGCACATGGCACTGGCTGTACGCGCACTTGGCAAACAATCCGGTTCCTGGGGACCGGCCTGGACCAGAGGAAAACAAGCTGCACAAGCGCTTCACTCTGGATGCTCACGTCGCATGGTTCACTCTGTCACTCCCTCCTCATAAAGGCAGGTGAGGATGTACCGCCCAACTAAAAAGACATTTGCACCGTGTAAACAAAATGCAAATCCCGAGGACACACGAAGAGCCCATCGCTTCGCAATAATTGAGAGGGTCACCCGAACAGCATCCTCGCCAGAGAGGACTGAAACAGGCACACGAATCAGAGGAATGGATAAGATGCAGGAGCCAAAATGCAGAACACAGGGCGTGTTGCCTCAGGGACAGTCTCCCCCGCGAGCCGCTGAGCTGCGTGAGGGTGGCAGGCTGGACAGCGGCAGAGGCGCGACCCGGAGCTTGGCTCCCACGCCGATGGCGGCGAGCCCTTACAGAGCCCAGGCTGTGTGCTCTGGCCAGCGACCAGCAGGGGACAGGGCACAGGGCGCAGCTGGGTGCCAGCACCGTGGGGCGAAATTCGGGCACGTTCCACGCTCCAAACCCATTTCTCAGTCTACTGTGGGGAGGATGCGGAGGAGGACGACCAAGACAGCAGCTTCATGACAGAAAAGCACTGCGTGTTCTCTTCAGTCACAGCAAGAAAATGCCACATTCTTAAAAATTAAACTGAATTAAACATATAAAAATATATGCTAATATGTGAGCTAAGCACATACTCTGTGAATTAAAATCCCAACGCAAACCACTAGAGCTCAGCAACACAGCTGTGGTCTCCCCGCTCCACACACGCGCACACGTACACGCAAATGCACACGCACACACGCACACGCGCGCACGCGCCCCTTTCATTTCGAAGGTATTCGGAGGACTTTCATTGCTTCGTGGAAGATCATTTGCATTATAAACGTGCGATGCTGGTTCACTGAGTCCCTTGCCAGAGAGCTCGCTGAGTGAGGCTTTCTGGCTCAGTTTCGTTTGGATCCCACCACAGCAGAGAAAGTCGGCTTGTGGCAACACCGGGCGGGGCGGACGCTAACGCCCCAAGCGGGGTTAACAGGGCCCCGCGGATGCCAGTTAAAAAAGGATCATGGTTTCCATCAAGCAAAGAGTCCTCCTTGGTGACACTTTTATGTGGAAAATGACCTTGCACTTGGGAGGTTCACTCTCCAACACATGGAAACCTGGCACGGTGTCAACTACAGAGGACAGAAGCCAAGGTCCCTGCTCTCGACTCCCAGGGTATCAGAGCACACAAGACCTTCACCAAATGGGTCTGAACATCTAGATGCTGTGCTTTACCCAGCTGTGACCATTTTTTAAGACTCCTCAACTGACTATGCACGCCCACACTCCTGACCCATCCAGCTTGGCAAAGAGAAGGCAGTTTATGAGGAGACAAGCAAAGTGAGCCAGTGGTCACAAGTAGCACCGCCTGCTTACTTCTACGAGGGCCGGTTATCCGAGGAAGACAGCACGGGAGAGCAAAAACCCCACTTTCACTTCTCATTGAAGGAAAAGGACAGAAATGTACACACGAGACTTACTGAGAATTAATTTTACGCTTGCAGTATTTACCAAGCACAATACTCCCCAATAAACATAAGGATCTTGAAACAATTGAAGCATCCTTCGATAGATGACTGGATAAAGATGTGATACATATATACAACGGAGTGTCACTCAGCCGTAAGAAAAGGCGAAATACTGCCACGTTTGTGACAACATGGATGGATCTCGAGATGATCATGCTAAGCAAAATAAGTCAGACAGAAAAAGTTGAGAACGATACGATTTCACTCACATGTGCAACAGAAAACAAAGCAGCAAATGAACAACACAAACAAAAACTCACAGACACAAACAACAGTTTAGTGGTTACCAGGAAAGCGAGGGAAGGAGGAAGCAAAGGGGGTCAAATGTATGGCGATGGAAGGAGACTGTGGGTGGTGAACAAACAACATAATACGCAGATGACATGTTATTATGGTACACTCGAAACCTATATTTTTATTAACCAATGTCACCCCGATAAACTTATTAAAAATTAATTTAAGAAACATTAAGGATCTCAAGAAAGCAGACATACAAATTTACTTACAACAGGTGGAGCATAACACGCATCCCTTCCCATCGTGAAATACAGTTTACAACGTTTCCACATTTGTTCTCTCATTTGATCCTCCCACTAATTCTGTGCCATAGGAAGGGCGGGGAATTTTATTTCTAGTTCATAAATGAGGAACACAAAGTCCAAAACCCATAGCTGGCCTGGTGATCTGAAACGACAGCTGGGTCACCAATGAGCTTTCAGTCCAACCGGGGAGATAAGGCTGAAAAATACAACTAAAGAAGCACTAAAAACTAAACGATATAAGAAAAAGATTTCAAAACTTAATGCAACATAAACTCAATATAAGTCTACAATAATCAAGACAGTGTGGTACTGGAATAGGGATAAACATAACAATCAAAGGCATAGGATTGAGAAGCGAAAATACGTTTATGGTTAATCGACTTTTGACGAGGATGCCAAGACAATCGATGGAAAAAGAATACTCTTTACAAGACATGGTGCTGGCTCGATCCAATATCTACATGCGAAAGGAGGAACTTAGGGCCCTATCACACATGATCTATAAAAATTAACTCAAAATGGATCAGAGATCTAAACATCAGAGCTGAAAACATAACATTTTCAGTGGTGAACATAGGAGAAAATATCTGTGATCTTGGGTTCGGTCAAGATTTCTTAGATATGACACCGACAGCATGATCCGTGAAAAGAAACAAATGAATAAATTAGACTTCATCAATATCCAAAACTTTGGGGCTTCAAAAGACACCATTAGGAAAGTAAAAAGTCAAGCCACATTCTGGGAGAAAATTTTATACATCATACATATGTTAAAGGATCTGTATCCAGGATATAAAAAGAAGTTGTAATTCAATTAGAAGACAACACAATTTTTCAATGAGCAAAGGATTTGAGTAGTATTTTTTCCAACAAAGATATAGAAAATAGCAATAAGTACATGAAAAGGTATTCGACATCTTTAGACATTAGAAAAATGAAAATTACAAACAATGGGATACCACTCCCCACACCCTAGAATGGTTCGATCAAAAAGAGATGATAACAAGTGCTGACAAGGATGTGGGGGAGTCAGACCCCCGCCCCCCGCTCGTGCGGATGGAAAGGGGGCAGCTGCTCTGGGAAACAGTTTGGTGATTCCTCAAAATGTTAAGCATAGACTTACTATACGGCCAAACAATTCCACAATTAGCTAGGTATCTTCCCAAGAGAAATGAAAACGTATGTCCATGCAAAACGTGTGTATGAATGTTCTAGGCAGCATTACTTATAAAATCCCAGAAGCGTCAACCCAAATGTCCGTCAGCCGATAGATGGATACGCACACTGTGGCCTACTCAGACAATGGAACGCCAGTTACGGACAAAGACGAAGAATGCGCTGATACCCTCTTGAACACGGATGTGCCTCAACAACGTTACCATGCTAAGTGGGAGAAACCAGTCACAAAGGCCAAATAGTAAGTATTCTGGGATTCCATTTAGTGAACTGTCCCGAACAGGAAATCCGAAGAGACGGGAAGTCAACTGGCCGTTGCTTAGGGCCGGGGAGGGAAACAGGGAGTAACTGCTAATGGGTCCCCGGTAGCTTTCTGAGGTGAGGAAAATGTTCTGAATCAGATTATGGTGATGTTTACGCAACTCTATAAATATACTGAAAACCACCGATCCATGCGCCTTAATTACGCAAATTACACGTAAATAAAGCTCTCTAAAAAAAGTGGGCAAAAAATTTTAACAGTTGACCAAAAAAGATATGAGTAATCAATAAGCACATGAAAAGATGTTCAAAATCATTAGCCACTGGTAGATACCAACTTCATATCTAACTGAAATGGCTATGTGGCTGTCATCAAAAAGACAGACGGGATGAAGCAGTGGACAACCCAGAACCCTCACGAGTCCCCAGAACCCTCATGAGTCCCCGGAACCCGCGCGAGTCCCCGGTGGGGTGCACTTTGGAAAACAGTTTGGGAGTTTCTTAGAAAGTGAGACACGAACTTACCACAGGAACTGGCGAGTCCAGTCCTAGGTGTCTAAGAGAAATGAAAACGTGTCCACACAATGATCTATACGTAAATGTTCCCAATTTTCAGCACTATTTTTTATATCCAAAAAGGAAAAGCAGCCCTAATGCCTATCAACTGATGAAAGGGTAAACCAAATGCAACATGTTCGCACTACAGAATATTAGTTCGCAATTAAAAGGAACAAGGTACTGATCTATGCTTCATCACGGATGAACCTCAGAAGCATCTTGCTAAGTGAGCTACGTGAAAGAAGCCTGCGGCAAACACCACATATCATATGATCCCATTTACATAAAACGCAGAAATAGCCAACGTGGACAGACGGGAAGTAGATTAGCAACTGCTGGAGCTGGGTGGGAATGGGGGTGACTACAAACGGCCATGAAAATGTCCTAACACTGGGCGGTGATGGTTGCACAACCGTGAATGTATGAGAAGTCGCTTCACTGTACACTCCGAAGAAAGCTAAAGGATGCGGTCTTGGTCAGTGCAAGGGCGAGCCCCAAGGCGGGAGCCACAGTCCAGGTGATGAAGGGCGGTGACAGGGCACACCACTGGGGCTTCACTGGTCGAAGGGTCATTTCTCCTATACAAGTGGTCGTCTGAAACCCCCGGCGGCACAGTCAGCGTGCCTCCCAGTTAAACACCTGCACACGCCCTCACGTGTTCTTCAGCCAAAAAGTACTTGTCGAACACCTACTGTGTGCCTCACTGGGTCTGAGCACCTAGTAATTAAAGAAGCAGATTCCAAGTCACGGTCCTTCCAGGGTCACTGCTGAGCCTGACACCTACAAGAGCCCCCAACCCTGGAAAACTGCCTCCTGACCGATACCAACCTTGTTTTGACTTTTCCAGGTCATATGAAATCTGCCAAGAATGAGAAATGACCGAGGCTATGTGTAGTTGGCAGCATGAGCAGGTGTATTAGTTATAAGCAAAGATGAATTATTATAAGTTTCCTTCATCAGGATGGTAGGATGGCTGCAGTCAGACAGTGCGAAGCATCTCAGCAGATTATTACTAACGTTAAAAATGAGAGAATTAACTTGTTTCTGGAGAAGTGGGTTACAAGTATTTCGAGTGAAGAGTGACCTCAGAAAGACAAAATCGGAGTTTCCTCGGGGTCTGCATCATCAGCGGTCCGCATTAGGTCCCCAGGGGATCCCACCCAGCGGAAGAGCTGTAAAACCTCCATCCTACACGGCGAACCAAGAAAACGCTCCTGAATTTTCTCACTGTGGAAGTTAGACCCCGTAGGGCTACCGGAATGGGGTGAAGCCATCCACGTTTAAGCGGTTCTGCTGACAAGGGCTGCTTACTTTACAATTTTTCAGGTGTTAGCAAAGGTAGGTCTGAAAGTTAGAGCGCAGTGGATATAAAATACCCTCGGGTCCTCATTTGGGGTCAGCTTATTCATCAGACCAAGAAACGGTGAAAATGGCAGATGGAACCTCACGATTTATCCACATCTAAATTTCCACAGTTGCATCAAAAACATTTCAGATCCCAACTCGAAATCACCTGCCCTTTCGAGCAGCTGGCGCTTGTCATCTCTGGACCGAAGGCAAGGACCCGTGAGTGGCTGTAAAGGAAAGACATGTCTGCCAAGAGCATGTGCCCAGACTACGGTCCGCGGAAGGCCGCACGCAGCATCCCTCAACAGTCACAGCAACCGTGACGAACTAACCGGTGTCGGTGGTTTAATTAGCACTCACAAGGCACCCCAGGCTTGACACGTCTGCTTATCTCGGCCCCCCGCCCACCCAGCCCAGCGCCCGCCCTTGGAACCGCAGCGTGCAGAGCGCGGGCACCACCTGGCCTTACGCGCCGAGTCCCTCAGGCCTTGCAGGGAGCCGCACTCACTTTTGAGGGGCGCTGGTGTCCAGTCCCTGGGAGCTTACGGGCCCGGCGGCGGCAGGGTCCCGCACGTCTGCGCAGGCGCGGCCAGAGAGCCCGCTACTCGGGCCCCGCCCATCCCGGGCTCCGCCCCAAAAGTGGGCGCGGGCGGCTCCCCACAGGCCTCCTCCCAGACAGGGCCGCCGGGAGACGCGAAGCCCACTGAGGGCCCACCCACGGATTCCACCTTGCCGTTCCTAACGCCCCGGCCCCGGGGGGCTCACCGCATCCCCCGGCACCTGCAGCTCCTCCGGCCTCCGCCGTCGCCAGCGGCCCAGCGCTAGAGTGTCCATTTGGCCCACAGGTCAGAGTCCGCAGACTACTCATCCACACCTGAGGCCTGGCCCCGCCCACGGCGCCGCGTCCACGCCCCCTACCCCACGTGTCCCAGGGAAGCCAATGAGGGGCGGGGGCGGGGCTCCGCAGGACCGCGTGAGTCTTACCGGTGAGTGCCGCAGGCAGGAGTCGGGGAGACCAGAGTCTTCCAGATAGAGGGAGACATTTCCCCCAGGTCATTATTTCTCAAACAGTGCCGGACTATATCATCTTTCCGATCACTGAATCAGCCGTGAGGCTCCGAAGAACCTACTCTTTACGGGTCCCGCCACGCTTTGATTACAGACCTTGGATCGGCTGGAGAAGCGGCCGCCTCCTCGCTCTTGTGATTGGTCACCGAGCCCCGTGCGGTCGTCTTCCCGTGGCTGGTTGGCTGGTAGACGGCACAGGGAGCCAATCAGCATGGGCGAGGCTGCGGGGGAAGTCTGGGAGTTGTAGTCCAGAGCTGGCGGCCTCACTTCCGCTGGGAGCGGGACCCTGGGGCTACGCGGCGTGCTGCGGTCTCTAGCCAGGTTTTCCCCCGTGCACAGTGGCTTCCGGGTCGGAGACTCGTGGGCGTCCTACTTCTCTGCAGGTTGGCCAGAAGGGGAAACCGAGGCCTCCTCCCGCTCTCTCGGGGGTGGGGTTCGGCCCATGTGCATCGAGAGCAGGGTCCCTGCGCCCGACTTTTCGCAAACCGCGGGCTTGGGCCCGTCCAGCGCTGGGCCGAGCTGCACTGCGCTCCGGCTCCTCGGTTCTTGGAGTTTGTTCACACCTATCTAGGCTGGAAAGTGCTCAGGTTCGGTCGTCTCCGCACCCTGCCACCCTCCCCACCGCGTGGGCACAGCCCCGGGACCCACTTTGATTAGTTAAAGTGGGTCTAAGCCAGTCTTTTGCTTTGGCTGACGATGGGCGGTGACCTAGCTTCGTCAGTGGGAAGTAAAGGAGGTCTGTTAGGGGCTGGGCTCTGGGGAAGAGTTCCTTCCTGTTCACTATTCTGCTGCAGCGTAAGGCTCCTTTATTAACTTGGTGAAATGCATGAAGCCCTACTCAGCTGGGCAGGCATGCCTGCAGCATGATCGGTGGCAAATTAAGTAGCTAGTCTGCCCGTTTTCATTTATAAAAGATAATGACTAACAGGGTACTGTGAGGATTTAAACGAGGCATTTACATATAAAGTACTCTGAACAATGCCTGACACAAACGGAGTGCTCAGCAAATGGTTCGGTGCCGCCATTGTGCTCCTAGCACTGATCCTGCCACTAGTGCACATGCTGTATCAGAAACCCTGGGGGCTTCCAGAATGATAAGTAAGTTCTGGGCAAGTAATGTCAACCGATGGTCATTGGAGCGAATTCAGTGCCAACTTGAATCCCCGATTTGGGGTGCCGGTGAAGGAAACTTCTGTGCAAACACAGCAGGGCCGTAAAAGCAGCACAGGTGTGGGATAGCTCAATAGCGTTACAGATGAACTCTAAGGAACGAGGAGGCTGTGAGAGGTCCTGGAGCAAGCACCCTCCAGAGGTGGGGCAAATACTTCTTTTTCAAATCACAGGAGCTGACTTACAGAGACAAGTCCCCTCTCGTGGTCCCTGATTGTCTGTCCTCAAGCAACTGAAGACTCCCAAGTTCTCACAGTTTGATTGGCCCAAAAAGCACCGTCCTGATTGGTCAGTGAAGTTGATAGGGACTGTGGTTGTAGCAGCTCCAACTGGGGAAAGTCCCAGTCATATTGGTTGAAATATAATTCCAGGAACTCCTTTATAAGAGTGGGCTCAGCTGGCAGGAACACAGTGTGGGTGGGCAGTTTGGCTCCACGGGCAGACAACTTGGTGCAGACTTCTCCTCGGAAGTGTGGTTTTGCAGAGGCCCAACTGGTAGGCTCTGTTCTTAAGTTTTAACCCAGTTAGCCACCAATAACCCCTCTTAATAGGTATCATCTTAGGGTAACATACTATGTACAACATGGTGATTATGGTTAACAATACTGTGTTGTATATTTGAAAGTTGCTAAGAGTAGGTTTTAAAAGTTCTCGCCACATGTAACCATATGAGGCGATAAATGTGTTGATGTGTTAATTAACCTTATTTTGCAATATGTACATGTATCAAATTATGTTGTATACCTTAAGCTTACACAGTGTTATATATCAATTACATCTCAGTAAAGCTGGGCAGGGGCAAACCTCTTTGTTTTTAGATGTGTTAGAATTCAGAATTTGGGGCATTTTTTTTTTGCAGTATATAACCCTGTATAAAACATTTCCAGCGGGGTCTGGGACAACAGCCTAAAATCAAACACAATAGTTCTGAAGCAAAGATGTGTGACAAATAGTCACCCTAAGTGGGACATCTAAAGGCTATAAATGCTCAGATCAGTTCAAATTAGTTTACTCCAAACTTCAGGAGAAACTTCTGATTTTCAGAACGTTTGCATTTCAGAATTGAAACGATACTATTGTGCACCTGTACTATTACCTCTGCTAGAGACCGCCACTGGGGAATGGGCTTGGGGGCCGGAGCTTAGCCCCTGAACTGGCCACAGAACCTCTCCTTGGCCAAACTCTACCCAGGCTCCTCTGAATTCTAAACTACGCCCCGAATTCTGGGCTTCCGTCTCTACATTGTCCAGTTTTAGCAAGAATCGTGCTAAGTCAGCTTAACTAGAACCCCCGGCCATTGAGATCTGATGGGGTCCTCATGCCTCACCTTCTCCCGGTGATGTCTCATTACTCTAGCCTGCCTTCAGCAAGAGTCCTCTTTGGGTGGTTAGCAGGACGCCCCCCTTACTCTGATGTTTCCTCTTCGCAATCTTCTATCACTGACCCTACCCTCCCCCCCGACCTTGCTCCTTGGCTGTAAATACCCACTTGGCCCTATATTCGGAGTCGACCCTAATCACTCCCCTACTGCATACCCCATTACGATGGTCCCTATACCTGTCATGGTCCCCCTGAATAAAGTCTGCCTTGCTATGTTTTGACAAGCCTCATGAGTACTTTTTTCTCTAATACTATAAACAGCAATAGGTATATTTAGAAAGATGCAGTGTAGCTTAGCACAGTTTACCAAACATCAGTCGTTTGGGTACCACTCACGCATGCATACTAACCTCTCCTATTGTACCCAGTATATTTAACTTCTTACTGTCTCACATTTTTGAAAACTTTAAAAATGTTAGTCAAGAGTGGCGGGTCGGGATTGTCGCCAGGGCCCGTGCTTGGCCCTCGTCTTCCGCCTCGGGGTTCTCTGCAGCGCACAGGCAGCCTGCACGGCCCGCTCACTGTGGACAGGGCGCCCCACCCCAGGAGGACTAGGGTCTGGAGGGTGCTCTTCTCCCTGGACGGTCAGCACGTGTTCATTTTGCAAAGGGTCACAGCTTTGTTCTGATGTCATTTTAGCCCAGGTTGTTTTTTTTTTTTTTTTTAATGGCAAGACAGTATAAGATTTTCTAAATGTAATCCTCATAATGATATGGCCTATTTTATTATGGCAGAAAATAAAATGCCCTACTGCTTTTAAACTTTCAAAATAATTTCTCTAGTCTACGGCCATGCCACCCTGAACAAGCCCGATCCCATCTGATCTCGAGAGCAAAGCAGGTTCGGGCCTGGTTAGTACTTGGATGGGAGACCACCTAGGAGGACCAGGTGCTGTAAGCATGAAAAATAGAAATAAGGGATTGCAAACTGACAAGGTCCTTGCAATCTGTGAGGTCAACCAAGGATTGCCTCGCCTAAAATATAATAATAATAATAATAATAATAATTTCTCTACATGGAGACCATCGTGATCTAAGCTAGTGCCCTGAATTATTTCCTGCTTTTGTAAATGTGCTCTTCGGGGATGACCAAAAATAGATCGTTATTTACTATTGAAAGACTTTATGACCAGCCCAGTGAGGGATTTACATGATCCTGGGTAAAGCTTATGCCCCGATCCACCCGCTACAGTAACTGTGAACACTCACTACACGCAGAAGGCAAGGATTTTCTGTCGTGTTGCATTTTCTTCATAGGTGCCGTAGATAAATAAAAATATTAATAAACCACAAATACGCCTCCTAAAACCAATAGGTTTAGGCTTGACCGGAAGCGTTAATTGTATCTCATTCTAACTTATTCCTGCTTCTCTCCTTAATGTTTCTTAAACGGCAGACACCACTGTACGTTCTGTGCTACGCTATGTTTCAACAATAGATGGAAATTTTAGCATGTTTTATATTTCATCCTAAAATTTTTTCACTTACAAGTGCATGAAGTCACATTGGTTATGTTTGATAATCCGTTCTTGGCAGGTGTTTTCGCATAAGTTATAGGGTGCTTTGCCTCTCAGCTCTCAGCCTACTACAGAGAAACCTCGGCACATGGAGATATGACTGATGCCGCATTAGTGTGTGGGTTGGAAATAATAAGGATTATAAATGACTCACTGGGTATAGAAAATAAGGAGAGAAGACTTATTGGGGAGAAGTCAAAAAACCTCGCTCTCTCTATGCACAGCCGAAAGAAAGCACCATGAAAGATATATTACTGTTCACCTTTTTATTTCTAAGGGGGGTTTTATTAACCCCTTTTTATTAATCAAAATAAATTGATTGCCAGTGAATGCAATATTTTCTGACTGTTCGAAATTACAAAACAAAAGCAAAGGCACGCAAACTCACATATTACCTCCTCCGATAAATAAGAGACAAACCTCCTCCAACGAGATCACTGAATAGTGTTTAAGATTGGATGGCTGTTCTTTAAAACAGGACGTTTCATTTAAGAGTAGCAGCAGACAGGCCTCGGCTCATCTGGGATTCTGCTTTCTCCTGCCGTGGCAGTGATCAAGCATTCCGGAACACTGTTCTTTAATATTTATGTCTCATCATAAAAGGACAGTTCTGTAGGGTTAATACAGATATGGCCAATACAAACTTGGTTCTGGGCAAGGAATGAGATAATGACCTGATTCACAGGGAGGGGGAACCGGGTGGCCAGGAATCCATTGACAAGTGCAGCCCGAAGAGGGGTCCAGTCACTTCTAACTGTGACGCAGTGATGGAGAATGTACAGAAACGAGAAAATACACATTTCTCCCCAGTGGGTGAGAGAGCATCCGTCCCCGTCACCATTAGTGTGGGAGGAAGGCCTGAGTGTTTAATAGGAAAAGACCCATCGGTTTAGAAGATGAGGCCACGTGGTACCCTCCACGAGGAGGGGCTGAGGGTGTGGGGGGGTCGCAGGCTGCCTCTGACTGAGGACGCCCTGCACCGACCCGGCTCTTTGCCTCGTCCCACCCAGCCTTGGGCAGCGGGCCGCACGCCTGGCAGAGCTGTCCTGTCTTGTCTGTACAGACCGGCCAGCGTGGCTTAGCACCGTGTCCCCGCCCCTCCCCGAGACCCGGGACAGCAACAGCTGGCCATCTCAGGGTCCTGCACATCTGTCCTTGCTCACGGGAAGACTTTCCCCCTCCTCCTGCTCTTCATAGTTAGTCTAAGAGAATGGGCGCCGCAGTCGGAAGTCCAAGGCGCTGCTGGCGTTGAGATGTCTTCCGATTAAAATCAAGCGCACGTGTTTCGTGGGAATGAGTGAATAATAGGCACTAACTTGAAGTCTTAGGCTAAGAATGGAGTCGCCAGCAGGTTTTCGCTTCGCTCTGATGGGAGGATGCAACCAGACACTTAAACTGCTGCTGCGGTATCGTGAGAACCTGAAGTACTGACCCGTTTACTTCATATGCATCCTACAGGGCGTAGGGCCTGCACATCATTTAAAACTCAGTGGTTTGCTTTTTTCCTTTCTTATTTGTTTGGTTCTAGAGGAAAGAATTTAAAGTCAGCAATCATTCCACAGAAAAATCATCCCAGCCATCGAAATCGAAGTGGGCAGACCCATTCGGAGACCCTCTGAACTGGAATCCTTGCAGAATTTGAAACAAATCCCAACTGATCACATTGTTCAGGGTTATTTTCTTATGTCGCCACTTTCCTGAAGTGTCCCTGAGCCTCCCTAGGAGCAGCTGCTGACACCCGGCCACGGGGGCCTCCCCACTGACTGAGCGGGGGCCACTGTGGCAGCCAGCATCACGCAGCCCAGGCTGGACAGCTCTGGAAGAGGCTCAGGAATACAGACCTCAGATAATTAAAAAACTACTCTTTATTCCTTTGACCTGCACCTGGGGGAAATGTCACTGTTATGTTTTCGAGGAGAGAGAGAATGAGGAGGAAGACACTGTGGCACCTTTGAGCTACTGTGGCAAACGTAAGACTGTGGTGGCCATTGATTTAACTAAGGCTAAACCGGTGAGCCCTCCAGGTCGGGGAGGCCTCTGCCATGTGAGAGAACTGGGGATTAACTCTGTCCTTTGGGCACAGCTGTGTCTTTAAGGGGCGTGCGTGTGTCCTCAGTGCTCTCACATCTCTGGACTCTGACTTCCTCCCACAGACAGGAAGGGGCAGCTCTGCTCACGGTGCCCGCCGGACACTCCAGACGTCCACTCCGCGAGGTGGCATCTCTGTGCAAAAGCTGCCTGTGAGAGTACCAAGGTCAGCGGGATGGAACACCCATGAGCTCGTGCGAGGCACATACGTGGGGACCCAGTGTCTGGAAGGGTCCTTGTGGAGATGTGACCGGTTGGAGCCACACGGCCTGAAGGGTCTTGCCTGGTCACAACTTCTTAGCATAGGGGATGTAGCCAATCTTATTGTAATGGCAGCGTGTAATGCCAGGTGGGTGCTAGAGTCATTGGGGGGAATCACCTCACGGATTGTATAAACATCTAACTTTTTAAAATTAAAAAAAGAGAAAAAAGCCCACAGAGAGATGGAGAGCCGGCTGTATACTGTGCTGCCATTTGAGGGAAAAGCAATGATATCCATATGTATGAATATGGAAATTCGTGGAGTGTTTTGGTAAGAAGAAGAAACTGGTGACAGTGGCAAGTGCTCCAGGCAGGGGCGGGGTGGGTGGGAGATGGGGGAGGGGAGTGTGTGTGTGTGTGCGCGCGCGCGTGTGTGTGTGTGTGTGTGTGCGCGCGTGTGTGCATGAGAAATTTTAATAAGTACACATCAGAAACGTTTGCCAAACACATGCTTATTTACTAAAAATAAATCAATTAAGAAAAGAATTCCTCTGGCTTTATAAGCGATCTTATTTGTGATCTGAGACAAACTCATTTGGGTCCTTAATTCTAAAATTTGAAACAAGAACTACAATCAAGCGCAGAAAATATAGTCCAAGTGTACCTGGAAAATAAAGACACAGACGTGGACGCACACGGCAGTGTTTTCCTGTGACATGTTTAACTCAAGACAGCACGCCGCTGCGTATAAACGCGGTGATCGCGAATATTCAAGATCAAGAGCCCCGGCATCTGCATCTGGAGTCATCACAAGGGGAACTGGTCCTTCGCGAGGATGCACGTGGAAGTGTGCGCAAGCGACAACGTGCACAATCCCTCCTTCCCGCCCCCGCCCGTGCCGGCGGGGCTTCCACGCGCACACTGCGGCCTTGGTAAATTTCACAGGATCCGGATACAAAGCCGCTGGAAGCGCGGGAGAAGGTGTTACGTGCGGGGGAGAAGGTGTTACGTGCGTGGGAGGTGTTACGTGCCAGCGGGGCAGGGAGAAAAAGCACATGTTCCACGGATCAGCAGAGTGTCTACAGATCCAGCGTCAGTGTGTGCACATTCTGAATTGTGGCCTCTTTAGGGTGAATAAAGAAAGCACTCAACAAAGGATGCTCCTTTCCAGCCTGAAGAGGCAGCTGATGCCACCTACAGCCCGGAAACCAGCTCTACAACCCACACCTGCCAGCCACCCTGTCAGGTCCTCGGTGGGTGAGAGAAAATTAGAATTTATGTACAGAATGGAAAATGGGCAGTCAACTCTCAGGATGAATTTTTTTCCTGATCAATTGTTGAAAAATGATTTTGAATAAAGTGTTTTTGGAGATCGAAGCAATTGGATTAATATTTGTGAACTACATTTCTTATATTTCTTCTAGAGACTACCTCATGGAATGCGGTCACATTTTTTTCTCCCCCACGTATACAACCCCAAAATAGTCACCCGAACCTCAGATGAGGCCGATGGGCACCTGCTTATCCAGGCAGTCTTATCTCCTACAGGAAACTGGGTTACTGGGAAAGCGTCAGATAACACACTTCTGAAAAGAAATAGAATGTATTTTTATTGGCAGAGCCAAGATGAAGTATGCCTTGAAATCTGTTTTACAAATAAACTTGCACATAAATTGTCCATTCGCTGCTTCGAGATCTTTTTTCACGTTTGAGGAGCTGTCAGAGGTGCCTAATAAACATGAGTCTTATTTAGTTTACTGGATATGTAATTCTTCCTTTCTTTGAAAATAATTATTTTTCAAGCAAGTACAGCAAAAATACAACCAATAAAAATCTAGCTATGACAGCATAAACAACCTTGATGGCCAACGTATACATGGAGCTCTTCCAGGAAAAGTGGCTCCTGGTAGGGAAGACAGCTCAGCAAGTGGGGTGACTTGGGCCTGATGGAGTTCTGGCTCCCAAGGGTTGACAGAGGGACCCTCTCGGCCCTCCCTGCTTCCTGATCCCGGGCTAGTCCTTGGCTATCGGGGTGATGGCTGGAGCATCCCGGCTGTCAGGTTGGCCCTGGGCTATGGAGATGGAGGGCTACTTGTGTGGTTGGACCCAGTGTCCGGTTTACCTCAACGTGGTCTATGAGACACCTTTCACAAGGCCCATTCCTGGGGCCACCGGAGCTGATGGACAGTGGGGTGACATCCCGCGGAGGGCTCCAGAGGTTAAGATGCGGAGTGTCTACCTCACGGTTCCCCCATCCTGTGTCCTGGTTGGTGGTCCCTCAGTGAGGGTGGTGCCCGGGTTGGTGGCCAGCTGGGGTGCGGGGACCGGAGTGGGCTTAGGAGAACCTAGTCCAGGCCTACTGCTCTGGGCTTTGGTCGACTGGTTGGGGGCTCCCAGGGAGGCGAGTGTATGTTGGCCACTGCACCCCTGGGCCTCTCGCCATCTGGACAGAGCCTGAGCTGGCATTGTGGGGGCTCAGGTGTCCCCAGCCAGGCTTGGACTCCTCCTGGGGAGCCCTGCCTGCAAGTTCTCGGCAGTGGGGGGTCATTTATGCTTTTTCTAGTAGCTCCCAACGATGTCCTCGCAGCCTAAGGACAGAAATCAGAACACGTCCCCTTCCAGTGAACATCTGCTGTGCTTGGCTTACTGCTCCTCTGTGGGGGGCTCCTTTAATCTCCTCGCAGTGAAATTCCTAAGGAAATTCATTCCCTCCAGTTGCCATTATTCTCAACTGCTCTTTTGGGTGGCAGAGTAATTGGAATTTAAGGGTCTCTCTTAAAAGACAGGAAACGTCGGCCACTTTGCCAGAAGAACGACACTCTTCAGTGCTGTGCTTCGCCCGTTAGATGTGCCGTCGTCACTTCTAGTACCCGGGTCCCTCGGCTCCTCAGAAGGGTGTACCAAGACGCCACGAGCCGGGGATGTGATTCCAAGTCCTTGTCTCCGTTGACGTCACCTCTCTCCACTCCGGGTTACACATGCCCACCTGGGGCTGAGCACGGCCCCGCGCCTGTGCTTCGCCCGTTAGATGTGCCGTCGTCACTTCCCTTCTAGTACCCGGGTCCCTCGGCTCCTCAGAAGGGTGTACCAAGACGCCACGAGCCGGGGATGTGATTCCAAGTCCTTGTCTCCGTTGACGTCATCCCTCTCCACTCCGGGTTACACATGCCCACCTGGGGCTCAGCACGGTGCCCGCGCGGGGTACACCTTCCCTGCTGGCCACAGGCATGAACAATGCCGCAGCAGAAGGGCATGGCCATGAGGCTCCCTCGCCTGTTTATAAGCAGTGTTAGCTGTCATCAGCCAGAAAGTAATCCCACACACACAGAAGCACACACTCGTTAAAACGGGGTCACTCAGACAGCAGGGCACCCCTCTGCTGCCGGGAAGGCCCCTGCAGCCATCTCTGGAGCCTGGCTTGCCCAGACTGGGGCTTCATTCCCAAGGACCCAGAGCCCCAGCTTCCGGGTCCCCATGCTCTGACCCCTGAAGTACCACATTGCACCCTGGGAGAAACTGGATTGTCCCATCCTTTTCAGGGCTGTGCTGCTGTCCTGGAAAAACCGTTCTTGGTTCCTGGCTGAGAGGGTCCTGGGAGCCCAGGAGAGGCACCTGCCCAGAGGACACTTAGGTGAAGTGTCACTGGGTTCCCTAGGGGGGCACCTCTCCAAAGAGGGAATAGGCTGTGGCTGAATGAGGCTTACCTATGGAGTCAACAGAATGTCAGTGCCTGGGTGAACCCCACAGGCCACAACCAGGCCCAGGATCCTGCTTTCCTTTGTTTTGGAGCTTTCAAGCATTAACTAACTGGGCAAAAGGAAAAACCAAGTCCAGAGAACTCTGTAACAGGCCAAACAAGTTTAGTAGGACCATGGCGAGATTTTCCCTCGGGGCCTGAACAGCCTGAGAGGCCTGGGCTCTCCAGAAGAGCTTGAGGCCCAAGGGGAGGCCCAGGGGTGAGTCCTGGCTGGCCCTTCCCTGCTGTGGGCCTGGCCAGTATCCTTAGCTACAAAGCGATGTAGGCAGTGATGTTTTTACATCGGCTTAAGGGAGCACAGAATGATAAATACTGGCATGTGTGCAAGGACTTTGGAAGGCTGAAAAGCACTATGTATCTGCGTGTACCTTTATATACCTGTTATTTATAATGTGGCTGGGGCTCAAGGCTGAGGGGAGGACTCTTTGTTGCTCAAATCAGAGTATTTTAAAGTTCAGAGGTCATCTGTTGTCAGGCCTGTAGATACCAAAAAGTGGTAACTGGAGATGTTGTCCTGGAATTTTCTTTCTTTTTTTTTTTGAAGTAGGAAATGTGTTCTGTGGCTGGTCTGTGCTGCTATTGGCAAATTCTATTTAAAGGAAAAATCAGGATTTTTAAAACAGCCACATTCAAAGGGTGATTATTGCTTTTTTTTTTTTTTTAAAGATTCATATAGTACATTTCCCTGGTGCATTAAAATTTCATTATTTTTTAAATTACAAAGCCAGTCTCTCTTCTTTGAAAAAATGCAAATGACACTAAGAATTTGTATAATGTAAAAAGTGAAGGTCTTCCCTTTAAAACTCCCCTATTTTCACTCTCGGGGGGCAAGGTCTCCTAACACTTTGGGGAACATTCTTCTGAAGACCTTTACCTATGTTACATTCAGCTTTTTATACTTATATTTTATTTAAATGTAATTCTGTTTAAAAACAATTTTTGGAGCATAGTCTTGTTTCACAACATGCTGCATTGCATTTTTTAAATAGTAATCTCTAGGTTTTCTGTACTTAAAAAAAACCCTCATTTTAAAATAACGTAGTCAAATGTAGGTGTAAGTCACGATACAGAGAGATCTGTACATTTTCTCCAAAGATAACATCTTGCAAAACTGTGGTACAGCATCACGACCAGGATATTCACACGATCCACACATATTTTTCAGATTTCCCAGTTTCATTTTATTCTATGCAATTTTATCACATGTTTAGGTTTGTGTATCTACCACCACAATCAGGATACAAAGTTCCTTGTGGCTCTCCCAGTGCATTTCAAATACTGTAATTTACCGTTTTAGGAACATCTACTTCTCAGGGTGAGGCACACATGTAACAAGCTCCTTTCGATTAGATCAGTGCTGCCAAGGGAAAATACCATGTGAGCCACAAAATGAAAGTCATCTATGTAATTAAAAACTTTCTAGTAACGTCATTAAAAGGTAAATAAATATACATAAATTTAATATTTCATAAAACCCAAAATATTATTCTAACATGCATTAATATAAACACTATTAACGAGATGTTACTTTTTTTTCCTACTACTAAATCTTTGAAATTCCCGGAGCCCACTGCCTCACCAGCTGTACGCACCTCTGAGCGTGTACTGAGCACCTGCTCTGGGCCTGGCTCTAATGCAGGCACCAGGATAGGCAGGTCCTGCCCCGGATGCGAACTGGGCTGCTGGAGGGGACACGCACCGTTCCAGCACCGCGAGGCACGCGCGTGGTGGAAGCGGCACAGGTGCCCCGAAACGAGGGAAGGCTCCATGCGGCCCAGCCTCAAGGCGGGTCCAGAAGCCCAGGGCCATCCGGCAGGAGCCCCTCGTGTCTGGGTGGGCGCACGGCTTTCGGCAGGATGGCAGCTACGGGAGCAGCGGCGCTTTGGAGGGGAGGCCCGGTGTGGTCTGGGGACCTCCAGGAAACCGCCCCTCCCCAAAGCAGACGCCTGCCGGGCCAGGGGGCGGAGGGGCTTGCGGTGGAGTGGGAGACCGGGCGTGGACGAGGTGGGTCAGGCCAGGGAGTGTGTGGGGGAAGGACACCGCCCGGCGAGTCAACATTAGGGGGACTCCAAGGGCAGCCGGCGACGGGCCCGCGGGAGAGGTGCGGGGGTCGTGGAGCCGGGCCGCGGGGCCGGGAGGCGGCGCCCCAACCAAGGCCGTGCTGCTCCGAGGTCACAACGCTCCGGTGACGCGTGCGCCGCTGGGGTGCTGGACGCCCAGCGCGCGGAGGCGCGGGTTCCAGTCCTGCAGGCCCGAGTTCCAGGCTCCCGGTCAGCGTAGAGGTTCCGAGACGACGCGACGCCCCTTTCCCCGACCTCCCATCCATCTCCAGCTCGGTGCAAAGTTATTTTCTGTTTCGTTACGTTGGAACCTGACTTCACTTACACGCACGTCACACGCGCACCCTTCCCCAGCGGCAATGGGAGCTGAGGGGACGTACGCGGCCGGGAGCCCCGAAGGCAGGATCACCACGGAGGCGGAGGAGCCGAGCGCTGGCCCCCAGCTCGGCCGGAAGCCCCGCCC
>NW_006436291.1:1467055-1470320 GCF_000325575.1 Pteropus alecto | reverse complement strand
GCCCGAGCGTGCCGGGCGTGGGCAGCGCTCACGTTCAGAGCCCACCCGCGGCGGGGGACGGGGACTTCCTGTTCGTGGGCCGGCACCGCCGGGGTCCCGGCCCTTCCGGGGACGCCACGAGGACGCCCGCAGCGACGCCGAGGCCGTGTCGGGGCGGATGGGACTCCGAACGGGCCAGCGCTCACGGGTCAGTGCTCAGGGGCGCACAGGGTCCTCGCTTTGCAGGCCCCCTCCCAGGACCAGGCTGTTCTCTCGACGGTGTCACCGCCAGGTGACACGGCGCTCCAGCGTCGGTGGCCTGGGAGCCAGCCCCCTGCTCAGCCTCTTACTGGCCGCGGCCCCCCGGGCAGGTTTCCCCCAGGCCTCAGTGTCCTGGGCGGTGAAATGGGTGACAGCAGCGTCCACCCCAGGGTCGAGAGGGTTAAACGAACGGACGCCTGCGTGAGGAGCGCGCGACCTCCCTCGAGGGTGTCCGGTGCGGGGCAGGGTGCCCGCGTGGCGTTCAGGAACGAACGCTCGCCGACCCCAGTGCGGTGGAACTTTGCTGACGAAAGTGAATTAGACGCAGGTGCTACTCTGAGTGGGACAGCGGCCGAGGTGGACATCTGGTGACATGGGGGTTTCGTGCCTTTGCTGAAAACAGGAAGGGTGACAGTTGCTGTCTTACTTGTAGAGGGCCGTGGAGGTGAGAAGTTAAAAGTGTTAACCAAAACAGCTCCTTGACATTTCAAGGTTACAAGGCAAGTTTTTTTTTCTCTACAAAAAACAAAAGAGATGGGAATGACGTTTACGCATTGATGAAAGGTGGGTTCTGATTCATCCAGCGCTCCACACATCTTAAGTCAGAGTAATTACGGAGTCACCAGAGGTGGCCTCTCAGAATGAGCCGGGCTTGCGTGGACCTGCCCTCAGTAAATGAACTTACCATCATCTGGAAGTCTAGTTTGCTCTTCGTGTATTTGACATTTTTGTTTTTCCGTTTCATTGTTTAGACATAAAAGTCCTTAAAATACCACAGCCAGAAAACTTTCAATGTAATTACCATTTGGATGTGTTCTTGCCTCTGGCCTGTGCTTGAGATGATGCGGAAAACAGTGATAGTTTACATGGGCGCGGTGGAAATGACGCCTGCCTTCGGGGAGGGAGTGCATCGCTGCAGACATTTGTTAATGTAATCATTTCAAGTCTGCTTTCCAAATCTTCACTTCTCACTTTTAAAATTTTACATGAAATGAAATTTTTTTCTTTGCTTAACTCATTTAGTCCCACGAGCTGGGCTGTATGGTGGAGATATTAGTACCTGTTTGCAGAGTGATTAAGGTCTTGCCCATTTGTAAAATATTTAATAGAGTCTAGTATGTGATAGTGTTTAATGAGTGGTAGCTAGTATTATCTTCAGGTGAATAACTGCAGGAGCAGAGTACCTGTAATAGTAGAGAAACAGCCATTTATTGAGCACTAATTACTGATGAAGACCTGAGGTTCATTACATTGTCTAAAATCACATTAGTCAGGATTTGAACCTGGCCTTTCTCTAAAGATTTTCCTTAAACAGTGCACCCTGCATTTCGGGCTATCCACGAAGATGGAGAGAATGCTGTTGCATCTAATCGAAGAGAGGATGATGGCGTTTATGTTTGTTTCAGGTTTATGTCCCTGTGATATTAGGTATAATGTACTTAATTGGGAAGTGGAAGTTAAACCCCTAAATATGAGAATATGGTGGCTGGTTTAAAATAAGTTAACATGTGTGTCATTCTTCAGTATTTTCATAGTGCTTTTATGTCTTTGTTTATCTTCCCGACATCCCAGGGTGTTAGTTATTGCTATTGGAAGTTAAGAGAAGTTAAACTATTCTTCAAAGCCACTTTATTGTAATGAAATTTAAGTTGTATGTGTGTACTTTTAATTTTCTTTCTTGCATGTCATACTGTTAAAAAGTTTGGTAACCTGTTTTAATTTTTAAAAAATGTAATTGTGAGCATTTTCCCATGTCATTAAAAATTCTTCGACATGTGATTTTTAATGGCTTTATAATATTTTATGTGACTATTAAACGATATCGTTGAACAACATTTTTATAGTTATTTGCTATGGAAAATAGTGGGAAAGTATCTATACACATCAACCTTTGTCTCTACCTTTTTAGGATAGATACTTGAAAGTGTGTAAGAAATTTCTGGCTGGTTTCAATCTAATGTTAACCAGCAGAATATGAAAGTACTTGTCTCAAACTTTATAAAAATTAAGATATTAACTTATATACTATAATAAAACACACAGATCTTAATTGTTAGGTGTGATGAATTTTAACAATTGTATACGCACAAGTAACCAACATTTAAAACAAGGATAGACGCCCGGAAGGTTCTTTAGCCCTTTCCAACCATCCCCACCACGGATCTGCTTTCTGTCACTGTAGACTCGTTTTACCTCTTCTTGGGCTTGATATAAATGGAGTCACACAGCTCCTGGTTTTCTGTCTGTCGTGCTTTGCTCGGTATGTTTTTAAGATTCATCCACGTTGCACGTATCTATAGTTGACTCTTTTTATGGCCGAGTAGTATTCCGCTGTATGAATGTACAACAGTTTCTCTAGTTTGTGGACATTGGGTTATTTCAGGATTTGGCCATTGTGTCTGAGGCTGCTGTAAACATCCCGCGCAAGTCCTTTGGGGGCCTGTTGTCCTTCTCACCATGACTTAGCCTCGGGGACCCCTGCCGGCTCTGCAGGGGCACTGTGAGGTGAGGCTGGCCTAGACAAAGGCTCCCGCAGGAGGGCTTCAAGGGCCGGGGGGATCACTGTGGTCTGCGTGCCACCAGCCAGAACTCAGATGCGGGGCCCCAGCCAGCTGCAAGGAAGACTGGGAAAGGTAGACTAGCGGTCCGCCCTACAGGAAGAGGAGACAGTGCTGCATGGCCCCTGCCTCCCCGCCCACCAGACGCACGTGTCTGCCATAGACGCTGAGGCTCCTGATCCAGCGGGGACAGTCCCTCTTCTCAAGGTGGATTCTCCACTCTAGGTTTCCCCTGCCCTGCCCCCACCGAGGCCTTGCATCCCCAACCGTCTCTCCGGCGTCTTCAGCCTCTCTGTCCATTGGCACTGTTCCCTCACAAACTATCCAGACTTTCTCATGTTAAAAAAAAAGCCCATTCCTTGATCCTGTCTTTTCCTCTGCTTGGTTCCCTCTGTTTACGGCCAAATCTCTTTTGGAAGAGTTGGTTTCTCGCCGTCTCTCCTTCCTCATCTTCAGTTCGGCTCTCC
>NW_006436291.1:1446347-1466907 GCF_000325575.1 Pteropus alecto | reverse complement strand
CGGGAGATTGTCACTCCTTCCTTCTGGACTTCCGTGAGGCCCCCAGCCTTGCGGTCCCGCCCAGGCTCCTTCTCTGTCCCGTGACCTTGGTGAGTGTGGTGCCGGCCTGAGGGTTTTCATTCCCAGATCTGCAGACAAAGTGCAGACCTCCTTCCTGAGCCCCCAGCCATCACTGACAGCCCCCGGGCTTCCTTCCCTCTTGGGTTGGCAGTGTCTGTACTGCGGTTCATGGCTGGTGCCACCAGAGCCATCAGTCACCGAGCCAGAAGCCTGGAGTCAGCGCTGCCCTCGCCTCTGGAACCCCCAGTGCCTCCCTTGGCTTCCAGTCTCCTGGCCCTGGGCGGCGGGCCCCTTCCCTCAGCTGTAGGATTGTGCTGGTTTTCCAGTGTGTCTGTCACGCCTTTCCTCACCCACAGGTTAGCTGTCCTGGGTTCCTCTCTCTCTCTGGTATTTTAAAACATGTTTTCTTGCTGATATTTCAGATTTTTTTGGTTAGGAGGATTATATTTGAACTTAGAATCCTTTAAAACTGAAGGGGTTTTCAGTTGGATATGAGGGTAGGTTTCAAGATATCTTTGTCCAGATAATTTTATATGAAAATAGTTGATAGGTACACTCTGAGATTCCCAAGAATTTCACCAACAATTTATTCGTCCACTATTCTGTTCGTTCATACTATCAATTTTTACAAAATCTTCTGTAGCGGTATCTAAAGAAGTGTGTCTTCGTCAAAAGCAGCCTCATCTTCCCCGTGTTTTCTGCTTGCATGCTTTCGTTTTCAACGTTTCATTCCTGTTTCCATGGACACAATCTTGCGGCTTCAGTACCGCGTTTAGAAAGGTGAACACTCACGTGAACACTCACGTCGATGGTGACTGTGCTTCTGCAGCCATTTTCCACAGCCGCTGTGCCTCCGCTGCAGAGGCCTAGTCCCCGCCTTGCCAAGGGTCTGGACATACAGCCGGCTTCTGTGACTCTTACTTGGGATGGAAATGTATTCAGAATCGCTTCATGTGAGCTAAGTATTGACTCAAGAAACGTCATTAACTTGAAAACTCATCTAAAAGATTTTCAGGACCGTGCAGGTCCTTAATTTCAGTCTGTGTTTAATACAACAAAATTCTAGCTGTGCAAAAACAATTCAGGCGGTCCTCATAAAGGTTCTGTTTTAGTGGTGGAATTTAATCTGTATCAGTATTTGGTTATTTCTAAAGATACCATAAATTTTAAAAGCTGCATTTTGTTGACTTGCAGGTCGCTCCTTGTGGTCCACTTCTGGGCACCATGGGCTCCACAGTGCGCTCAGATGAACGGCGTGATGGCGGAGTTAGCCAGAGAGCACCCCCAGGTTTCATTTGTTAAGGTATTTCAGCTTCGGCGTCATGTCTTTCCTGAGTTTATTTCCACTGTGAGAGAGGAGTGGTGTGCAGTTCTGCATGTTTATGATTGGCGTTGGGCTCTGTTATTTTTGCAGTCGATTATTCCTAAAAATCTTAAAGTCGTTCTGTATTTTTCAAGTACCGAGCGGTGTTAAGACTCACCCCACTTTCCATAATGTGCACATGAGGGAGGGTGGACCAGTGCATGGCCCCGGGGAGCCTGGGGGCTCTGTGCACGAAAGCAGGTCCTTCACTGTACAGTTTGGTTTGGATGTAGGAAAAATATTAACGGGGGATGTGTTTCAGTGAAAAGCGAGGTGTGATGTGGAAAGTGGAAAAGTGATCTAAGAAAGGATGTGTAAGGTGCGAGGAACCAGGGGACAGACAGGATGACGCTGCTGTCTGGGACTGGGCAGAGCTCCAGGACAAACGGAAATTTTTTTCTAGCTTGTTCAGGAAACAGAGGAAAAAGGAAGCCAGACAGTCTCTCTCTTGCCTTCTGGGTTTGTACTTTGTTTTAAATAACGCCTTCCTGGTTCTTGGTCCCTTCTGCACGCTGCGTGCTCCTGGTGTCCCCGTTGGGTGGGTGGGCCCTGGGAAGCGATGACTGTGGCTGAGTCAGGTTGCCTGGGGCAGCACACACAGCGTTATCACTCAGGACATGGTGCTAGCTTAGGCAACAAAGCCAAAATGTGAGTTGAGGCTCTTAGAAACGAATTGTTGGAAAGGGAGGCACACCCTGTATTCAAAATCTGAATCCTTAGGATTTAAAACAGGCAAACAAACAACCAAAGCCTTATTATTAATTAATTAATTAACTTATTTATTTTTAATGCCTGCAGCACCTGGTATTCCCAGCCCATCTCTCATCTAAGTATTAACCAGGCCTGACCCTGCTTAGCTTCCGAGATCAGACGAGATTGGTCACGTTCAGGGTGGCATGGCTGTAGACTTAAAACCTTGTTTTTTAAAACCAGAATTTATGAGTTCATAGGACACATTGGCAAGTATACCTGTATATGGGGTCAAAAATGACATTAGCTGTGCTTATATGCCGCTTTTTATGTAGACACAGAATTCAGGCAGGGTAATTTATTTGTATAGTAGGGACGTAATTTTCAGACAGTCGCTATGTAGATAAGTGCGCTTTGAATAGGAGTCACACTTAGATGGCTCAGAAATCACGACGGGGTAAGAAGCTGCGCAGCGAGAAGGCTCACGTGCTCCTTCCAGTTGCCCTTTGTCCCACTCTGTGAGTAACTGTGTTAATTTGTATGAATCCTTCTGTTATTTCTTTACGCAGATAGAGCAAGTATAAATATAATGACTTGCTTTTTAAAATTTAAGGACTCATTTAAAGTTCAAATGAAATGTGTAATGTAACCTCAGAATGTAACCCTAAAATGTCCAATATAAATAATAGAAGGGGACATTAAAACTGCATGTTTGGTCAGTGATAAAAGATAATGATTACAAGTGAGATGAATGATTAAACATTTGAATCATAAGATTAATCAGGATTGATGGTAATTGTTGTAAGTCTGCTTTTATGAGTGTAACGTTACTGGTTTAGGTAACACGTTTTTCTTCGCTACCATCTGAATGATTTATGGAAAATGACTATGGGATTACTTCTCACATTGGTACCAGACTTGGCAGCGAGACTTTAAGTCGTTCCAAGTGCTGAAGTGTCTCAGCAAGCCAGGGGTTGGGAAGCCCTTATCTGCTATGGATACCTGACCCGATCGCACCTGCCATTTACGGGGAGGGCGACGGTGTCGACGCGTAGTGTGTCCAGGTGCTGTCACTTTCTGGATAGTCTCTCGATGGCATAGTTTTCTTTCACTAGACATCATCAAGGGCAAACACAGTTTGCATGGAGTTTGTAAGGCAGGTAATTTAAAGGCCACACTGCTAAACAGCAGTGGGCCCACGTAAACCTGCGTGTGTCCTCGTAAGAGGCGCATGGCTCATCAGAATAGCTTTCTTTTCCTAATGAAAGCTTCTTGAAGCTTCTGGGCTGTAGAACTGATGTTCTACTTTTGTATCTTTTACTATGATTTCTTAGTCTTATTTATTTTTTATTCATTCATTCATTCATTCTGGGCTGTAGAACTGATGTTCTACTACTTTTGTATCTTTTACTATGATTTCTTAGTCTTATTTATTTTTCATTCATTCATCCATTCATTCATTCATTCATACGTACGTACGTACGTACATACGTACATACATACACACACCTACAGCACTTGGTCTTCCTAGGTGGTCTCCCATGCAAGTACTAACCAGCCCGACCCTGCTTAGCTTCCGAGATCAGACGGGATCGGGTATGTTCAGGGTGGCGTGGCCGTAGACGGTTTTGTCGTTTAATTACTGTTTTGATTGCTTTTTGACTGCGTGGCTGTAAGGACCATGGAGGACTTGGTAGGTGGTAGGGCTTGGGGTAGGAACCTTTACCCTGTCATTTTTTTTTAAATTGCTTTCCTTCGTGTAGGTAGCTCCCACCTCCTATGCCAGCCTCTCTCCCCTGCCCCCTCTGCCAGCTTAGTACCCCAGTCTTACTGGGCTCTGGTACTCATTTTACCATATGATGCACTTTGGTACCAAAATTATCAGTCAGGCTTATCAGCCATCTGGTTGGTGAGGTTCTATTGTATCGTATTTCCTTTAATAATAATTTTGTTTGTGTAATAGCTGCTGTACTCGCATTTTATGTCCACTGCAACTTCAGATATAAGGTCAAGGATACAGAAGGACTTATATACTTAAATTTGTACTTTTTCATTCTTTAGAAAATAGGAGCCTTTATAGTTTGATTTATTCTCAAACATGCAACCATCTTAAAGCTATAGCTCACACTTTAATTTCTGCAGATCTGTACGATCAGTGTAGATCATTTGTGTAGCTTATACTCCATCATTCTAAACGCCTGTGTAATTAGCACGTGTAAGCAGTCAGTGTAGGGCGGTCTCCGGAAGGTCACTAGCTAGCTGCATAACTAGGCAGCAACTAGCTGAGTCCCTGTTTTTCCTGTTCTTCCATGACCAGCTTATTCAGCATCTTAGCATATATAAGATTAATTTTTTAGGAATTCTAAAAATGTTTCTAGTAGAATTGTTAAATCTTAAAAATATCCTAGCTTTTATCTATGCTGTTGTGGTAATAAAAAATAACGTAGTTAACACAGTTTATTAGCTGGTACTTTGCTAAGTTTGGCAAAAGTCTGTAAAAAAAGTTATCAAGAATGTTAATTTAAATATTTATTTTGAAATGGATATTCGTCTGACAGAAATAATTTGATTTTTAAAAAAAATTTTCTTTTGTATCATATGTCACAGGGTAGAAAGAAGCCTCTGAGGTTTGACCAAATGTCCCTGAATGTAGGCTTAATTGTTCCCTCCTCAACCTTGGAGGCTCAGCGCTACCACCAGCAAGCGTTCATTCCCATTGTTGGCGTAGGAATAATGGCCACCGTTTGTTCAAGTCTGTCAGAATTTATTTGTTGGACACTTAACATGGCACACATCATGCTCGTCACGGGGAATACGGAGCAGGAAGAGTATAGACCGTAAACGGGTCACGTAGTATCGAGATGGTAATAAGTGCCACAGAGGAAGAATCGGCGTGCCGCGCAGGACGGGGACTTGGGTAGGTGGGGTGTTCTGTTCAGCTCGGGCTCGAAAGAGCTAAGCAGTGAGAAGGAGACAGTCGTTGAAGAGCCGCGGAGAGCTTTTTGGCAGAGGCTTGGCAAGCCACGCGGGTAGAGGGGCGGGCCCAGGCTGGGCCAGCGGGGCTGGCAGCGGTGCTGGCAGCGGGGCCTCGGGGCAGGGGGAGAGGCGGGTGAGGACTGGAGGACTGGGCGGCCTGTGGGCGGGGTGGAGCTGGGGCTTCGCTCCAGGCTGGAAACCCGGCCCAGCTCCTAGGTGGATTCCTCTGGCCGCTGAGTGGGGAATGGCGTGAAGCGCGGGGGAGCGCAGACCGGTCAGGTGGCCGGCGCACTGCACCAGGCGGGAGAGGCCTTGGACACAAGCAGGGAGACAGCGCTGACATGATGGTCTGAGTCCGCTTATGCTTTGGTGGGAGGACCCAGATGACCCATGGATGGCTTGGATGTGGGGGAGAGAGGTGGATTAATCACAGTTGTTAACTTTTTGATTTGAGCAAGTGGATGGGTTAAGTGACAGAGACCTGGTTTAGTGGGGAAGGTCCGGGGCAGACGTTGAGTGTGTCGTTGGAGGTGGGGGAGAGGTCTGGCTTGGGTAGAACTTGGCTGTCGTTGCCACCTTGGGGTTCCCCTGAGCTGTGAGGTCGGGCGAGGCCGCTGGAGGGCACAGGCAGGCTCGGAGCCCGGTCCTGGGGTAGGTGGCCGTGTGGCGGTTGGCCAGAGGTGAAGAGGCCCGAGATGAGTGAGAGTTAGAGTGGGGGAAAGGAAACCTGGAAAGCCGAGTGCGGGGGTCACCAGAAGGTGGTGTGGTTGTGCCCTGAAAGGCCAGCACAGCGAATGACCGTGAGGCGTGGCAAGAGGCAGCGGGGCCGTGGAGCCGGGTGGCTCCCCGCGCCATGCAGCACTGTCGTGATCTGGACCGTTGCCCAGTACCTTGCGTCCCAGCCTCTTCCATAAGATGAGTGTAGCGACTGTACCGATTGCTCTGAAGGATTAGAGTCCGTACGCCAGATGCACCTAGAACCTCGCCTGGCCTGGGCGAAACCAGTCATGGGCCTGCTCTCCCGGTGGTCTTGCAGACTCCTGGTAAATCGAAGTGGACTCTAGAGAGACTGCCCTCCTTCTGGATTTCTCTTGTGGTGACACCTCCCTGCCTCTGCTCACCCCTTCTCCACAGACACGCATGGAATGGGTCCACGTTTGAGGTACACGGTCCCGGGAGCAAGGGGTCCCCACCAAGGGCACTCTGCATGGGATTCCGTTCTGGAAGTGTGCTTGTTTGCTGGTCCCGAAGTCATGTGTAAATCCTGCCTTTGAAATTTCATCTTTCTTTTTGATTGTTGTGGTCGAAAAAGTTAACCATAGTATAGTGAAGAGGGCACAGGCAGGCTCGGAGCCCGGTCCTGGGGCAGGTGGCCGTGTGGCGGTTGGCCAGAGGTGAAGAGGCCCGAGATGAGTGAGAGTTAGAGTGGGGGAAAGGAAACCTGGAAACCAACACAGGCTTTGTAGTCAGACAAACTAGGGTTCGCTTCTCAATCTAGCTACTTAGCAACTGTGTGTCTGGACAAGTCACCTATGTGCCTAGCCACCTGTGAAGGTGAGATGGTGGTGTGCCACAGCCCTTCTGGTCGTGCGTAGACTACGCACGCTTCTGCGAGGGCCCACCATGCTTTGTGGCCCAGAGCAGGCCTTCGTGGAAGACGGATCTGCTGTTGACCGTCTTTGGTCTCTTCCGAATGCAGATCATTCATGTCTTTTCTGTTCTCATTGTTATAAATCACATCCAACAAAGTATTTCCAAAGAGGTTTAGTGTCGCACAGGTTTCAAGGATGGGGCAGTGGCTTTGCCTTTACTGATGCTCCTGGCCTGTGCCCATGAGGGTGTCTGCCACTGCTGCCTTTGTCTTCCTAAGCTCCGGTCTGGGAGCTCACAGTGGGGGGCGGGTGGACTTGTAGGGGCCCTCCGGCTTTAGCAGGCACGTCAGGGGGGTAGTTTGCATCCCAGAAGAGCTGTCAGTAAGGGGCCGTACTGGAAACCAGCAGAAATCCGAGAGGAGAGCGGCTTTTAGCACTTAGGCGTTTGTTTTTATGAGTCAGGATGAGACCTGTCTTCTCTGCTTTAAGACCATTTTATCTCGTTTCCACTTAGTATCGCCTTGTTTTTGATTTGCATTTTCTGTTGGGCGGGGCTCTGAAGTGAGCCTGGCCTTCGACAGCGTGGGAACGCCTCAGGCCTCAGTGGGGTGAAAGAAAATCATAAGCTGCCTTCATCAGCACCTTTTCTGCTCCTCTTTGGTCGGCCGGTGGAATTGTGTGAAAGAACATCACCGAAGTTTCTAAAACTTTAGTCAGATAGCTGCCTCCGAACGCTTTGTCTTTTCGTTCTTCTTCACTTTTATCAGAGAGTCGACATTGATTGAAACGCTTTGTCTTTTCGTTCTTCTTCACTTTTATCAGAGAGTCGACATATATTTTTCACAAAAATACATTTAAGAAAATGAAAGTAATTGAAAATATTGTTTTAAAAGGATGTTCCTAAGAAAAAGGAATTGCAGTAGTCATAGAGCACCCCAGAATACATGAGGCGGAAGGTACATAGAGCACCCCAGAATACATGAGGCGGAATTGCAGTAGTCATAGAGCACCCCAGAATACATGAGGCGGAAGGTACGAAGCGAAGACACGTATCAGGGTCCTTTGGGATAGAGAGACGGCGTCGTTCTAGCTCTCGGTGAAAACAGTGTTCCAAGCCCAGTGGAAATCTTGAAAAAATACAGTAGATATATTTAAACAATTTTAACAATGTCGTTTATCAATAAATTTTATTTCCTACAGGTATAACGTGAATACCGATTTTTATTGGTTTTAAAAAGTTTATATTACATTGACAGTTCTATGAGAGAAAGATGAAATATATCTCGATTTTTCTCAAAGTACATTGTTTATAAAGCCCTTAGTAAATAGCTCACAGTAATCGTGTTCTAATTATTTGGAAATTGTGCTAGTAAATATGTTTAAATCCGTGCGTCAGCCATCACGTCATATATTGTTGAGGAGAAATCATCCAACAGAACGCAGTCATCTGACTTAACGCGCATGCAGTGAGACCCACGGCAAGTAAGCTAGCAAGCTGCTCAGGGCCCTGCAGCCTTGCAGGAGTTAAAAGTAAAATTTATCAGACATCAATAGTTTATTGAAGAAATACTCCTTTTTGCTTCATAATTTGCAGAAGGCTGCAACTGTCAGTCATGATGTACTGCCTCTTGAAATTAGTCAATAGAGCAAACAGCAAGAATTGCTGTGGGCAGAAAATAAGCACTGTAATCATGACATAACTGGGGTCAGTGATTTATGGATTTCAATATAGTAGTAGCTGCATATGATTGAAAATTTACTAGGTCACTAGTGCACCAAAAATTTTATTCACAGCCTCCAGGCATCTTTTGAAATGTGCAACAAAATAAAAACCTCTGAACCTGTTTTGACACTGCAGACTCAGTGGATGACATGCCAGCCCAGTGAGTCTCATTTAAATGTAAATGTGTCATAAACTTTTGTACGGTACTCTTTAAAATGTCAGCTACTTGAAGGGATAATGCACAGGAAACTGATTTACCTATTGAAGTAGTATAAAAAAAGGACCTTTTTTATAATCAAGCTTAAATTCTTTTATTTTAAAGTTGGAAGCGGAAGCTGTTCCTGAAGTATCTGAAAAATATGAAATTAGTTCAGTTCCCACCTTTCTGTTTTTCAAGGTAAGGTTAAACATGGCACTAGAGATTCTCTGTCCTGGGCCCGTGGCGGGGGGCATGGGGGAGGGGTCTGTTCTGGTCCCTTATACTCACCAATCTCTGATTATTGGGCATTGAGTTGTTCCGGCTTTGCCTGCCTTCTTTCTTTGTTTGTTTGCTTGCCCTGGCGGTCCTGGAAAAGTGACAAGAACTGTAGAGGTCCAGTAGCCAGAACCGGAACTTGCTGAGAAAAATCCAGATACATGCTGTAGACCCCAAGCACTCCTGAGCTGGGTCGGCGTGGGTTGACAGGACATGCGGCCGGACGTAATGCAGCGGCCGGCCGGTTCTGGTCTGATTAATGACGCTTAGGAAGCGGCTGCAGATCTGTGCTTCCGGGCGCCTCTGGGTGTTACTGCAGCTCCCCAGATGCTTCCTTCGCACTTAATGAAGGAGTCACCCGGCCAGGTGCGGGGATCCTTTCTGCTTTAGTTCCACTCTGATCCGGTGGGAGTTTGAGATGTAAGGATGTTTAAGCCGCCCAGTGAGTCTCATTTAAATGTACATGTGTCATATACTTGTGTACTGTACTCTTTAAGAGATTCGATTTTTGGAAATTTACAGGTGCTTTCCTAGTATGTTTCCAAAAAGGAAAGAAAAAGAAAACATTTATTTTAAAATGCAGGCGATTGGTGGTTAGATTTTTTAAAACTTCTCCAAGAACAGTCCTGACTCCTTTACAAACTGGCGAGAACTGCGCATTCGTACTTGTGACAGTTTTGGAGCCTAAAATGCAGAGACGATGGAGGAACGCCACAGTATTCTAAACGGGTTTTTTAACTTCAGAATTCTCAGAAAATTGACCGATTAGATGGTGCACATGCCCCAGAGTTGACCAAAAAAGTTCAGCGACACGCATCTGTGGGCTCTCTCCCACCCAGCGGTAACGAGCACCCCAAAGAAGACCTCAGCCTGCGACTGAAGAAGCTCACGCACGCCGCCCCCTGTATGTTGTTCATGAAGGGGACCCCGCAGGAGCCGCGCTGCGGTAAGGAGCCGCCTTGCAACCGGGGGACGGGGGCGGGGGGGCCCTGGCCGGGGTCGGTGCCCGTGAGGGGCCCATGCGCTCGTGAGGCTGCCCGTCTCATACTTGGGTTCGGAAAATCAGAAAGGGTGCAGTGTCACTGGGTGACGTGACTCAGTTTGCACTGTGGACTCGGGGAATGTCGGAACCGGGAGGCAGGGGAGCAGACATCTGATTCAGGGTCTTTGTTGTATACGTAAGTACCCGGAGATAGGAGGGCAGCACACTCAAGGTCACCTGGTGGCAGAGCTTGATCCGTTTCCAACGACTGTGTTTCTGGCTCCACGAATGGGCGTTTTGCCTGTTTAATTATGCTACGAACACTTAGCCTCTCTTTCTTGGCAGCCTCCTTTTATTCACCTAGTCCAGATTCAGCAGTTTACAAATTTACAGAGTTTGACGGTGGCCCTGTGTCTGCCCTGGGTCCTTCTGCCTTCCCTGTTGTCTCCCAGCGTCTGATGGTTGTGTTTTTCACTCATTGCTGTCGTCGCCAATGCCATGGTAACTTAGAGATTCCTCATTCTGTGGCTTATAGTCACTCTTGTTTTCTGAACCACACATATGCTCATAATTTTGTCCTTAATTTTTGGAGCTCTTTGACCCCTCTGCTATTGGGTTTCTGTTGTCTGCTTTTTCCTGTGCCTCGTGCAACATTCTCGTGCTGCATCCGTGAGCATTCTCTGCCTTTTGACGATGCTGTTGAGAATCTCAGAGGATTCGTTCGGCTGCATAAGAGGGAGTTTATTAAGACAGGTGGCAGGGAAACTGTGTGCTGTCGATAGGGTTACTGCGTGTCCAGTGTGGCTTTGTAAAAACAGCCAAGCTTCCAAAATACATTTAATTGTAAATTCTTTCCTGTATGGTTAGCTAATTACATACTGAATCATGAAAAAGTCTAGTTAAAAAAATAAAGTTTTGTAATTCTGTCTCAAAAAGATAAAAACATGGTTCCTTTACCTCCCAGTTCAACTTGAAAAATTTCCTCACAGTGTCTATGTGTCAGACGCCTGCCCTTATGCATCGGGAAGGTAACACAGTCTACACTAGTTCACTAAAAAGAGCAGCAGCCGGGCTCTGTGCGGTGGTTTGCTTTCTGCCATCATTTTTGGCGTTTCACGTGGTGACCTCCATCATCAGCCCCGGCACGAAAGTCTGGCTGTGACCGGTCGGGCCTGTGTGGTGTGTCACACCTAGAGAGCCTGCAGAACAGCCAGTAGAATGTGCTCTTCTCTGGGCTCGGACAGTAGCTTTCTCCCCATCTGCTTCTAGTGATAACCTCACAAAATGGCAGGTGGTCACACCGAAGCTTGGTGAAGGTGCACCAAGGTGCCAGAGGGGACACTGGTCTCTGGAGAGCATCGTGCACAGATGTCACGACTCTGCCCCACGCCACCTACCTTGATAACTGGAGGTGCAAGTCCGTCACCCTCGTGTCTTCATTTCTTCCTTGGTGGCGGTGGGGGTTGCAGCCAATCCTGGAGACCCTTTTCAGTTCAGATATTCTGTGATTCCGCTTAGAAACCATCCTTTTCCTACTTACCTTTTATTTCGTTAGACTGACTTTATGATATATTTAGAGCCATTTTTATATTAACTGTCTGGCATTTGGAACACAGTACAAATAAGTTATAATTAAACGAGCTTTAAAACATTTCAGAGTAATCTGAAAAACACGATATTATGGACATTTAGATAATAAAAGAGCTAGTTAGGGAATTGAGAGAGATTTTTAGATACATACGATTTAACAGTTCGGTTCCGCACAAGTCCGTATTTTATTCTTTTAATTTTGAAACAACATTTTTAATAGGCTTTTCTGTTTCCTGATATTTTGTTTTCTTTTATAGCATGTCTTTCTATAGTAAATGGCTCACAGAGTAAATAGATCAGTTTACAATTTACAGTGTTGGTATTCTCTAATAAAATATCTGCTTAAAGATCAGTTGGAAGATGGCTCTACGGTGACTGTGCCTTGCCACTTCCTTCGTCGGCTGCTCCGATTCCGTTCGCCTTTTCCTGTGTGCTCTGCTGCACAGACCGTCTTTATCTTTAAACTGTTTTCTTACAGGAACGTAGGCGACTTTCACCCTCTCCTTTCTGAGTCTGCTTAGTGGATCATGGTGTTTGCTTTGCCATCGGCACGTTCGAGGTGAGGCGTAGGCAGAGCCTCCTTTGTGAAAGCAGTGGGCATCGACTCACGAGCGCGAGCGGCCGGCGTTTCTGTGTTTTGCGCAGAAGTCGCTGTGGCAGCCCCACCATCGGCGATGCTCATCATCCCCTTTGGACCCCTTTGTGCAGTAGCTCGGCCTGATTTTTGATTAGCTGGCCCCCACTTAACTTTCGTTAGTCAGAAAACATGAGTGAGTGGCATTGGAATTTCCGATCGAGGAAACCCGGAAGCCTGGTACAGGGTCCCCGGAGGCTCTGTGGACTCCATCCAGCCCCGTGCGCTTCACACCTCCGTCGTCTTAACCTGTCCTTGGGCCCTGCTCCCGAGCTGTGCCGTGTGTCATGAGCCTGACATGTTGATAGGGTCTCAGTTGTTAAAGGATTAGACGATCCTCATTCTGTGCTTCTCAGGAGAGCAGGAAAGAGGGCACTTGTGTTTCAGGAAGATGTACTGAGATGTACATCTTTTTAAACAGAATCTTAAACCCTTGAACATGCGGGTTAATTAAGTTATTTGGGAATTCTTGTATCTATTTCAGTTAACAAAGCTTTTAGCAAAGCAAAAGGTATTTCAGCCACTGCACAGAGATTTCTCCTGCAGTGGGAGTCATCTAACTGGGTTTCACTTTTTAAGTCAGACACAAAAACTCTACAGGTTCAGAGTGTTCTTCTTGATTTTATTGTTATTAGATAGTGACGAAATGTGGCAGTTAGGTGTGTTATTCATGTCACGTGTCATGGGTAGAAAGGACTATGGCTAGAAATAGTGGTTCTCTGGCTGTTAAATGTGTTTTTATACTTTTAATTATTTTTTTGCATGCGTGCATGCATTTTTCTTAAAAAGTGTGTGCAAATATTTTGTTATTAGAATAAAGCTTTCTTACTATTTTATCCTTAAGCATAACATTTCCAGTCTGACACTTTAACCCTTAAAAATGAAACACTACCAATCAATCTTTCTAGTCTGCATGTAATTGCCTAAAGCTAAAAGAAAGCTTTTTCTCAGCCAGTTGCAGTAGAAATGAGCTAATATATTGGCAACAGAATAACCATCAGCAATCAGCCCTTAGCTGTTTACTAATGAACTCCCAGATGATTGAAAAAATTTCAGAATCAGTGTTTTACTTCAGGCTGTACATGAACTTAACACTTCAGTTGTAGGAAAAGCAACTTATATACTATCCAAGTAAATAGCAGTGCTTCAGCTCAGTAAACCGCAGGCCTGGGAGGTGTTTGGAGCCAGTGGTAGAATCTCCTGCTTCACTAGTACAGTAGAAGTGCTTTTGTATGACATCGGGTGAAGCCTGTTCTTGAAATCAGTCTTTTACCGAATTTTATGATTCGATTTTATTTACGAAAAATTGCCAATACTGTTACATCTTATAGGAATTTCGAATCTGAAGAATAGGTTATTTTCCAGTGACTTACGAGCGTTTGAAGGGAAGATGATGAAACGTGAAGAGCAGAGTGGTGCAGATACTGACAAACGGTTGGGAAGAATTAGCTTATGGAAAGAAAAATATCCTCTTAGAACGAATAGATTTAGAAAAGACTGATTCACACCTTACCCTTCAGTACTGATGTTATAATAAGAAGCTGATGTCAAAAAAGTACAGAACAAAAATGTATCACAAAAGCATAATAAAATCATGGAACATAAGATTGTCGCTACAGTGTAGTAAAAAAAAAAAATAACAAAATGTACTTTGGGGAATGTAAATAGTTTTAAAAAAGAAACTGTCAAGTTTGACACCAGATGAGAAAGAACACCCTTAGTTTATTGACAGTTCATGTATAACAGCAGAGAAGATAGCTTTGAAATTCACTGTGCTAAAATATCCATTTTAGAGTAAAAGAGAACATATTCCTCCTTGATTTTTAATTTATTAAGAGCTGGTAAAGACTGGGAACTGCTGAGCTAGATACCCAGGAAGTAGGGAGAGGCACTAGAAACCAAACAGAATTGGGTTTCCAGCTCGATTAAGAAGGAATTAAAAATGACTACCGTAGAGTTTTTTCCTCAACCCGGTGCTGATTCTCATAGATTTCCAAAACTATGAGTAGAACTGAGAGGGATGGTCCTGGGTGTCCAGGTCAGTCCCCTCATTGACGGGCAAAGACAGGGAGGGGAGGTGGCTGTCCAGGGCTTACCTGTGCATCCCCTCCGTGCATGGAGCAGGTGCCAGGGCTGGGGAGCTCCAGTCTGGGCAGCACTGTTGGAACCGACGTTGAAGAGGAACTTCGGTACACGTGCGCACACACTTTTTTTTTTTAACTCGCGAGTGTGTTAAAAAGCTAAGCCGTACCAGAGCATGCGGCGTGTGGTCTAAAGTCAGATGAGGGCTTCTCGAGATTTGTCTTCTCTTCACGTGCTCTTCAGCCGGTGAAACGGGGGCATCTGTGTTCAGTAGGTGATACGTCCTCTGATTCAACTTTAATTGTGTGTGTGTGTGTGAGAGAGAAACTAAGCTCCTTGTTTCCTTTTTCTGAACGCAGGTTTCAGCAAACAGATGGTGGAAATCCTTAACAAGCACAATATCCAGTTTAGCAGTTTTGATATCTTATCAGATGAAGAAGTTCGTCAGGGCCTCAAAACCTATTCCAATTGGCCCACCTATCCCCAGCTCTATGTGTCTGGAGAGCTCATCGGAGGACTTGACATAATTAAGGTTAGAATCGAGAAGTCAGGACCTTGGGAAGAGCTTTTGTTTAGAGCACACTTTCATAAGTGCTGTAACAAATCTAAAATATAAATTTCTTAATCTTTGCATTTCCCACTATGAATCGGGGACGCTTACGAAGTTCTTCTGATGAGACGATTGATTGGTGGTCCATGTCATGGAATGGCCAAGGAGATTTATGTTATCATAAACATTTTCTTAAACTTGCTGTGTGTTTATTTCAGGAGCTAGAAGCATCCGAAGAACTAGATACAGTTTGCCCTAAAGCTCCTAAATTAGAGGAAAGGTAAGTGTTTTAAAAGTTTTAAGTAGTCTATCATTTATTCTTTAAAACATATTTTTGAGTTCTGTTTTTGCATCGCTTTTCTGTATGGAAATCAGAGGTCTGTTTGTGTATGCCAGGGTCGTAATTGTGTTGTTCCCAGTCAGACTAGTCATGCAAACCTGGGAAGGTCTGATTTGGACGGGGAGAGTTTTGCGTCAACTCAGTGATTACGTGGAGGACACTGTATTTACAGAAATGCCGTTGTCGCAACAGGCCGGCCAGGCTTTAGCTTTCTCCGCATTTGGAGCGGGCACCCAGCTGTCCGGTGCTCAGGTTTTAGTACCGGCTTCTCGTGGCGTAAGTCTGGATACTTACACAGAGCCCAGACGCCACCGCCATCACTGTGGAAGTCGAGTGTGACAGGCATGCGCTGCCTGTGTGGCGCTCATGTCGTTCTAGGCTGCGGTGACTTGAGTCCAGGGTTTTGGAGTCGTTTTCTGAAGGAAGGCCTGCAGCAGCCCTTAGAGAGTCATCTACAGAACTCTGGGACTTCGCCTGTAGGGAGACTTACAGGGATTTTTATTGTAACAAATATGAACTAACGTAGAGGTTTAAAAGAAATTTATTTCGAAGTACAGCAGCATAGCAGCCATTCGTTGTCGGGGCTTGAGTTTGTAAAGTAAAACTTCATGTTGTAACTGTCTTGCCATTTAACCTTTTGAGAATTTCTAAAAATGTTTAATGATCAACACCTCATTTATCTGTTCTTGGTTAATAAAGTAATCCTCATGAAAAGTATTCCATATATGTCAAACTGACCTTTAGTGCCACATTTCCTCAAACGATTTACACCCTTTCCTGCCCTTTCTGGTAAGGAAGTGATGCTGCTTGCTTCCCGCTCTGTGACTCTGGGACCCCCTGGTCCCCGCTGGATAGCCCCGGGGCTGGCCGAGGCCGTGCTCTTTATGTGCTTGTGTTTGCTTTCTGTTTATTTTGTTCTCTGCTGAATACACCTTGCTATTTATGTCCCTGTTTCTTTCTCCTGTGCTGTGTCTGTATCTACTCTGGTTTCAGACACCAAAAGGTGACTGTCTAAAATTATGTAGAAAGGAAACTTCAGTGTATTTTGAGTGATAAATAAGTCTCCCAGTAAGACAGTGCAGGAGCCCAAGTCCCAGCTCGGTGACACCTCCGTGAGTGGGACAGATGGGCCTTTGCTGGCTCCCTGGTCCAGGTTGTCAGGGTAGAAGGTGAATGATCAGGATCAACATTGTGTTCTTTATTTCTTACTGTTGTTTTGAGAGTTAGCTACTAGTACTATATTGAAAATGTACGTGACGTGGCTTTGTGCGTGGTTTGTGGTTTCATTTGTGATGACTTCATTCTATGAGGAGATTTTGAACCAGGAATGATCCAGAGAACCAGGAGAGGGAGAACACGGTGCCGGGACCGCCACAGGGTGGAGAGATTCTTGAGCCCCCTCTTCCCCACGCCGGCTGTCCCTGAGATCTGTTACTGACCTCCAGGCTGACATGCGGATGGCGGACATTCCTGACAGCAAGTTAGATCGTGACGTTTGAAAAACGAGTGTATGAAATAGTAAACGTGAAATTCAGATGAGAGCACTTTAGCAGCCGGTGTTCCAGGGTCTCACGCTTCCCCACCCAAGTGGCCTGAGCTCCAAGCGGGGAGCCGGGCACAGCCTTGCCATGCAAAGGGGACTCGCGGGACGGGCCTGAGAATTCTGCACAGGCTCTGAATATGGGCCCCTTTGTGCACAGTTCCTTATTGAATCGGTGATTATTATTTTTTTAGTACTGTGAGTTAATGGGCTCCAATTGCAACTCGAAGGAACATTCGTTGCCTTAAAAAGCCATATCGTGCTTTCCAGTGGCTTAGGGAGAGAAGGTAATAAAGGGAAACGTCAATGCATTTGCTTGTTTAATGCCACTCAAAGCTGTGAACTGTCATCCCTCTGTCCCTCAGATGTGCGTGCGGCTCCTGACGCCGAGCAGAAGTGGTGTTTAATAATCGAGCTGAGGCATTTTATATCAATTTTCTCTCCTTAGGCTCAAAGTACTGACAAATAAAGCTTCTGTGATGCTCTTTATGAAAGGAAGCAAACAGGTAAAGAACTCAAAAATGGTTTTACTTGTAATTTCGTTTGATGATAACATTGGCAACGAGGGGCCACTTAGATCTCTCTTCCTGGCTTCAGCCCGCGAGGCTGTGGCACCATCGCACAGTCGGCTCGGCTGCGGTGGCCTTGGTGGCCCTTACAGAGATATTGCGCGGGGCGGACTCGCGATCGGCATCTCGGTGGGGAGCACTGCCTCCTGCTGCCGGGCGTGGTCAGCTACCCTGGTCCCCACTGTCCGCACTTCCGTGGCTCTGTGCGGTGCCGTCCGCGACCATCTGCGTGTCCCCTGACCCCGGCAGCGTGCACCTTGGTCGCCGCACTTCCCATAGTTGTCAGGTTTGCAGCTCATGACCATCCGTCCAGATGTCTGTGGTGGAGAAATGGACCCTGCCGCCTCGAGATGCTCGGCACGTGTTTGACGAATGAGTGAAACAGCTTTTCTCCTTTCTTTCACGTGGCTGTATATTCCTCCTTTTCTAAAAAGAGCATCCATCAAATTCTCAGAGGGCCTGCCCCTAAGTGGTTCAGAACCAGACAGCCCGACTTCCCTCCTCATCCTGAGTCGCCATGTCGCTCCTGTCTCTGCAGTGGGATGGCTCTTGTAGCTTTGTCACTCGACCTCCCGGAGCCTCCCGTTCCTCTCTTGTGAGCAGACAGCAGGGCAGATGGCAGGGCGCCCACAGGATCTTTTCAGAACGAGGTTACGATAACTTGTGCGGAAGTTAATATAACTAACGTAGTGAAAGCAATTAGTTTACATAATGAATTAGTTAATATAACTGTTATAATGAAAGCAATATAACTAGGAAAAAGGTAATATGAATGTCAACATGTTGTGATCGCTGGGTAAGGACCCAGATCCTTTGACTGGTTCCCACTGTTTATTAAAACAAAATGGAGGATGTTAATGATTCCCGGTAGTGGAAAAAATCATCTTATTTTTCTTCTTGGTGATTATTTTTATTCTCAGAACATTTTTTCCTGAAGGCCAGAAAGTATTCGTACATCTTGGGAACAGAATTATTAGCTCTGTTAAGAGGTTTATGGGTGCCAAATCTTTTCTACAAGATTGATAGGATTTGGGATCCTGTGGCGTAAAAAAAGTAAGATTTCCATATCCTCAAAAAAGTTTGATACTCTATAATGTAAAGATAAATTTACATTTATCTCTAATGGAACAGGAAAATGACGATTATAATCATTGCAAAAAGGTTGAGTTAGTTGAGATCATCCATCTGGATGAGTGAGTAGAGCATGGAAGTTTGGTGTAGGAGAGCTTTTGACCACAAAGATGATGAGCTACAAGAACACATGCCACCTCTGTGTCTACAGTAAGTGTGGGCCAGCGCCAGGACGATGTCAGGATGGGCCAGGACTCTATAAAGTGCAGGGGGACTCAGGTGGCCCCCGGATCCGCGTCCGCCGACTACGTTTGGTGTGCAGAGGCATCGGGGGCCTGTCGTGTGGCGCGCTGGGCCGTGCGGCCCTACCACGCCGGGGGCCGTGTGGAAAACGCAGGGCATCTGAAAGCTTGTTTTTCTAAATTTAGGAAGCTAAATGTGGATTCAGCAAACAAATTTTGGAAATACTAAATAGTACTGGGTAAGTACATCTTATTTTCAAATGGCATAGTTAAGAAATTTCAGCTCTTCGGCTGTGCTGCTGCTGTTTTCCAGTCGTTATGTTTGTAACTGGTCATGTATTATATTTACTTTCGCTATAATGTTTTGCGAATGCTTTAACTTAGATTACAGTAGTTTTCTGGCCAGTGTCAGCCTATTGGTAACATAGAGACCCTGGGGACCCCTGCGGTTCTCAGACACCATAGACATAACTATTTGTCTGCTCCCCAGAGGGAAGTTCATAACTGAATTCTTACCAGGCATAAAGATGTTTTAGGGAAAGTGTATTTGAGCTTTTTAATTTTCTTTAAAAAACTATTCTAGTTTCTAAACAGTTCAGGAAACCGATAAGGCACATGTGAAGGTCCGTTATCTGGACCTGAGAGGTGGGTAAATTAAGTCGCAATGTCCATGCTTTTGATCTGCCCGGGGATGGAGCTGCCAGGTAAGAAAATTGTGATTGATTTTTGTGATTAGAAACAAAATCGCTTTATATATCAATTATATTTAAATCAAAAAAATTAAAAAACAAAAACAAAACCACTTATTTGGAGAGATTTAACAAACGTTCTGTAGGGTTCATCACATGTTTTTGCTTATTTCTCTCCATTATTTCTTATTTCACAATTGCTTTTTAATATTATATTCTAACCATAGCGTTAAGTAGATTTGGTAAACACTGTGAAATTATAGAGAAAGTAGTCCTTGAAATATTTCGACATTCTTGGGCAGAGTTGAAAGTAGGTGAGTAGCGTGGAGTTTAATACAGCTTTAGGTACATAAAAAAAATGATCGTTTTTTTTTTTTTCCCCCCCAAACAATTGTGCCATTTTACAGAGGAGAATCTAACTAGCCTATTTTCCTATGGTACCCAGCTGCCCCTGCTTTTCCCTACCCGAGGACAGAGGAGAGGCTGGCTTGCTTTGGGTCATCAGTTTTGTGGCCCTGCTTCTCTGTCTTCCTCCTGCCATAGGTCCACGGTGAGACACTCAGTTCCCCTCTCCCTGGCTCAGCGTGTCCCCTCGGGCACACCCCCGTAAGTTCCTGAGGCCAGAACTTGACAACACCGGGCCCATCTCAGCTCACGTATTTGCGGGGGAAGTCTCCCTGGCTTTGCTTTCTGCCCCATGCCTATCTGTCCAGAGGGGATGGCAGTGACCAGTTGTCCCAGAGCACGGGCGTCTTGGGAGAGAGTGGCCTCCGGCCCTGGCCTGGCTGACCCCTCTACCCTGAGAGGCCCTGGGGACCCTTGTGGACCCCCGCGGTTCGCCTTGCTGGGAGTCACAGCACGAGGAGAAAGCTCCATCCGTTTATCCCTTCCCCCCCTCCCCCGCACTGGTCTTCTCTTTGCTGGCCACAGGTCACGTACTGAGGCCCGAGTCCCAGGAGTCCACTGAGGTGTGAGAGGCACCTTTTCGGGAGGCGATCAGGTCTCCCACGCGCGCTTGGGCCCAGTACTCAGACCCCGCGGAGGGAGTCCTGTGGCTCATCACTTACCGCACTGTTCAGGTCGAGAGGTGTGCCTCCTCCCGTCCACCTTGCAGCGAGACTTATGTTGTGTGGACCTTTTTTTTTAACATCCCTTCTTGCCCTTTTGAACCTCCATTTTTTGGTACTTGCTGCCGATTGATCTTGTCTTTTGTAAATTTTTTTCTTTTACTGCTTTGTACCATGGACAGTTTTCTTGGGAACTTGTTTACTAAGTAAACAAGATTTCCTTGTGAAGTGGTTTCGGTGTCCGTGTGTGACATTTCCTTTGGCTAATGTTTGGCAGTGCACACACGCCCCGTCTCCTGCAGGGGCTCAGCCATATGTTCCTGCT
>NW_006436291.1:1440782-1446295 GCF_000325575.1 Pteropus alecto | reverse complement strand
CCTTAAATGTCTTATCATGAAATCCTTCTGGGTGGATGTGGTCGGATTTCTATGAAACGGTTTTTCATTCATTTATATGAGTCACGCTCATCATACAGCATAAAGCACAACTTTCACTGGTTTTATGCGCATTGAAAAATGTGTGCTCTGAAATAACTTTGTTCTGTGTTGGAAGCAGGCCATCACAAGGTGGCGTTCGCTGGCAGTGTGCTCATCCTGGCTGGTGAGCCTCAGCCCAGCCCATGCTCACCAGCCTCTGACCACGGCCGGCAGAGCATAAACGTTTATCTCACCCTTTAAGAAAAAGTGTGCCAACCCTGTCTACCCCAACATGGCCTAGAGGAGAACTCAGATAAATTTGTATCTTGATATGACTTATTCTTTGTAGGATTTGACAGATTAAGAGGTAAAATCAGTTTGGTTTTTTTCACAGTAAAATTTGTTAGCAATAAAATAATCTATTTACTTTTCTTGACATATTTAAAAGAAAATAGTATTACAATTTTTGTTTAAAACTGTATTTCTCGTTAAAATATTTTCTCCTTTTTGTAGTGTTGAATATGAGACATTTGATATATTGGAGGACGAAGAAGTAAGTTCTGTGTTTTATGTCCTTTGTCTTATTTTGACCACCAGAGTCTGGTTGGAAGGTTTCAGGGTCCCCCTTATTTCCGTAGGTTCGGCAAGGGTTAAAAACGTACTCCAACTGGCCGACGTACCCCCAGCTGTACGTGAAGGGGGAGCTCGTCGGAGGCCTGGACATTGTGAAGGTAAGGCTGGCGGTTACCGGGCGCCCTCACGAACTGAGAGTCGGGCGTGCTTGAAAATGATAGTCATTTCGAATGGAGACTCGGGGTTGTCCTTGACACCTTTCTTCTCTGCCCTCGGATCCAGCTATTTCTAGACCCGTATTACCCCTTCTGCCACCGTCATATCTTGTCGTTGTCACAGTGCCTGCCGCATCAGACCGTCTTACGTCTCTCCTGGGCTGGCCCGCCGTCCCCCTCCTGGGCGTCCCCTGGCCCTGTCTGCTTGCACACCTCTTTCAGCTCTCGAGGGGCTGCCTGGAGCCCGGGCTCCGGAAGCTGGAGCTGCGGCCCAGCCCCGAGTTTGGTCTTGCTCGCTGTCCTATACCAGGGAGAACTCTGCGTTTCGGTGAGGGCGGCCTCGCAGGCCCACCGTCGCTTCCTGTCCGTGTCCTTCCAGGCCCCGCTTGCCCACGAGCACTCAGGCGCCCGCTGCTCCTGCCCTCTGTGCTTGGACTGCGACAGTTCCTGGGCGGTCCCCTCAGGTCCTGTTCCCCTCGCTCATGTGTTCTCCTCGGGTGCCGGAGCGAGGGGCTCCAGGCCGCGGGCAGGAGGCCCGAGTCCCAGTGGTAGCCTGGCCCTGCTGGCAGTGCCACGGTCACCCGAGATTACTGACTGCAGGTTCCTAACAGAAAAGTGCAGGCTGGTCCTCGGTCACAGCCAGGGCCCCCTTTGGTTCTCGTGCCAGGAAGTCGGGCGGCTCTGTCAGGTCGTACGCATGTTTCGAGGGGACGGTTTCTCTTACATGTCTTTGATAATTCATTTTCTTCTGTGCTTCACTTTAAGTGCATTACATTTTAAATGGATGTGGCTTTTCTCCTAGGCTGTGAAGTCTGGAAATGCGTGCACCCCCTTCCCCCAGCCTCACGCTAGCACCTGTGTGCCCCGGAGCCCTGCCGCCAGCCCCAAACCCTGGCGGGAAGCTGAGCTTTCCTGTCCTCAAAACCCTCATCCTGCCCGGGCCGCGGCCCGGGTGCTGGAGGCGGGTGGCTGTGATGGGCGCGGGAGAGGGCCTGGCGGCCGGCCAGGCTGCAGGGAGGCCCACCTCCGGGGGAGGCCCACCTCCGGGGTCGGAGCTCCGGCTTCTGGTGGAGGCTGGCGTGCTAGCGCTGCCTGTAGTCAGCTGTGGGGTGGCGGTTTGAGGCGCGCACTTGGTGAAGCGGGAGGACGTGGGCCCGTGCTGGGTGTCACCGGCACAGTGGGCTGGCAGGGCTTACAGCACAGGCCTTGGGTGCAGAGGCTGCTGGTCCTGCGTGCTCTCTGTGCAGGTGTCCCCTGCCCGGTTCCAGGTTTGACGTGACACTTCGTCAGCAAGCCAGCGAGGCATTTTCCTAGTAAGCGGTCTCGGTCCTGATGGGAAAGAAGGGGTTAACTTAGTAGCTTCTGAGTGGCTCGGAAGCAGCAAAAGTGGACCTGCGTGCGTGCGTGTATGTGTGTGTGCATGTGTGTAGACATAAATAATTTTTATAAGACAAACAGTCTTCAGACCCCAGACACTTTTGCACCCGTTCCTGTCCAAATGTTTTTTGGCGTGTCTCTGAGCCCTCGGTGACTCCCGGGAAGATGCATCGATGAGTCTCGTTTAACTCCACAGCCGATCTGTGTGAGCAGCTTCTTCCCAGGTACATAACCGGGTGTTACGTGACTTTTTATGTCCGCCTGCTGAGAACGCACGCATTTGGAAATCCGTGATCTGTCATCTTTCTTTGAGAGGGTAGCTGCTCTTAGGGACTCGCTGCCAGGTTGCCCATCGGTCTGTTTCTTGCAGAGCGCAGTTCTTTGCCTTCGGCCGAGCGCACCAGCATGTGCCAGAGGGATCTGTCCCGCTGGCCTCTGCAGGAGCACCGAGGGCTTTCTTCGTTGAATGAGCGATCGAATAAGTGAATTGACTCAGTGACTCAGCGACTCAGTCTCACGTCCGAGAACAGTAGCTGCTGTTACCCGTGCTGGGCGAGTCAGTCCCACCCTGAGGCGTGAGGTCCGCCACCGCAGCGTATAGGCTGGGGGCCTGGGCGGCCAGCCAGAACGTTTTGTCAGCTTGTGCTGTAACCTGGTCGGTGTCCACAGCAGTGCCCCGCGACGGCCGTGTCGGCAGCCGCGCCCCATGGCAGGCGCGCCCTGCTAGTGCCCCGCGACGGCCGTGTCGGCAGCCGCGCCCCGCGTTAGTGCTTCGCAGGTCGAGATGCACTCGGCCTCGAGCAGCAGCGGACGGGGTGCGGATGGAGGAGCAGGCGATGTCCCAGCGAGTCCGGGCTGTCCCTGGCGCGGCCGGCCTTTCCTGGGTGCTGCTCGCCTCCTGCCTCCTGAGTCCGGTGCTCGGGAGAGGCCTGCTTGTCCCCTGGCGCAGTAGGAGCTCTGTGTGTTACGTGGGCAGGAGACCCCACGACACCACTGAGGGCCATCGGAGGTCACGTGACAGCATCACAGCCGTTTGGGTTTAATTGCAGAGGAGTGTGAGTGGATTTTAGTGGTTTTATTGATCGATGTTCATGCTGCTTAGGGATAACCTGACACATTAAACTAGAAAGTCTTATCCTCTTTGTCACATTCTAAACTCCGTTCTGTGTTCCACGTTTTAATTCTGAAAGGGACACAGCGATCACGTCTTTGCCCTGGTGTCTGGCCTTGCCGTTCACGCGTACGCGGTAGCGCTGCTGCTGTTCCGGGCCGGGGAGGAGGGGCGCAGGTGTCGTGGCAGCGCGTGCGCGTGGAGCTGGCGTCACGCGGCTTTTTCTTCATTGTCTCAGTTTCTTTCTTTCTTGCTGTCGTTTAAATAGGAGGCTTCATTGTTTGCTGCAGTCGCTCTATTTGCTAATGCGGACAATCTGTTGGTTTCAGGCTCCTTTTAGCTTTAATTTTGTGATCTGATCGTTTTCTTTTGCGTCTCTGACGGACGCACTCTGTAGTTATTTCGATACTTTCATTTTTCATGTGTACATATCCATGTTATTGTTTTCTTTCTCTTTTCTTTTTTTGTTTAAATTTTTAGGAACTGAAAGAAAATGGTGAATTGCTGCCTGTGCTGAAGGGAGGAAATGAATAAGTGTTAAACCTGGTGCCCAGCCGTTTCGAGAAACATTTAGTCGGAGCGGAGCCGTTCCTGAGTTGGCCCTCAGAGAAAGACTAGGCGGGAAAACACTCTGCTGTCCCCGGTTCCGCTCTGTGTGGGCCACAAGGTTGCGCTACATAAATGTATGTTACGTTTTTTTCCACCAAAAATAGAATGTAATAAACATCTTCAAATTCAGTTAACAATAACTGTGTAAAAAAGTGCGTTTTTCGGTGAAGTCAAACACACGTTACTGTAACTAGCCCACGTTAAAGCCCCTTGTCACACGGCGGGGTTTCTTGTCGCGGTTAAAATCGTCCCCGCGCGGCAGACTGGGGCGGTCGGTCCACAGCTGCGTCGGAACAACTCGCAGGCCGATCCGATGGCTCCCCTCGCTGGCCGAGGCCTCTTCGCAGCCGGGACAGTCCCAGCGAGCCCCGTCCCGCTGGCGTGAGCGGCGGAGGCGCCGTGCGCAGCGCGGACTCGCTCCTTCCCAGCGCCAGCGCTGCGCGAGCAGGGCGCGCTCAGGAGGCGGCGGTTTCTCCTGTCGCAGAGAGCGCTGCGGAGCCGTGACAGCAGGAAAGGTCGTCAGTTGGTGTGAAGCATCAGCTCATTTCAGTCGTCGTATCGAAAGCACTGAATTCACCCTTAAATGGGTCGATAACATCCTGAGGCCCACGAGAATTTCAACAGCATTTTTGGCCCCGAGTCCAGCATATTGAAGAAACAGCTGCTCCGTTAGGCGTTAACAAGACGGCCGAGTCCAGCTCCACGGTCCTTAGATTTGGGGGTACCTACGGCCAGTGCGGTTGTTAGCCCTTCCCCACCTGTCGACCTGGGTGGCTAGGGCTCCCCGGGATCGCCACACGAAGGCGGGGACAGGGGCGTGGAAGTCAGCAGTTTGGGTAAGGGGGAGCGCACACGCGTGTGGTTCCGTGACGGCCAGCCCTTCCCCAGGGCGCTGGTGTCCTGTCTCCTGAGCGTCCGGGGTTCCCTGCCGCGTTCGATTGTGTAAAGAGGCGGCTGTCACACGGCTGCGTTACAGAGAGCGGGCTGCATGGCGGCGGACGTGGCCTTGCATCCTCCTGGGGGAGGAGTCCCCTGTCACCGTGGATTTTCTGCCCACTGTGCGATTAGGTGGGGCTCCTTTGGGCATTTGTCCATGAACTATTTTCCAATTAAAATGAAAATCACTGTACATGCAAAAACTCTGACGTGCAGATGGAAATGGGATTTTAACTACAGTCTTATTCAGCCATTGGCTTCAGGGCCGTGTGCGAGTCACGGAGGAGGAGCCCATCATTTTCTTGGATGCTTCATCGCACACTTGTCATTTGATACCGCTCTCACGATTTTCACTGTCCACAAGTGCCACTTACTCTACTTTACATCGAGTCAACTTTTAACCTCACTTTATCCTAAGCAAAACTATCTTTGCTATCACAGAATTAATAAGCTCATTTTTTTTTCATAATGCATATTCAGATGAACAGAATGCTCACCTTCGAACATAAACCCCCACCTCTGATTTGGGAACCACTGGCCAAAGGTGGTGGCCCCGGGGACGTGAGCTGCTTCAAGCGCTTTGGGACAGGCTTCCCTTGCTTTGGGTGACTTGCGTGACGGGAAAACTTGCATGCTGTCGTCCTGGCTGAGCG
>NW_006436291.1:1435496-1440760 GCF_000325575.1 Pteropus alecto | reverse complement strand
GGTGCGTGTTCGGAGTTGTCGGGGGTGCGTGTTCGGAGTTGGGGTTGTCCGTGTCAAGCATGCGTGTATCCACCTTTCTCTTAGTTCTCTTCGTCATTGGCCCCTGGACTCCAGGTGTGTGGGAGTGACGGCGAGCAGCCTTCTGTTTCACGCGTGTTTCTGGCTGGACGTCGGGACGGTCAGAGCTCTCCGTGTACGTTGACGGCCACGCTGGCAGCCACGCTGACCGGCTTCATTCCGTGTGTTTTAGGAGTGACACGGGCGATTCTTGGGTCCTGTTGGCGATCCTCAATCAAATTTTCTGACAAAGTTGAACTTGCCCCCACAGTCACATTTTGTCAAAATTGAAATATTCTCTCTGATCAACAAATCCTGTTCGCAGCACTAGAGAACCTGTCAGCCGTGAAAGCTGACAGCGTATCATCTGCCTTCGCCCAGGTCTGAGCTCTGTTGGGACTTGGGGTGGGAGGGGACTTTCAGGTAGGTGCTGCGGGAGGGTTCTAGTGAGCTTGCATGTTTGGGGCGTTGGGGTCCACTTGTGGACGGGGGCTGAGCCTCACTGTAGGTCTGAGAAGCAGTGCCCTACCCTGGGAACGGGCCCTCTGCGCGTCGGCTCTGCCAGCTGCTGACGTCTGCAGCCTCCTGTGCTGGGACTTCCTGGAGAAATGGAGCTCGCGGTGGCATCCCGAGGGCCTGTGGAGCCAGCAGTTATGTCTGCAAGATGCCAGGACAAATGGGGACCACCGCCATCATGACTGTGTCTGTTAACCCCTGGGAACCAAACCTCAACCTCCCACCCAGGATCGCCCTTCCGGAAGGTGGCCCGTGGGCCAGGAAGGCCTCAGACGAGGGGCGGGTGTCCCTGTGCTTGGGCGTCCAGCCTGGAGGTCACGGCCTTGGCGGGATGAGGGACGGATTCTTAGGGAGTCGGTATCCACCTGGGGAAAATGCCTGCAGGAGTGGACTCTTTAAACTCTGAGTTTGCCTGGTAACCAAAAAGGGAAAGAAAAGATAAATCCAGTGAAAGGAGTTGGGATTGTGTGCGGGCGGGGGCTCGAGGACGTGAGCGTTTGTTCCGGGGCACAGCTGTCTGGCCGGAGCAGGGTCTCTGTTCAGGATCGTGACCCTCCAACCCGTCTATGTCCTCCCCGCCCCCCCCCATGGGGCTGTCCCCCCAGGAGTGGGGATCACCAACTTGACGCCTTCCCTTCCTGCCTGCGGTGGCTCTGACTGCAGTCTGTCCCTCCGCGGGCATCGGGGAGGGCACTTAACCCTCCCCCTCACGACCTGTGTCCTTTCTAAAGTCCAGGACGGATTTGAAGACGGCCTAGTAGGTAGATGTGTTGCAACTTGCTTCACCGGTGTAAACAGCCTTGTGGAGACAGCAAGATGGCGGGCTCCTCAGACCTTGTGTTGCTCTGTGGGACAGTGGCCCTTGCCCGGCCGCACCCCTCTTGGCCTCTGTCACTAACTCCAGGCCGTGTCCATCCTGACTGATCATTAACTTGTTCAAGAAGGAGCTAAAAACGATCTTCCATTTGAAATCTACAAAAATGTGTATTTAATCCTATTGAGTTTAAAGTTGAGACTCATTTTTTAAAATAGCATATTTACAATTAAAAAACCTCATTTTAATAACTTCTTTTAAAGACAGCGGCATTCTGGTCCTGCAGGAAGTTTAACTGACCTCTGAAACCCAACCGCAGTGCGTTCGAAGCCCTTGGCCTAGGCGATCGGCCTGCCTGACGGGACAGCTGCATCAGCGCGACCCATCCCTCAGCAAAGGAGAGCTTACAAGCTGGTGGCTGAAATTCGAACACGGTTTCCGATGTGATTTTTTAATTAAAACCAGTTTTCCGGTTTTCTTAAATTTGACAATTGTACTTGTTACTAAAGTAGAAGCCTTTTTTTTTTCTAAATAAAAGTGATTTGGTTTTTTGCAGGTAAATTCATTTTAGTATACATGTTTCAGATGTTGAGTTCTAGGAGTGGATAGAAGATGCAGTAACTTATTGCTGCCTCATTCAGCAGAATAGCAGTTTTAAAGACAAGTTCGTATAATCAGTGTCCCCACTCTGGTTTCAGAATCTTGGGGGCTTTTTTCGCGTATCATCGATATCTGCAGATGTTCAGATTCAGAAGACGTGTGTTCCGTCAGCGCCAAGGACACTCAGGGACCCAGGGAAGGTGGCCTGTTACTGGCGTGGCTCCAGCTGGCCACACGCTGCTCTCGGGCCGTGCTGTCCCGTGTGGAAGGATGCGCAGTGCATTTAAGTCACTTGCGAGGCCCGGCACCGGGCACTGGCCAGTGAGCTCCGGCCCCGAGCACCTTCCACCTGGCCGCCAGGCAGTCAGGCTCATGCAGAAGCCTCACTTCTGGAGCAACAGGACTTTTTTACACCCTCATTAGGGGCACTGTGGGTTTTAAAAAATGAAGTAAGTGCCTGGACGGATGCAGCCAATTGTGACTGCAAAAGGCCCCTGCTGTGCCCTGACCTGCGTCTGAAGGGTGGTCATTTGTAGGTAACCTTTAATCTTGGAGCATCGGCTTGTGTTTGAGGGAGCTCCAGGTTTCCTGGGAACCTGTAGAGGGCCCGCCCTTTCTCGGGGACCTGGGGTTGCTGCCCGTGGTACCCGTAAGGGGATGTCTCCCTTAGGTGCTGCCTGGCCTCAGGACCCAGGCCTGGAATCTGGACTTGGGAGTCTATTCGGAAGCGAGGGAAGCTTGGCATTTTTATAGGAGTTGAAGTAGTTTTTGTGCTGTCACCCTGTGTTTTAATAAAGGACTGTGATGCCTTCAGAGAGCTCCTCAACCCCCCTTCCTCCTTGGCCTCCCTCCCTTTCTCTGCATCTGGAGGAACGTTCCAGATGGATGCAGGCCGGGAGGAAGCCCAAACTGTTTCTGGGCCAGCAGTGGAGGCCTCGCCTCACAGGGCGTAGAGCAGTCCAGGGCACTTGTCCTCTGTGTGCCCTGTGGGTCTCACCTCAGAAGCACCGGCTCCCGGTGGGCGGGGATGCCCCACCCTGCAAGGCCCCTCCTGGCTGGTGGACTTCGCCGAGGAGAACCAGCCGGGCAGGAGGGCCGCGATCGGGGTGGTGGCCGTGAGTACAGCGCTGGGGTTTCCAGGTCACACGACCTGCCCTTCGTCCCCTAACGCATGTGCTTCGTTACGATTCAGACTTTTAAACCTGTGCTCGCTTTGAGTCTCACTGGCCTCCCACCATGGGGGCCCCTGGAATCCTGTGCTCACAGGGCACCCCCAGTGCTATATGTGAACGGGGGGCCAGGAACACGGGTGGACATGTGTGTTGCGTGTATCTGTTCACACGCACGCTGTTGTCCTATTGACCTCACGTGCGACACATCCAGGGATAACGTTAAGGATTTCATCGGGGTGATGACACTGAGCGGGGGCCCGTGGACGGGGCCTGTGGACGCTCGGCGGGGAAGGCCCCAGCGTCATCGTGCGTCCGAGGGCTCTGGGCTGTCGAGGGCCAACCCGCTGTCCTTCCCAGCAGACCATGTGAAAGAACCACTTAGCGTCACTGCTGCCCTGCGGACGAAGCTTCTCTGATCACAGCTGTTCAGCAGACGTGCAGGTGACCCTCCCATGGCCGCACTGTCCCCAGCGCTGGGTGCATCCCCATGTTGGGACAGCAGCTGACACCTGGTTCTCATTAGTGTCAGGTACTGGCCCAGGTGTTGGGTGCAGTGAGCCACTTCATTCTGACAGGACCCTGGGAGGAAGCGTCGCCAGCCCCACTTTACAGATGGGGGGACAGCAGTTAAGCAGACTGCTCCAGACCACAGCCCCAGGCGGAGCTGGGATTTGGCCCCGGGTCACCCTGCCCCTACATGATGTCCTGACTGGGCTCCTCCCTCTTGAGTTGGGAGGGAGGAGGGGGGCACGCACAGAGGTCCAGCTGTCCCTGACCTGGGAGGGCTAGTGCAGGAGGTGGGCGTGGGGACCGGCTGCCTCCACTTCCCTAGGGAGGGAAAACTGATCGTCACTGGGGCTGCCCTCATGAAAGCCGGCCGCTGCCGGGGGCAGTGTGGCTATTACTCAGCCAGCCAAGGACTGAGACGCGGGGGTGGGGTGGGGGAGCGTTCGGTAGTTTGCCGAACTCCCCTGAGTGGTTGAGCCAGAGTCAAACTAGGCTGGACCCCAGCCCCTCCTGGGCAGCGGGTGGTCACCGTCGTCAGCAGGTGCTGTGCTCAGGGCTGGGGCAGGGAGACCGGAGCCCGGCAGAGGACAAGGCCCCTCCCCGACTCGGGTGCAGACCAGTGGGTCCTGAGTGGCACTGTGTAGCCCGGGGCCCCAGAGGGGTGATGTCGTGCCCTGGGGCGGCCCAGGGAGCAGGCCTGCGCCTAGGGAACGAACCTCGAACCCCATGTGCAAACACTGAAGTTCTGAATCAAGCGAACAGAACATTATAATGGTGCTGCCCCCTGGACAATGCACCCGGCTAGTGACCGGGGGTGCCACATTTGAACTCAGAATGACCGGTCCTCCTATGATGCCGTTCTGGGCCACCTCGGAGGGCCGGCCCGGGCCAGCCAACCCCACAACGCCCCCTTGTGCTCAAGGCGGCACGTGGCCGGTCGCCCGGCCAGACACCCAAGCTCTGGCCGGTGTTTGCTCGGGTCAGGCGGGAGCGGCGGGAGCAGTGCGCAGGCCCACGGCACGTCTCCTCCTGGCCCGCTCGGTCCAGTCCACTGCGCCAACGCTCTGGAGGGGTCGGCCGGGGTGCTCCCCCTTCTGGAGGCGTCGGTTCCAGTGCACCCACGTGCTGGAGAGGTAAGCCCTAGGATGTCGCCTTCTGGAGGGGTCGGACCTGCCGCTCTGTGCTGGGCCCCTGAGCTCCTCACCCGAGGAAGCTCCTGCCCCGCGTCCCGCCCTGGAACCAGATGGCCGGCTCGGAGCAGGTCGCCAGCCCTGCCTGGCCGGGTCGGGTCCCTGTCCTCGGCCCCCCGCATGCCGCGGCCATGGAGACTACAGGGGTGCCCCTCTGCCCCCAGTTCTAGGGCCAGGGCGTCGCGTGACGCTGGCAGAGCTTTCCCGCCCCACAGTCCAGCAGATGCCCGGGGAACCTCAAAGAGGCGGGCCGGGGCGCGAACTGCCCGCCTTATGCGGAAAAAACCACTCGAGAACCTCTCAAGCCCTGGTTCCCTCGAATGCCAAAGGGCCGGTGCTCTGGCTCCCCGGCCACTGCTGGATTGCAGGGGTCAGCGCGCGGTTAGCGCTGGGTGGGTCGCTGACTGG
>NW_006436291.1:1429498-1434922 GCF_000325575.1 Pteropus alecto | reverse complement strand
CCCAGCAGCTGTGTGGGGGGGCAGGGACCCCAGCAGGGCGTGCGCCCCGGGGCCTCGGCTTGCCTGGCCGCGGGAGGGGACACCCAGGGGCACAGGTGGCTTTCGCGGTTCTGCCGGTGCGACACCTGTGAGCCCTCTGGGCCTCCGGCCCCTTCGGGGTCAGCTTCCCCCATGAGTTTTTTTTTTATTTAGAACCAGTAAATCTTCATTATCCCCTCAAAGCGGGGAGCCGAGGGACCTTAGGGGACAGTGGGGACAGTTGGGGTTTAGTGTTTCAAAACGAATACTGGACTAGTACGGGATTTCCAGAAGAATTGGGAGGGACCCCGTGCACCCCTCTCCCAGTTCCCCCCGTGGGGCCCCTCGTGTTAGCAAGGCTCCTTTGTTATAAGGGACGAACCCGCATTGGCACAGTCTGTCGTTTTCAGACTTCCGGTGTTTACCTGGTGCCCCTTTGACTCTTGCACGTCCCGAGGCTCCCACGCTACACTGGGTCGTCCTGTCCCCTTTGGCTCCTCGTGACAGTTTCTCAGGCGTCCTTCGCTTTTGATGACCTCGGCGGTGTGAAGAGGCCTGAACTGGGCTGGTGGCGAGTCACTGTCCCCATGGCAACCCCATGACATGAAGGGCTGAGCCTGGACGGGCAGCTGGTCTGTTTGTGCTAACGGCTGTGGCCAGGCCCGGGGCTCCTGGGGCACAGGCTTGGCTCTCGCCGGCATCTGAAACCTGCTGTGTTCGATGTCCTCGCTCAGCCGACACAGACGAAGCAAGTGTGGGACCCTCTGGACCACAGGGCGCCGTGGCCCCGGCTGGGCCTGTCCTTCCCTTGGCAGCTGCAAAGCACCTGGGGTCCCGGGCACTCCACCTATTAGTGGGGGCCGCAAAGGTGCCCTGAGGGGTCCGGGTCCCTGAGAGCAGCTGCAGGTGTGGGGTGAGAGCTGCCAGTCACAGATAGCAGGACGGAGGGTCCCAGTGAAGTGGGGGCAACCTGGAGGGCTGGCCAGCAGCTGTCTGCATGCAGGTGACGTGGGAAGGGAGGGCCAGGTGGCAGAGCCGCAGGCCGGGCCCACGAGGGGTCGGAGGCCACGGCTGTGGTGTCGGTGCGGTGGGTGTTGGGGGCACGGAGCCCGCAGTCTCCCTGGTGGCCGCCTCACATGCTGACCCTGTGGGGGCTGCCCAGGCTTGCAGGGCCTGGCGCCCAGGTGAGACCCGGCAGCCCAGGCAGAGCGCTGGGACAGGGCGACAGGCACACGCATGCCATGTGCTGAGCAAACGACATGCAGGCCTGGACGCTCTGCCACAGGGAGCTGTGTCCCTGGCCCCTGCCTGTGACTCTCATGGCCCGGGGGGTGGGTCGCATTCCATGGCTGTCCCTGGTCCCCCACGGTCAGTGGGGAGCTCGGCCTGGCAGCAGGCCTTCCATCAGGTCCCCCCCAGCACCATGGACAGAGGAGATGGTGACAAGGGCCAGCAGAGGGCAGGAGAGGGGAGCGGAGGAGGAGGACAGGGACAAGGACAATTTAAAACCCCCTCCCACCTAGTCCGGCTGTCACATGCAGGCGTTCGGCTTCAGAGCCAGGAGTGGAGTTAGGAACGCGCAGAAGTGACGGGCTCCTGGTCTAGCGGAGGGAGGCGTCACGGGACTTGGCTCCCCGCCGGCGCCGGCCGTTCCTCCCGACGCTGCCGCTGGGCGCCCCCGCCTCACTGGGAACCAGAGGCTCCGCGTCCTCGCTGCGCTGCGGCGGTGCCCAGCGGTCAGCGCGTTTGCTTTCATCATTGTTTTCATTCTGTCAATGAGCTCGGTGGCCAGATGCGGCCTTCATGAGACGCGCGTTTACGAGGCGCGGGGAGCATTCCGTGCAGATCCCATGTCCACCTGGGAGGGCGCGGTGCCGGGGCCGGACTGCGGGGACTCTGCAGAGGGGCTAAGGCAGGGCCCGCAGCCCGGCCAGGGTCCTGGGCCCGGGGTGGAGGGAGGCCGGGCTGCAGCCGGCCCAGACGGCAGGGCAAGCAGAACAGACGGGACGGACGTCCAGCAACACGAGGAAGCTTCTGGATGGCCCCTCGCTGGCCGGCAGGGGCTGTGAGGGGCAGGGGGCTTCGGGGTCGTTGTCACTGAGTGGCAGTGGTTCTTCCCGAGGGACCGACACCGGCCCCTCCCCCACTAGCGGTAAAGCTTAGACTGTAATAAACACGAGCGTGGACTAAGTGCCCGCGCGAGGCCGGGCTGTGCGGGCTCCTGCGTTGAGTCCTCGTGAACCCTGCGAACGGCCCTGCGAGCTGTGATTCTTGCCGGAAAGATGAGAAAAGCGACAGGTGAGGGACTGAAGAATTGCGGCACAGGCCGCTCAGCCGGCGAACAGGACATTCGGAAGCACCAGGGATTCCCAGTGCTGAGCGTAACACGCAGCGCGCGTCCACGTGTATGTGGAATGCATTTTAGAACATTCTAGAACGTGAGTTTGTTGAGCGGTTCGTACTTTCAGGCCAGAAGGTGAGTGAGACCCGGCCACCTCAGCTCTCGCACGTCGGGCCAAGGAGGACATGTGCCAGCTGGGGCGCTGGGCGCCCTGGGAAGCGGGGGGCAGCTCTGGACGCCGGGTGGCCTTGTACTCAGAGGTCATCCGTCATGTTCAGGCTGAAGAAGCCCTCGGCGGGGCAGGGTGGGACCTGCGGGCTCTGGGTGGGACCCTGGGTGCCCGGCCTGGCCCAGCGCTGTCCTTGCCGTGTGGCTGGGCACATTTCTGGAGATGACTCCCGCGCTTCTGTGTCTGTTTGGGGGGCGGTGACAGGCTGGCTTCGGGGCTCAGGAAGTGGGGGCCCGTGGGGCTCTTAGCTCAGGTCTCCGTCGGCAAATGCCGACGTGGGCGGTGGGGACTGCGCACGGCCTCGGGGAATGAGTTTCCCTTTTCTTTACAAATTACAAAAGCGACACGGGCTGCTGAAGGCGCTCTGACAGCGTGCGAGCATTCAGTCCCCGGGCCGACGGAGGGCCCGCTTCACCCTTCGGCCTGTGCCTCTAGTGCTCCCCGGAGGGGGCCGCGGGCAGCGCCTCCCAGGCCGCTTTCCCCTGTGTGTGTGCAAATGTGGACACACACACACACCTCCGTTCGCTTGTTTATACGTCACTGAAATCGCTCGATGCTCTTTGTACCGCCCGTCACCTCCCACGGCAGCTTGTCCTGGACACATCGGTGTCATTGGAGGTACAGGGGCAGCATGTACCAATTTTGTCTTTTTCGTGGCGTGACTCACCCCAGTTCCCATAATCATGCCCTTACTCGGTGAATATTACGTGTCTGGCCCGCACCCCACGCCCACTTTTCAGTTAGAAGGAAGTTACGCAGCTGTCCCGTGCATCCATGTTCCGTTCGGAGGAAGCTCTGGACTCAGTGAAGGAAAAACCAACACGCCCAGCGTTTGCCTGGTGGTCCGAGCTCTGGCTGGCAAGTCGGCACCGTCCACCACCGTCCACCACCGTCCACCTCGGGTTTCCGGTCAGGGCCGGCCAGCCGCTGGGGATGTCCTGGGGGCACTGCTGGGGCGTAACTCTTTGCACATGGAAGAATCTGGGCCGTGAAATTACACTCAAAAGCCAGCAGGAGACACGCAGCCCAGGCGTGGAGGGAAGGCCCGTGGTGGGGGCCGGCAGAGGCCGGAGCAGCGGGCGAGGGCGATGGACCACAGGGACGCGGTGGGAGCGGGGCTTCCCGAGCCCCATCGTCACACCTGCTTCTAACCACACAACCTGCAGGGCCAGGCGGAGGCGACTGCCACGTCTGGTAAGAGGGACAATGGCCTCGTCGATCACAGGAAGAAACTCACGGCCCCGAGAAGCCATCAGGAGACGCGGGAGAGCTCAGCGCTGAGGACATGGAAATCATCGCGCGGTCTGAAAGCAATCGTAAGACGGGAGCGTTTGAGTTCTCGAGGCTGAAGCGGGAGAAACCCTCGCGATGGGGACAGGAGGGTGTCGAGGTTTTAAGCCAGGACAGTCCCCGTTGACGGGACGCAGACTCTGGGAGGCAGACTTTTGGGCAGCGTGTCATCGAGGGGGCTCTGTCGGGGGCTCTGTCAGGGCCTGGGGGCGAGACTGGGCAGAGGGAACGGTGCAGCGCTGGCCCTCGGAATTGTCCCCAGAGAGGCAGGGGCCGCGTGCGCCTGGGCAGGGCGACTGGCCTCAGCCGGGCTTGGGCCTCGGGGCCTGGTTCCAGCAGTGGTTTGTGGACACTTTAGTGGCTGTAGGTAGCTGCCCAGGGCCCGGACATTTCGTTTGTTTGCTGAGTAATACGGCGGTCTTCCTGGTCCGGACGGGGTTATGGGTTTGCGTTTCTGCAGATGTCATTTCTCTTCCGTTGGAAGCGGATCAGGCGGCTGCCAGCCGCGTGATGCTGCGAAGCAGCTCTTCTGCCAGGAAGCCTCCTAGCTGAAAAGCCGTGCGTGGTGATGTGCGTTTCGTCGTTGCTCTTGCTTGAAATCACTCGTGTCTTTTTAAAAAAAAACAGATTCGTTGCCGTGAAAAGGCCCCAAAAGCGGCACAGCTGAGACCTCCACGAATCGCAGCTCCACGGAGGACGGCTCAGGGTCAGGGGCCAGCCCGTGAGGAGTGAGGACGTGGCCATCGTTAGCAAGACTTTCCAGGGGTCACCTGCGAGAGCATTAAAGCAGGACCCCGCTAACCTCTTACGTAAGTCGACGCCGTCAGTGCCAGCAGGAGCGGCCCGGGGGCGGGGCCGCTGGGGGCCCTGGGCTGAGCCACGCGGCCTGACAGCTCTGTGCCCACCCGCTCCGCACACGGCGGGCGAGCGGGCAGGGGAGGAGCAGCCGCCCCGCGGGTCCCCTTGGCCTGGCCTGGGCTTGATGGGGACAGGGGCGCTCTGCAGGGGTGGAGGCCCTCCCCAGAAGCTGGGGTCCCCGACTGGTGCAGTAAACATTGGCTCTGTGTTTACAGCACATCGATCAGCCTTTGGACAGACAGCCACGGAGTCCCCACAGGCCCCTGGCTGTCACGCCCCATCCAGGCGTCTTTGTTCGTGCCCTTGTTTCCTAGGCGTTTGGTTATCAATTTAGTTGCAGCAACGTGTTCTTTTAGGTGCTCACGTGCTGCTGGCGGTGTCCGCTGGGGCGGCTTCTGTGGGGGGTGCCGTGGCATCGGGCACCAAGATGCACGTGCACGCACTTGACCCAATGATTTCTCAGCCAGGAGTGTGTCCCACATATGCTCACGACGCAGCTGAAGGGCACGCATCTCTGCCACGTTTGAAGTATCGATGACAGGCAAGCAGCCTGAATGTTCTCCGTCTGAATTAGTTCAAATGAAATATGGCCGCACACTTCACGGCATATCATACAGTCATTAAAATGCAGCATTCAAAAGCAAGGATAATATACGGGCAGGCTTTTAATACACGGAGTGTTAAAAGG
>NW_006436291.1:1428958-1429463 GCF_000325575.1 Pteropus alecto | reverse complement strand
AAAAGTAGCGACGCCTGACTGCCTGAACGCGTGTGCGTGTGCATGTGTGTGCGCGTTGGCATGTGTCCGTGTGTGCACGCGTGTGTGCACATGCGTGCGTGTGCATGTGCGTGTCCGTGTCTGTGTGCACGTTGTGTGCGTGTGCGCGTTGGCATGTGTCTGTGTCCGTGTCCGTGTGTGTGCACGCGCGTGCGTGTGCCTTGCGGGGGTGAATTCTCGCCCACCCTGTTTGAGTCTCTGGCTGGACCTGAGAATCAGGCTAACGTGAGACACAGTGGCAGGTGAGTGTTCCTGGAAGTTTACACGGACCCGGAAGCCTTTCTCCGACAGCGACAACCTGAAGCGCCCAGGGCGGGACGCGTTTCTACCTTTTAGACAAAGAAACAAATGTGTGAAGAATCGACAAGATGGAGGGTTTGGCCGGGGGTGCTATGTGGTGAAGAAGCTGGGAAGGTTTAACGGGGTCGCTTTGTGCAGACGACACTTGGCCCCCAGGACTTCCTCC
>NW_006436291.1:1426505-1428662 GCF_000325575.1 Pteropus alecto | reverse complement strand
ACTCCTGAGGTCTGTCAGTGAGCCTGAAGCCGCTGGTTCCGTCTTGCTTATTACAGTCACAATCGGCCCCCTTGCTGTCCCAACGATCACACCTTCGGTAAGGGTTACTGGGTGTCTGTGTATTGTCTTTGCTCCGGAGTGTATCACATTTTCCCGTCCCTTCATATGTTGAATAATTTGGGGTCGTGTACTGGACATTTTGAATGATCCATTATAAGCGATCTTGATTGTGATGTTATTCTGAATTCGTGCGTGTGTGTGCACGTACATGTGTGTGCGTGCGCGTGCGTGTGCATGTGTGTGTGCGTGTGTCAGATAGACGTTCCACCGTGTCGACCTAGGAAGACGGCAGTTTCACATGGTCCCACCCAGTACGTCTGCGTGAACATGTGTGTGTTTTACATTGTTTCTGACTGGAAAGCGTGCTAACCCTGTTGCGAGCGTTTGGAAAGTAGAAAATGGTTTAAAGCGGCAAACGGCAGTCCCCGAGACGTCTGCGCGTGTGGCGCACCCCCCCTCACGGGTGTGGCCTGCCCTTGGTCATCACACCGCACCACGGCAGACACCGCACTAACGGCAGCTTCACCTTCCCGGCCCACCCCAGTTCTCCACGGCCCACTCGACGCCGGCCCGGGTCGTCTCCGCCCAGAATCCCTCTCCGTCTGGTCCCTGTCCCGCCCAGCCCCTTCCCTTGCTGGCCGGCTTTCAGCCAGGTTCGGCCAGCAGGGGGGCCCCCCCGCAGGAGACTCAGGGCGGGGGCAGTTTCCCCACGTCCGCTTTGCTATGCTGCCAGTTCTCGCAGAGTCCGCCCTGAGCGGTCCCTCCTTCGCACTTCTAGGTTCACTGGCCCAGGGGACCGCGTTCTCCCTTGGCCCGGGGTGACTGTCAGCACCGAGGGGCGGCGGTGGCCAGCCTCTGGGCACCTAGCCACCCTCTGTTTGGTTACAGACCCTCTCAGCAGCAGTCCCCTTCATCTGGACATCCTGGGAAGATTCTCCCGCCTGGCGGGTCCAGGCCTGACTACGGTGCTGCCGCTGCAGGCATCAGCTTGTTCAGACATCACGACCGCCGGGTGACAGTGTCACGGAGATCTTCCTAATGCTTGTTGCTATGTTCGCGTGTCATCACACCCGACGAGGCGCCTGCACAGCCTGGTACGAGGGTAGGTCATGTGCGTGTGAGGTGACGGGCAGGTGGCCTGCTCCGGCTGAATGCAGAAACCACAGCATCGGGCCATGGCTGGGAGGGCTCGTGTGGGCTTTTGGCCTGACAGGCCACTCGTCTTGGCTGACACACCCCTCGGTTGTACGAAAGGGGTATGGATGCCGGCGGCGCTGGACTCCACGCACCCGAGGGGGTGGTCTCGGCCATCGCCTGTCATCCCAGAGTGGCTGCGACTCAGGCCACCGTGCCTCTGCAGCTGCGGGCTTCTCATTCCACGAGTGAGGGAACGACACCTAAGGTGACTTGCTCAAAGTCACACGTTTTATAAAGAGTCGAAGTGTGATTTGCAACCAGGCAATTTACATTTTATGTCTTCTTAAAAATACTCTGGAGTACTAATTATATCATTGTCTTCAATTTGCTCCGGCTCCACCTGTCCCCTGGGTCTCTTATCCGAGGTGACTGCAAAGTCTCCGTGGATCTCGCTCCGTAGCAACGAAGCGTCTGAGATACTGGTTTGCCCTTTCCTGGGGCCGATCCGAACGTTCGGGTCGCTCCAAATTCACGCCGACATTCTAACCCCCGAGGTGACAGTGTCAGGAGGCGGGGCCTTTGGGAGGCACTTAGGTCACGAGAGCAGGGCCCTGGGGAGCGGCCGTAATATTCTTGTAAAGGACACTGCAGCGGGCTGGCCTGTCGCTTCCGGCACGTGGGCACATGGGGAGAAGTCTGTCTGCGAATCTGGAGGATGGCCCTCACCAGAATTCAACCACCGGCACCCCGATCTTGGACTTCTGGGCCCCGGGACTGTGCGGAATAAATTTCTGTTTTTTAAAAGCCCCCAGCCTGTGGTATTTTGTTGTTGCAGCTCGAACGTGACCTGACACTCACCTTCCCAGGAAACCACACCTCGGCCACTCAGAGACCCAGAAAAAACAGGCTAGTCCAGCGTGCTGTCAGAATCAGAACCTCCCGATTTTCAGTAGTTAATTA
>NW_006436291.1:1424016-1426458 GCF_000325575.1 Pteropus alecto | reverse complement strand
GCTGGTGTCCTGCGTGAACGCCGCTTAGTGGATGGACGGAGTGTGTCCGGGGGAGGTCAGGATGGGATCCGGAAGCACCGGGTGGGGACGCTGTCGATTACCCTCCGATGAGCGATCCGGAAGGAATTAGGAACGGTTCCCGACAACACTAGCCTCTGGAGAGGCCCCGAGGATGCCAACACCCCTGTGCTTTTGCAAAAACTAAACTCTGCATTTTGGAATAATTTTAGACCTGCAGAAAGGTCGCAGAGACAGTGCAGAGCTTCCGTGTACCCCTCACCCGGCCGCCCCTGACGCCGGCATGCCACGTGGCGGATCTCTCCGCCCAAACCGAGGAGACAGCCCCGTGCCGCTCGCTCAGCTCCAGGATGCGTTTGGAGCTCGCCGGCTTCCCCACCTGTCCCTCTTCTCCTCCGGGGCCCAGTTCAGGGTGCGCTGTTGTGTTCGGTGTCACGTCTCCTCAGTCTGCTCTGGTCTGTCACAGCTTCTCGGACTTCCTTGTTTCTAGTGACCTCGGCAGCTTTGAGGATGTTGGTCATGTGTTTTGTGGCTTCTCCCTCAACCTGCCGTGAGGCACGATGGCTTTTCGGGGAGGAGCGCTGTATGGATGAAGTGCCTCCTAGTCACGTCATATTAGAGGGCGCGCGCTTCCCTCACGACGCCTTGCGATGTTGACCTTGGTCCCGGGGGAGGTCGTGCTGGCCAGGCTTCTCTGCGGCGAGGTCCCTTCCCCCATCCAGACTCGATTCCTTGGGAGCAAGTGACCAAGTCCAGCTGTGCTCAGAGTCAAGAGGGCAACGAGGCTCCAGTTCTTGGAGGGGGACATAGCTACGTAAATGACCTGGACACCTCTGTAGGGAAGACTTACCGTGTCTCCTCGTTTATTTATTCAAAGCTTTACTGACAGCAGCAGAGACGCACGCACGTTCGCTATTTTATGCGTTTGGTTATGATCCAGCTCCGTTATGAGTTTCGGGGCTCAGGGTTCTAGTGTCGGCCAGTCCGCTGTTGTTCGGGCACGTCCTTACCTTCCGCACTACGCGATGCTCCACGCTCATCCTACCTGCCCCGATCCCGGACTCAGACATGTCTCCAGCAGCCCCAGTTCCTTCTGCAGGGGGAACGGCGTTTAGAGACCCGGGCCTGGGCCCCGAGGGCGCTCGCTGCTCCCGGGGCGTTGCTGCTTCTGGGTCTCTGGCGCCCAGGGCATAAAGATACGTGTTTATAGTAACGCGCATTCACTTTCCCTCAGGCAGAGTCCCATCTCCCCGACCCTCCCGCCATGCAGGCCGTTTGCGGTGAACCGCCCTCCTCCCAGCGCCCGGCGGCGGGGCCCGTGCCTGTTCCACACGCCACGTGAATGGCATCGTCCGGTGCATCCGTGGATGGCGTCGTACTGTATGTGCGTGACAAATAATAGGACAGGTGCACGAGTAGAATCGTACGATACGAGCGTGGCCGAAGTCGGACCACAAGTGCGTGGATAGACTCACGACGCGTGCGCGGACTCGGGATGGCGCGCGTGCGTGGACGGGATCACGGCGTGCGTGCGTGGACGGGATCTCACCGAATCGTACGATACGAGCGTGGCCGAAGTCGGACCACAAGTGCGTGGATAGACTCACGACGCGTGCGCGGACTCGGGATGGCGCGCGTGCGTGGACGGGATCTCCCCGCGCGTGCGTGGACAGGTCCTGCGGGTAAGTAGCCGGTCTGGTCTGGCTCCTTTCCCTTCGGTTGGCGCGTGTTGTCACGTGAGTCACCAGCTGGTCCCGCTGGACCCCAGTAGCGTCCGTGTGCGGAGGGCTGTCCCTTCGTCTGTTGAAGGGCACCACGGTTGCTGCCCGTCTTCGGTGATTGTGGCTGAAGCTGCTCTGAGCACCTGTCCAGGTTTCTGCGTGGAAACAGGTCTTTGGTTCTCTGGGATGCAGCCGGTGACCCCAGTTCTGGGCTGTGCCTTTTGAGGCTGAGGAGCCTTGGTGGAGCCCGGGCCAGGTCCACAGACAGGGAAGACGTGAGTGCCCTGCCGGGAGGTGGGGGGATGTGGGGGGCGGCCGTTTCCTGGGGCCCACGCCTAGAGGGCTGCGGGAACGGGCTGGGGGGGCGTTGGGGACCGGAGCCATGTGCTGTGGCGGGACTCAGTTGTCCGGGCCACCGTCTGTGGCGCTGTGAGCGGCCGCATCCTCTGCTGGGGAAATGGAGGCCTCGAGGCTGGAACGTGGTGGCCGCGGCCGAGCCCACCCAGCACCCCCTGCTTCTGGTGGCCCCGGGCCCCACGTTGGCACTTGGAGGTTCCCGAGGGCAGTGGGGCGACGTTCGAACCGGAGGAGGGACACAATTGTCCGTGTCTTTCAGAAGAAGGGCCGTGTTGGCTGCGGGACGGGTCAGCGGGGGTGCCCGCTGCAGCCAGTGCGGGCCGAGCGCGTGTTGGGGGGTCGGAGC
>NW_006436291.1:1405102-1423997 GCF_000325575.1 Pteropus alecto | reverse complement strand
CGGCTCGCTGCGCGAGGACGGTGAGGCGGTGTCACCTGGGACGTCTCCGGGTGTCTGGCCGAGAGCCGCCTCCGTGTTCCGAGGTCGCACACGAGGAGCTGAGTGTGACAGGCGTGTCGCCCAGCTCCGCTGCCATAGCGGATGCCCAGCTCGGCCGCTCCAGCGCGACACGCCTTGTGCCCCGGGCTGGGGCTGGGATTGGCGCGCGGGCGGGCGGGCTGCTTCCCCCTGAGGCCTTGCGCCTTGGCGTGTTGGTGGCCCGTCCCTCCCAGTGTCCTCACATAGTGGCCCCTCTGTGCGCGTCTCTGTCCACAAGGACCCCAGTCACGTTGGATCAGGGCGCCCGTGTGACCTCGGTTTACCTTAACTACCTTTTACACTCGTCACACTGTGAGGTACTGAGGGCAACAGCTCGACGCATGAATTTTAGGGGGCGTAGTGAAGCCCCAACACTTAGGAATGGGGTTCCTGCAGCCTGTGGGGTACACATGGGAGATGGACTGACGGGGTCTGTGCAGGTCTGAAGCTGAAGACAGAGGCACCGGCTGGTGACGGGCACGGGCGGGGGTGTTGGTGTTCCCAGCACGGCCACAAGCGGCTCTCCCGTCCCACGAGAGGGGGTCCTGTGCATCCGGTGGAAGGGGCACCCTGTGACTTGTGAGGCTGTCGTCAAAAGCAGCACAGCTCGCACCTGCTCCTCGCAGGGAGCCTGCTCCTGGAGCGGGGTCTTCCTGCCGCAGAGGGGAGGCGGCCCGCGGAGAGGCAGCGTGTGTGCTCCCCAGGTGTGTGAGCGCGTGAGCAAGCACCCAAGGACCCCATGGGGCTGACCGCTGAGCCCGGTCACCTGCAGACCAAGGGGTAGTAATCACTCCTTGTTGTGTCTGCAGCCCCTACATTTTGGGGGCGATCGTTACGCAGCAACAGGTAATAAGAACCACTGTTTTCTCTCCAGCTTCAAGCAGTGACATAAGATTTATCGTGCGGTGCTTTTAAGCTTCATTAGGCTAAGACGTGGAAGGGATGAAATATGGTTGGTCGCGTGTGCTCTGTTCTCATATTCCTGTCAGTTTATGAGCCAACACCAACCCCGGTTTAGAAATGGCAGATTTCTAAAAAATAGCGCTCATTAATCAAACCTAATGGTCTCTGATGTTTTCATGCGAGTTTCAGAAGTCAGTTTTGCTAATTGTCTTCTTTTGCAGTGCGTGATTCTCCTGTGGAAGTTAGTCGGACGGTCTCAGTCTCTGCCGCGGGAATGAGAGGCAGTGTGTAGGTTTCCAAGTGTAATTTAAAACACCGCATGGCGGGTGGGGGGGGTCCCCGCGCGTAGACTCCGATAGCCTTGGTTTCCTGAACAACGCAAGTTAATTGCCGTGGGTGTTTGCTCTGCACAGAAACCACCGTCCACAGGGTGTCGGGCCGTTGACTCCCCTCGAAATGTGACCCTTGCTCCTCCTCGGTGTGCAGATAAAGCATGTGAAACATTCCACACGTACCTTCCTCAGTATTAGGTCTGGAGAGTTGAACGCCATCATTTTTTATTGGCTTGGCACATGGAAAACACAGTTTGGCGTCAACCTCTCTCCTCAGTACCAGCGACTGTTCTGTGGGGTTGGAGGTTCTGTTCTCTCAGGTAAGTAGCTGTGTCTTCTGTTAACGCCCTCGTCGTGTATTTAGATGCACACGGGAAGGCAGCCGAGGGTGAAGGCGTCACTTTAAAGGCCGGTGGTGATTTTCTGTTTGTTGGATGCTGAACCAATATCGCCCTAGTAAGAAGTTTGTTTCATTCTCTCTGTTTTTGGGAAAAACTTCCAGAGCAAATCACCGTTGGTCGTTCCTGCTGTCAAAGACTGGGGTGATGCTCTCAGGGCCTCGGCAATGGGGCCCCCACCCTCAGGCTCTGGGGTGGGGTCGGGGATGCGGGCTCCTCAAGGGCATTCTGGGTCCTGGGGGTAGAGGCGGGGGATGGGCGTGGGAGCAGAGGGGCACCTGAGCTGCCCCCGCTGCAGAGTTGTTCTTGGGCTTCGGCCAGCGCCTTTCCCAGGTGTCCTCTGCAGAGTAGGTGCTGGCGTAATTAGCACCCCCTGGGCCGGGATTGGAGGTGCGAGAGGAAGATGGGGCTGAGAGGGTGGGCCAAGCGCCCGAGGTCCTGGAGGGAGGGTTTCCGTCTCGCCCAGGGATAGACGCCCATGGCCCCGCCTGCCTCACCTGTCCCCAGGTGGGGTGGGGACATCTGCCTGGGGAAGGCCTCATGTTGCCCTGTTCTGATTGCCACCCCCCCCAGATCCTTCTCACCCCAATCTCCCTAAAACCCACATGAAATGCTTCCAGGGTCAACCCTGGGGACGTGGCCCTGGGCATCGAGGCTCTGCCCACTTCCTGGCCTTGCTGAATTTCCTTAATTGGAAAGGATGCATCCACGCTTGTAAGGGGACAAGTGGCTTCAGTCTCCAAGGCTGTGGGGGCCGGACTGGGCGAAGGAGCCTCTGAACATGGAAGGAGCTTTGCACCTTCCCTCCCGGGCGGAGCCACCGAGAGCTGGCTTGTCGACATGTTCGGTTTCCTAAGTTTCCAACCACAAGCAAGGAGCTTTGCACCTTCCCTCCCGGGCGGCTGGGGCGTGGCCGGGGCGGGGCCAGGGCGGGGCCGGGGCGGAGCAGGCCACCCAGGGCGGAAGCCACCAAGAGCTGGCTTGTTGACATGTTCAGTTTCCTAAGTTTCCAACACAAACTTAGCAGCTGGAAACAGCACAAATGACGATGTCACGGCTCCAAGCGGGTGGGCGGGGCTGCGCTCCTGGAAGCCCTAGAGAATCGGTCCTGCCCTCGCAGCTTCTAGAGGGGCCGCATCCTTGACCCACGCCCCGTAGCACCCGTCTCTGCTTCTGTCCTCACGTGTCCTCCGGCTCCGACCCTCCCGCCTCCCTCTCATAAGGACCCTCGTGGTTTCGCCCACCCCCGTGGGTAACCCAGGGTCGTCTCCCCACCCCAAGATCATTCACTCAGTCACATCCGCAAAGTGCCTCTGCCGCGTGAGGGCTCACGCGCGCACACGGGCCCTGGGGATCCAGACACGCGTCCTCTGGGGTCACTGCTCTGCTGACCACACACCTCGTGCCCGTCTCACGCTGAGATGAGTGGAGGCTCCTCCCCGCCCAGTCCTCCGGATGCCACCCTCTGCTTTCCTCGACTTGGCCTCCCCCAGCCCTGTATCAGCCCCAACTCTGGGGATGCTGCCGCCGCCCTTGCTGTAAGGACTCCTGGGCCGGGCCCTTCCGCATCTGGGCCTCGCTGGCCTCGCCCCTGGCTGGTCCCGCAGAGCTAACGCAGTGTGGGGACCTGGTCCGCTCTCGGAGCGCTAACGCCTGGCCTGTGAGCAGCCCCGACTGGCAGCCCCTCCCAGTCCGGCTGCAGGGAGTTGGTCTTGGCAAAACTGCGGCTGGAGAAGCCGAGATTCTTCCGAGAAGCGTGCTGACGCTCGGACGCGCTGGCCTCATCATCCGCATTCTGGAGCGAGCAGAGCCCGCGTTCGGGGAGGCTCGTCCGTTGTGGGGTCCGTCTGGGAGTGGGGGGCCTTCCCCGCCCGGGCTCTGTGGCCCTGGGGGCCTCGTCCCCATCTGCTGACAGGTGCCACCGGCAGTGGCGGCAGCCCCAATGGCACCAGCTCCGGCAGGTGGCAGGCCCTGACTAAGTAGGACAGGGTGCCTCAGGAGCCGCGTTCTCTTTCTGTCATGACAGTTGTCTGATGTCCTCATGGTTCTGTGTCAAGTCCAGTTTCCAAACCTCCTGCGACCGCTCCCACGAATACTTGAATCTCTCTCTCTCCAACAGATAAGGACTTGAGAAAACCAGGACCACGTTTCGTTATCCCATTTGACAGAATTAAAATGATTTCTTAGTATAATCCGTGAACCCAGGCAGGCCATGCTCAATCTCCCCAAGTTCCCTAAGACAATGTATGTTTACAGCCGGCTCGTTTTCAATCGGGAGCCAGACATGGCCACCACGTTGCATCGTCCTGCGCATCCGTTGAGTGGCTGCTGATAAACGACGGCTCCCTCCCCCTTCGGTCATGCCGCTGACCTTCGAAGGGACTGGGACATTGTCCTGTAGCGTTCCCCGTGCCCCGGGGTCGGTGATTGCATTTCGCGGTTTTGTTTAGCATTTTCCATTTTCACCAGCCCTTTCCTGTAAATTGGAAGCGAGACCCAGAGTCTCGTCTGGTTCAGCTTCATCCTTGTCCTTTGTGGAAAGGAGACCATCCAGGTGTGTCCCTTCCCTGGCGGGTACCAGGAGTCACGCGTCTGTCATTTCCCCCAGGAGTGAGCGTGACGGTCCCACGTTTAGGGACGTTGGGGTAGACCAGACCGCCCGACGCCGTCGGCCTCATCAGTGTATAACATCTTCTCTTGACTTTCCTTGATCTGTTGGACCATCCGGGGTGTCAGAATGACGTTTCTGCCTCCTCTTAACATAATCGAAACACCATGATCACACCTAAAATTTCAGCAGGGTTAAGGATGTAATTCCTTAATCCAGCCTGTCGCAGTTCAGAGTCTCCTGTTCTGCCTCGTGCCTTTTTTTAACGATTGACCCAGATAAATGTAATTAATGGCAACCAGCTGAGGCGCCTCTTTAATCTGCAAGTTTCTTCCTGCTTCGTTCTTCTCTCCCTTCTTTTCCTGCACCCCTCCCTCTGCTCCCCTCTCCCACCCTCGCAATTTATGTGTTGATAAAAAAAACATGTCATTGAGTTTCCCACAGCGTGGGTTCCGCTGACCGCACGCCACGCGTGCATGTGTGTGTGAGTGAGTGTGTGAGTGTATGTATGTGCACGCCTGTGTGTGTGTGTGTGAGTGTGAGAGTGTGTGTTACATGTTCCCCTGTATTTCCGGCAAGTTGGTAATTAGATCTAGAGGTTCAGTCAGATTCGGGGCGGTGGGTTTTTCGGGCCGTAGGCAGATGTGTGTGCACTGCCATCCAGAGGGGTCGATGTCTGAGCCATCGAGGGTCTTTGCCCCAATCCATTCGTTTATTAGCAATTGATTGCAAACTGGTAATATAAATTTTCCTGTATTAGATATTCTACTTCTACAAAAAGAAAATTCTCATTAATTACCTAGTTATTATAAGGGAAAGTTCATGCAGGAAATGCAGCTTTCAAAATAATGACTTGGTTCTCTAGCATGCTCCAGAGGTGACCAGTGGGCTTAAAAAACTATCGTCATGGACTCATGGCTTTGAACGATAGGGTGCATTTCAATCGGTGCGGTTGTTATCTTTATGGATTCTGAACTCGATCCCCCTTTGGCCTGGGGGAGCATCTTCACGTCGGATTCTGAATATTTTTGACGTGACCCCACTGTCTGATCGCGTCTGGGCTTACTGCTGAGACAGAACGTCCAACGTCCCAGGCGCATCCCGTACATTTTCTGTCTGGTGGAATCAGACACTTCTCGAAGTGCGGCTTGGTTTTCGTGGGGTGTAGTATACCACAGGAAGCAGTGGGCTGTCTCTCCAGGTGCATTGTTTTTAGACGTTTTCAGTGGTCCGGCTAGGAAACACACAAATGTTTTTAGCGAAAAACTGTAGATTCATATGGATAGTTTGAATTAAAACTAAAGACTGTAGAAGTTTTACTTAACCCTTGTCATCTTCTATCTGTGTCTCCCTTGCTCCTAAATTGAAAATCCCGTTTCCCAGTCCCACCAGTGTAATTACTGGTTTGCCTCGTCCCACACACGGCAGTCCGGACGCTTCCACGGTCACCGTCCCCTCCGGCGCTGCTGTGTGAGGGTTTCCTCACAGTTCTTTTTGTCCATGGATGAGAGCCTGTAAGGGAGGCACAGTTACTTTGCGGTGATTTAAAATTACTTGAAATAATTACCCCCGAGAGGTTATGCCATAAACTCAGTTGTGTTCATATGGTTCAACTTACTTTGGATTTTAAAGATTGATTTTCATTTAATTTTGGTTTACAGAAATATGAAATATTTACCTGCTTGCAAAGGTGAATCTATAAACGAGATATATTTATAAAAACCGGGCTTCCTTTCCTGTTTTCACGCTGTTCTGTTTCCCTTAAGAAGTAACCATTAAAAATTGTTTTGATTTATTAACTAAATACATTTATTAAACAAATTTACTTGGTTTCTTATTTGCTTTATTTTATACGTTCAAATATATACTTACATACTTACAAATAGCTCCGTCTTTCTTAAAAGCACGTACCGTGCTTATATTTACTCACCTTGCTTTTTCCCCCCTTAACATGCTAGAGATCGTTCCACATAAATATAGAGAGATTTTCGTCTTTTCTGCTTTACAGCCGTGTGGCATATTTTGTGAACGTACCATTGTTTCATCAAACAGTCCCTGCTAACTAACGTTTGAGTGAATTCTAGTCTTTTTCCATCACTAATTACGCTTCACTCAATAGCTGGGTGCATATGCCTAACACGTGCCAGGCTGGGGTTCTACAGATGCGGCCGCTGGAGCAGAGGATACCTGTGCGGCGTGTTTCAGGCAGCGCCGTGTTTCCGTGCCTTCCGCGGCCGTCATGGACCCGCATCCACGGCCGTCATGGACCCGCACGGCTGTGCAAGGCCACTCTGTCATTTCCCTTGCACTCGATGACTGGACCGCCAGCGAAGAGGCCCTTGCGCTCATTAATCCTCGATTCGCCCGAAATACAGTTTCTGCAAAAGTGGCAAGGTAGGTTCTTAATATTTTCCCCGTTATTTGTTAATTTCCCCGAAATTCATACAAATGAGTTGATTCCCTAGCCATCTTCAGAGGCGGTCAATGCGTTTGGTTTTTTTGCAGTATCATTGTGAATCCATGAATGTATATCTATTGTCACTTAATCCTTCATAGTCACTTATAGTTTTAAAAATGTACTTGTTATTTTAGAATAATTTTAGATTTATAGAAAAGTTGCCACAGTTTTGCTAAGAGGCCCTATATACGCCCTTCACTCAGCTTCCCAAATGCCGGCATCTCACGTTACCACACATTTTGCCAAACTTATGAAAAACAGCTTTGTCCGCGGCTATATTAACCCGACTCCAGATTTTGGGGGGGGATTTCTCCAGCTTTTCCGTCGCCATTTTCCTTTCTCTGCAGGATCCCATCTGAGATGCTTCTTTGCCTTTAACATTAATCTTTTTGGTGTAATTTCCCCCCCTTCTGTTGAGAGCCCCATCCAGCTGACTTCTTCCATTTAGCTGAAATCCTAGTGAGCTCTGAGTGCGTGAGTGTGAGTGAGCGTGTGCGCGCGTGTGCGCATCTGTTCAGGTCAGTAAGATGTTCTCGGACTCACCTTGCACGTTTCTTGCTCCAGACCTGGAGCGAGCTGTTTTTCTAGGGAGTGGTTCTCTCCAGTGAGGAGCGGAGCCTACAGGCCGTGATCTGAGCTGGAACGTGCTCACTGCTACTAGCTGGTCACCGACTTAGGCCTGTGCGGGGAGCAGAGTTAGGAAAGTCGTGCTTCGTATAAGGGGAAAAAACCACGAGTTCACATTCGTCCCTACGATTCAAAGTGGATACAAGGTCTTAAACTCAGTTACTCAAACGAGCATATTCGTTCGTCTTTCGCCCTGAATATCTGGTCCCTAACAGCACGATTACTGTGTGTTCCATGTCGTGTGTAATAATTATGCGACTTACTACATAGCCAGACAGCAGCGGTGGAGAGCAGCTGAGTCACGCCGTGGAACCAGGCCTCAGATCCCAGGGGCCACTGCAGTAAAGGTCTGCCGTGTGCTCCCGCGCCGTGCCTGTCACAGTCAGCTGTGGCTCTGCCCCCCACCGTGGTCACTCAGAGGCCCAGGCGGGTGTAGCCCCTGTTTCCGGGGTGCGGTCGATTGTCGCGGTGGAGAGAGAACGGACGTGGCCACGAGCTGGCCTTTAGCCCGGCTGCAGCACCGTGTCCGCCCACGAGTTTGGCCGCATCGAGTCACATAGCGCACCCTGCATTCAGCAGGCTGGACCCTGCCAGTCACATCGCCAGGACTTAGGTCGGTGGACGGGAGCGTGAAGGCCAGCTGCAGGGAGGGGACGTGAGTCATCGTGAGTGACCTGCCGCGCGTCGGGTGTTGTCACTAACGGTGCGGCTGCTTCCGCGTGGGCCGTGCACCGCGGCTGTCGACCACGCTGGCGCCTTGGTGGCCGCAGCAGGGCTCTCCCCGTCCATCCGGAGCGATGTTTTTGCTCTATGTCATCGTGTCACCGACTCGAAGTTTGTTTCAGTCTGTGTTTCGATTTTTAGGGAATACTTAAAAAAAAACTCTTTACTTATTTACATCGATTTTTTGAGAAGATATTTGTGTAGTTTCAGATTCACAATCTACGATCAGGGGCCCCAGCACGGACAGTCCTTAGTAGTGAAACGCATTTATTTATCATTACAAGCACTTGTAATAAAGTCAATAAAGCAAAATAATTCATCTGTTGTATCATCCCCTTTTCATGTTTTTGGAAATACATGTGACCACGCACTTCGTTTTGTGAGACACGACGCGAAGCCCAGCTCGGAGGGGAGGCCCGGCCCGGAGGTCGACCGTCACCCCTGACCCTGACAGTCTCTGCAGGGCCAACCCGCATCCTGAGGTGCGTGGCCTCCCTCCGTGCCGGTGCGAAGGGAGCCTGGCTGCCTCTCAGCCCAGTTTGGGGAGGTCTCCCGGTGACCCTCCCTGTGCCTCTGCTGCAGAGCTGCGTCCAGCGGTGGTGGCGCTGACTTCGCTCTGGCTGAGAGCCAGAAATGGACCTCCCGGGATGTGTGGCCCGGACGTGGAGCCTGGAGCCTCACTCCAGCTTAGTTAAGGGCTCGGTGCCCTTCGGCCTCCCTCCCGGGCACGGTCCCCCGGTCAGGGCACATTCGCTGTGACGGTGGCCGTCTGCGCTCTCTACGGCCCTCTCCTCCTGCTCCCTGGGGACAGAGGGCCCTTGAGAGCTCTGATTCCTCGAGTGGCTTTGGAGCTCGGTCATGCCAGCTCTGAGAGGGCGGCGGCGGCGGTGACAGCGTCGGTGACAGCGTCGGTGACAGCTCGGATCTTGCCCCGAAAGAAAGTGCTTGTTATTGGCGCTTGTTCCAGAGGCCCCTCGCGTCATCCCTCTCACCTTCAGCCAGCTGCTGTCTGTCTGGGTGGCCGAGCGTTTGCTCTTCCTGAGGAAATGTCACTGTGTAGAAGGGGGACCTGGATGTCAGGCGTGCCCGAGGGAACGCGCGTGTCATCGCCCAGTCTGCGTCCGTGGTCTCCCAGTGGGCTCTCCCCACACAGAGTGGGCTTCGTATTAAAGCTCGGTGCAGAGGGTCACCCGATCCATCTCATCTCTGTCACGCTCCCTCCGGAAACCGCGGGAGTGACTGACCGTCACTTCCTATGAAAGGGCTTCCTGGGCCGCCGGTTCACTGGAGGCGGCAGCATCGGCGGCTTTCGGGGTGCTCCAGGGTGGTCCCGTGGCTGCGCTGGGAGATCTCGCATGTTTCCTTTCTCCTTTGTGGGTGCCGTGCCGAAGGGGCCCAGGTGCCCGCAAGGAGGGGACGAGCGGCTTGGGCCCGAAAGCGCGTTGCGCTGTGGTGCCGTAGTCCGCAGAAGCAGCGTTTTCTGCGCAGAGACGCGGGCCCCACCGCACCGAGGGCGGAGTGGGTCGGAGCCCAGACGCGGCGGGTCCCTGGCAGACGCCCGGGCGCTCGCCTTCGTGGGAGTGACCGCGGCCGTAAGTTTGCAGACGGCGTGTGGCTCATTGGAAGGACGTTCGTTTCCTCCCCACCTATGTTCTGTCAGAACAGGGATCTCTGTGTTGTCATCGGAATTGTGAGCCCCGTGTCTGCCGTGGGGCCCAGCCGTGGGGGAGCTTGGGAACATCCGTGAATGAATCACACAGAATGCCCGCAGCTCTGCGGCCCCCAGGGGTCCCGGGGATGACCATCTGTCTGTCGGATGACAGAAGCTCCATGGAGGACCAGCCACCTCATGTGACCCCGTGATCTAGCTGCAGAGCTCTGCTTGGTGCAGCAGCGTGTCAGAGAAGCTCCGTCTCGCCAGGTTCCGTCAGATGCCAAGGAAATTATGGGAAAAAATATTGTAGCTTTAATTTTCCCGAAGGCTTATTTTCTCTCCTGACGTGAGCTTCCTCCCTTTTTAAAAGACCCAACCTACTAAACGTAGCTATGTAAAAATTGCTTGTTCAGAACTTTACAAGCTACGAAATATATTATTGCAATCTGTAGTTATATAATAAACAGGTATGGAACTATGTAACAATTCCCAGTATGAAATAATCATAAAACTCAATATTGCTTTTTCCCGGCAGAGCCTATATTTTTTAATAAACTGTCACTTTTTCTGCTCTCTGCAAACACCCAGCTTCCTTTGCAGCCGAGTTGTGCTTTGTCTCATCTTGAACATAACAGGCGAGTGCCGCCTCTCATCTTCCCTGGTGAATCGCCCAGGGATTTGCAGTGGGAAACAAGTTTGCTTTGAAGTCAGCGGAACTTTTAGGAACCGTCCAAATGCTGACGGCTTCTGGGGGAGACACGGCGGCGGCCTCACACGCCACGTGGGTTCCAGCTGCCACTGATTATCTCGGAGTCTGTCACACACTGCCTCTTGAAAGAGGCCACGCCTTCCGTGGCCGGGGTTGTGTCCCATGGTCTGCGACATCTCCCCCTTTCCCGTCCTGTCACCCAGCGTCCCCAGCATCGTCACCCGCAGCGCTCCGGCACGCCCGGCATGGCCCAGTGGGACCACGCTCCCAAGGTCTCACTTTCTAGGCACTGAGTTAGAAAAACAGTGGCTGAAGCGGGATCTTCGAGGGGTTTCCCGAGAGCCGGAAGGCAGGAGGAGGGTGACCCCGTCCTGACGGGCCGAGCCCCTGCTTCTCCGCGCCCCGCCTGCCCGCAGAGGGAGGAGGCGGCGGCACCTGCCCGAGCAGCCGATTCCAGCCGCGATTCCCCACCTGGGGGCAGCAGGGGTTTAGGATGAAACTGCTGCACCGTTCGGGTTTCCGTTTTCAATCTTTTCTCCCCATATCCGGACGCTCTCTTCGCCCTGGGGAGGGGTGTCTTCTTCCCTAGAGCCTCTGATCGAGCTAAGCGGGCGGCTGGCGAGTCCGGTCGGCTGTGGGCCGGTTATTGATGGAGGGTGGCGGTGAATAAAGAACCATGGCAGTAAAGTGGCGGCTGGAGGCCTGCCCCACGGAGCCTGCGGCCTGGCCTGGCGGGGTCATGGACGCGCTGGGGGATTGGGGAGCCACATCCTCGCCCCTGGGCCCCAGGGGACAACCGGGGGTCGCCCTGAGACCCCGGCCCGGGAGCCGCCAGAAAGCAGCCTCTGTTGGTGTCACAGGGTCCAGCGGGGAGGGCAGGGAAGGGAGAGGCCTGGCTGGCGGGCTGGGGCTGGGGCTTTGCGGGGCGAGGGCGTGGGCAGCATCCCGCAGGGCAGCGTGGCACACAGGCAGGGAGCGAGACGAGCCTGCCTGCCATTCAGCGTGCAGAGGAGACGTGAGGAGAGCAAGCCCGTCACAGCCTGAGGAACAGGCGCTGGGGCCTGTGCAGCAAGCAGACTGTGCACATCGTTACACAGTTACGGGTCCCAGGGTCCCGTGACCCGCAGACTAAACTTCTTTTCTCTAGATATGCGTTACTTTAGAGACAGCCATAATGTACTTTTCCCAGCTAGTGAGGGAAAATGGCATTGTCTGGACTTTGTGTTTCTGGGTTTTCAGAACTGAACCTACACCCCTGGCCGGCGGGGAGGGCGGCGGTGGCTGCTGGAGCTTTGTTCTTGTTAGCCATGTGGCTCTTAGACTCTGGAGGCCAGCGTCCTGTCACAGATGGGACGCAGGGATCTGGGAGGCTGGCGGCCACCGCGGTCCCCGCTGGGGCGGGGGGTGGAGATTCTGCCAGCCTGGCGTCTTTCACACCAGCACTGTTTGAGGACGAGCCTGTGCTCTGACCTTTACTGAGAGGGAAGTGTGCCTTCCACCCCTCCCCTCAGCATCCCCACCAGGATGTGAATTCTAAACCAGCTCCTTTTCCGGCCGCTTCTGTGGACAAGGGGCTGCACCCCACAACACACGTGCCAGGGCGCTGACTTCAGCTCACGGGGTTCGTGACTTTGTGATTGTTAAGTGCTCGTAATGTTTGTCAAACAAGTGAATGGCTTATCTACCCATTTTCACCAGATTGGTGAACAGTTCACGCCCATCAATTTAGGAGCAGATGACAAAGGACACTGCCCTTCCATCGCAGATCCTGAGCGTCCTCCCGGAGGCAGCCACGTCACTGGGGCCTCGGCGTCATGCAGATAACTGCTGGCGTGTCGAAGCACCTATGTCTGCACACGCGTACTTATAACGGACGCAGGGACGTCCTATTCTGCCACCTGTGTGTCTCACCCAGGTTGTCCTGGGCCTCGCTCCCCGTTGGCGCGGAGAGATATACCGTCCTATCCACGGGCTGCCTAGAATCGCAGTAAATGGATGTTCCGTTTCTTCAACGAGTCCCTTAGCGGAGGCTCCTAATCACTCGCTGTTTCAAAGGGCCATGTGGCCAGCCCGGTGGCCCGCACGTCGTGGTGGCCACAGGCTTGTGCTCCCGTGAGTTCAGCCCGGGGCTCACAGCACTGGCAGCGGGAGAGGCATGTGAAGTGCGGTGCACGTTGCTGCAGGGTCCGGGGAACGTCCCGGAGTGCGGGTGCCGCGGGCCCTCCCGCGCTCGCCCCGCCAGAGGGCCCGTCCCCAGTTCCGGCCGATGAGAACGGTGGGCACCACAGCCTCGTGTCAGGTCTTGAAGAATTATTGGGTGCTTTCGGTGATGTTTTGGAAAGTGAATTTAAACAATGGTTTATCTCTAGGAATTCAGATTACTGCGCACCGGCGGTGTTTCGTGTGTGTCATGTGACACTTCATGTGACGTAGCAGGTAAGTGCCTGGTCGTCGATGAGCACGTGATGCACACTCCGTACGGGCTGCTGCTTTTCTCCTCAGAGCATGGTTGCCTGTGGCCACTTTCCAGAAAGAGGAAACACTGATTGAGGGTGCATTGGGGAGAGGGGTGGCCTAGCTCTAGCCGAGTCCCTGCTTGGCGAGGGCGCCACGTCCCCAGTCCGGGTGACTTTGCCAGCAACCATCGAGGACAGTGGTGTTACCTGTATTTACAGGTGAGCCACTGGGGCCCAGAGGGGCCACAGGGCCAGTGAGCGGCTGAGCTGGACGAGGGCGTGAAGCGCCCGGCCCCACACCGCGATCGGCTGTGGGAGCGGGGGTTCCGCGTCCACGTGTGTGTATGTGTGTGCGTGTGCGCGCACACGTATGCAGGTGCATGCACGCACATGCGTGGTGTGGACGCGGACGCGGACACGGTACAGGTGCACACGTGCGTGCTAAGTCGACCCGGGGGGCTGCGGAGGTTGGGGGTGCACGTTTCATTCCAGCTCCCCTTACACGGTGCTGTTTGAGCTTCAGCCAAAGGTTTCAGTGTTATTTTCAAATTATTCAAGTTAGGAAGTAGGACTGGACGGGAAGTCTTGTACATGCCCGATGTATTATTAATAAAGCAGAGCAAACCGAAAAAGCAATAAGATATTTGAAAAAGTAATTTTAACTTTGATGTGGCCACATAGATTTTAGAGGGGAAAGAGGGTCATTTTGTACCAAGTTCCCTGAGCCTTCAAGACCAGGCAGAGAAATTTATAATGAAGCCCAAAGGAAATAATTTTGACAGGCACAAACCTGTATTTCTCCCATTATTAAGTGGATGTCTTCCTGAAGAATAAAATATTTGGTAAAATATTTTCCTTGTAAGCGTTCTCAGCAGCACGGGGAATTCTGAGTGACAGCGTCGAGTCGTGCCCTTTCTGAAGAGTGGGCAGGGAGGGCCTGCCGTGGGGACAGCGGGCGGTTCTCGCCCTCGGGAGGAGAGCCCGGCCGCCTTCGGAGCCGGGGAGAGGACACGCTCGCCGCCTCCTGCGGACGCTGGCTTCCGGGGCGCCCACTCTCCAAAAGCAGGTGGCCGTCGGCTTGACGTAGACCAGGCCCGTCCTCCCTTTGATACACACGCGACGGCTGGGTTTCCTGTGGCTGCCGGGGCAGACCGCGTGTCCCCTCTCAGCGCTGGGGGCCGGAGTGCACGGTCGGGGTGTCAGCAGGTCCTCGCCCCTCGGGAGGCTCTGCGGGGGGTCCTCCGGCCTCTTCCAGCTTCCGGGGCTCCCGACGCGTCTGCCTGTGCGCCCCGCCCCCGCCCCTGGTACGGACACCGGTTTTAACGACATCCGCAGAGACCCTGTTTACCGAAAAGGTCGCATTCTGAGGTTCGAGGAGGGCATGAATTTTGGGGGGACAGTTTTCAATCCAGTATGCTAAATAAGTAAAATATTTAGCTCGAGGGTGGATAAACTAGAAGAAATTCCTTTACGCACAAAATTACTTGAAATGAGGAATTTTAGTGTCCCGAGAGGATGCCTGTGGCCTAACCGCGGTGTCATAGCCTGGCCCCGGCAGGCGTTGCGCGTGGACGGCAGAGGCTGGGCGGGACGGCCCGGGGGCTGTGGACTCGGGCCACATGTCCCTGTTCCTCTGGTACCGGGCACCCGGGGCTGCGCCGGCGGAGACAGCTCCACGGACGCCTTCCGGGCTTCGCGTTTCGGCCGCTTCTACGAAGTTTCTGGTAGAGCCCAGTCGAGGCCCTGTGACTCTCGTGTTCCCGCAGGACTGGGGCCTGGCGGGCAGTCAGTCCCCAGGTGACCTCCAGCATGGCGGGGGGCCCAGCCAAGACCCCTGCAATGCGCTGCGTGCGGCCATGAGCGTGAACCCCTGCGCTTCGGGGGTGCACGGATGGCCGTGTGCGTCAGCAATACCGACCGTCAGGCGTTGATCCCCCAAAGCCACGTTCGGGATTCTTCCTTATTTCCCTTTTATTGAATCTCCTCAGTATTATTTTGTTCGTTTGTTTTTATAACCAACCAGGCTTTTCTTCCACCAGAGTTTAATAATCCGGAATCATAATGGTGCGAATAACATGAACGACAGCGCGCCCCGAAGCCTTTAAAAATAAAAGCTGCTCTTATGAAGGTCAGTGGGCCGGAAACCGGCTCCATCTGAAAAGTTCGTCGTCAGAGCGGGAAGTTGAAGGGTCCGGGTCCGCGTTCCTCCGGGTCCCCCCGGCTCTGAGGACGGGGGCCTCGCAGGCCGGTCTTGGCAGCTCCCCGTGGTCCCCCAGGGCTCGCACCCGATTCCCTTCCGCAGGCCGGCGGGGGCGTCACCCCAGGTCAGTGGGGCGCCTCTCGTGCTCGCTGTCAGAAGAAATCCCGCAGGAGATGAGGGTCCGGGGGGGCTTCGCCCCTGGGGCCCCGCAGTCTCCAGCATCTGGTGGCTCCACTGGAATTTAAAAAACGATGCGTCCGTCGCGTGCAGGTCACGGGACAGCAGCCCCCCGCCGCGCCGTGCGGGGACCGGGAAAGGCTGTCGCCGGCACTCGAGCTCCGTCTGTCCTCGTCCTATTATCCAACAAGGTTTTATTTTTTAACGAGCGTCATAAATGCGTACGGTGTGAAAGTCACACGGCACTTCCAAAAAAACGTCGTTTGCTGCTCCGGCCCCGTCTCCTCCTCCAGATTTTCGCTCCCCGGAGGGACCCACTTGCGTTTTTTACTTTTCAGCTCTTCTGAAATTTAAGCGTATGTATCTAAAGATGGGCACACGCTACTACTTTCTATTATTCCATTTGGGGCATTATTTATTGACTTCCCATTGACTTATACTATTCGATATTTTCTGCTGCTTTTTTATTTTCCTGTTTTCTCTCTTTCTGAGTGTCCTATTCGAACGTTGGACTAATTTCTCCACGAAGCGACTAATTTCTTATCTCCTATTTTCTCTCTGTCTTTTGGAGCATGTCCTTAATTTTACCTTCCGGCCCTCTGGAACCGTTATGCGGTTCTGATTTCCGAGAGCGCCCTTGGCGGCTCGGGTTCCCCTGCTCTGTGCGTGTCTGCTCTTCCTTTGCGGGTGCACAGCCTCCTCCTCCCCCTCTGAGATGGCACTGAGCACGAGTGTCGGTGTAAGAACCATCCAAACCTGCAGAGAATTTTTATGAGTTTATTTGAGCCAAACTGATGACGGTTGTTGGGAAATAAAGTCTCAGTGGATTGAGAAAATGCCCCAGAGAGTGGCAGTTTGCAGCTCACTTTACACGTTAGAATCACAGCAGACGTCAGCGGGGTCATGAGAAACCCACGGGCGGTGGGTTAGGGGGGCGGAGGACGCAAAGTGGGGGGATCTCTGCGGTTGGATAAACAGGAAAATGGACCGTCGTTCACGCTGGTGGGGACAGGGTGGCTAATAATTAAATCGCACCTGCTCTGGAGCTGAGGTGCGCCCTGGGGGGGTCTGGAAAAGGAGATGACTTTGACATTTCAAGGTGTCACCTTAGATGCAGAGACAATTGACGGGCTCACTTAAGTAAAGACTGTCCTTCATCAAGGAGGCCACAGGCTTAAGGATGCTGCTGCCTCCACGACCCGCCTGTCGTCAGGGATTTTCGTGTGCAGACCACCCTGTGTGGTCACTCTGGGTCTCTGGGTCCATAGGGCCCGTCATGCTCCCCTGGGCTTGTTGGGTTCAGTGTGTGGCCCCTTCTCTGTCCACAGTTCCCCCCGCCATATGTCTGTTCGGATCCAGGCGCGGTGCCTACGGCTCTGCGTTTCCTTTGCTGGGGCTGGATTGGGTTCCTGTCCGGAGCCTTTTCTCATCGGCCTGGTCTGCAGGGGGGGAAGAGACGGGCCCCGAGGTGCCGGCCAGAGCTTCCGCAGGTGGCATTTTCTGACTGGTGGGTCCGCGTGGGTGACCTCCGGGACCCGCGCATTTTATTGGGAAGCTTTTGTGTCAGTGTCTGTCGTTTTCCTGGAGAAGAACCAGCCGCTTCCTGCCTGCGGACGATACGGCTGCTCAGGTCTCCAGAGCAAGCGCCACAGCCAGGTGGCTCAGCGACAGAAGTCGGTTTGCTCACAGTTCTGGCGGCGGGAAGTCCAAGGTCAAGGTGTCGGCAGGGTCGGCTTCTCCTCGGCCGCTCCTTGGCTGGAGGATGGCTGCCTTCCCACCGTGTGCTCACGTGGCCTTTGCTGGAGGGGGCATCCCCGGTGACCAGTTCATTTATCCACAGTCACCTCTGTGAAGGGCCTGTGTCCAAACATGGTCCTGCTAGGGGTGGGGCTGCGACAAGAATTCTGGGAGGACATGCTTGGGCCATAGCCCACGCGTTGGCGGCCAGTGTTCGGCCAGCCGGGCTGGGGCACGGGGCCTTGCATGGAGGGCGGCGTCTGCCTGGCGGTGCCTCCTGGTCCCTGGGGACGGGGACTTCTCCAGACGTGCCAAGCATGGTGAGTGGACGGAAGGGCAGCGACATGGACACGGGCACTTGGCATCTGATTTCCGTGACCTAAGGAAATGGCGTTGAGTCGGTGTGACTCCATCACGGCACAAGGTTCACGGGCTGACACTGCTTCTGTCTCTCTTCTTGCCGGAAACCTCGCGCGTCGGACCCCCGGGGCGAGAGCCGGAGCTCAGATCGCGGTCACGGGTTTGTCACGGGACCCAGAGCAGATGTTTTTTGGGGAGCGCGTCCTCCTGACAGGTAGGAGCCTCGATGGGGAGTCGGCAGTATCTGCCTTATTTCTAAATGAACGGGACCTGGGAAGATGAAACACTTTGTGATTCCATCTGCTATAGATTTTGAGACTCACGCCAACACACATATTTTTCCGTTTTCATATGTCTTTCCAAGGATTTGTCTTTGTTGGACAGGAAACCCGTCCTCACCACCTCAAGTGGGCCGTCCGTTCTGCCCCGAACCCCACAGCCCCCCCACCTTTCTGCTGTTTAAACTCACATTCGACCTTAATGCCTTGTCTTTCCAACCATCAGATAATACAGTGACGCGGGCGGGCATCTTCCTCACGGCTCCCTCGGGCGGTCACGGGGGACGCGGGGCAGGGTAGCGGAGCCCCAGACTGCGTGGCCGTCACCGGTTTAGCGAGCTTTGTCCTGCCAGCAGCACGGTCAGTGCCCGAGCCCACGGAGGAGCCGTGCCGTGCGCCCCAGAAAACTCGGAGCAGGCGGGAATCCCTCCCGTGTGCTGGTTGTCATGGTTACTGTTTGGGGACATTTTATGATCGATTCCCAGCCTCGTCCTTTCTTACCAGGGTAGTAAGCCACGGATTTGCGGGTCTCCGTTTGCCCTGGCGTCTCTCATTCTCGCCCCATTAAACTCCTGGCCTGGCCTGGAGGTGGGACTCGGGGGCGCAGGGGTGGCTGACCACGTGGTCATGGGGACGTGGCTGGGCACAGGCTAGATGGGTTAATGACAGTGCTTGGGGAAGCCAAGGAGCGGCAAACCTGAGCTGACCAAAAGTGGGACCAGGATCACGCAGTTCGAGGCCACAGGTGGAGAAGCATTCTGTGCCGAGACGCCGGAGGTGGCCTCTCTCAGGAGACTGAGGGCCCTAGTGGACCTCTGGGCGGGGACGCGGGGAGGCCCATGCCACACCGCCCCAGGGAGCTGTTTCTAGCTGCCTGGGCTTCCCGCGAGGGCACAGCCCCCAGGCAGGGGCTGGGGAAGCGTCCAGTGCCATCTGGGGACACCAGGGAGGCGACCTCGGCCCTGGCTGGCCACTCCCCCCAGCTTCTTCCCATAGGACCCAACCAACCTCCACGTCCTCTGGGCTCCGGAGCAGAGTTCTTCCTGACCAGCCCCTCAGTTTGGATGTCCCCAGTCCCCAAACTCGTAGAGTCAAAGCAGCACTGTGATCATCCTGAGACCTCCCCCCAACGCTGACTCTGGCGCATCCCAGTTTGTGACCGGAGCGGCCGGCTCCTGGTCCCCCAGAAGCCCCCAT
>NW_006436291.1:1395515-1405000 GCF_000325575.1 Pteropus alecto | reverse complement strand
CCCCTGGCGCCCCCCTGCCCGAGGGGCCTGTTCTTCCCCTTTCCCTTTGCTTTTCCTCCGTGCTGGGCCTGCTGAGGGTTCAGCCATGTCGCCCACACGCCGAAACCCTGGCGCTCAACACAGGAGCCCAGTGGGGAGTGAGATGTGTTGCCGACGGCAGAGCACGAGGAATCAGCGTCCCCTCTGCAGGCTTCTGGCGGCAGGGGCCAGGCATCGCGGCCGCCCCCGAGTCCTTGTGCGCGTCGGGCCAGGTCTGCGCTGCTCCCTGGCTGGCATCTTGCCTGGTCAGTGGCCTCCTGCCCGAAGGTGGGAGGGGCTGGCCTGGCCACAGTCACGTGGGAGCGATGTGGGTTTGGATCCTGGCTCCGGCCTTAGCCGTGCCGAGACCTCGGGCCGGTCCCACCGCCTTGCAGAGCCTCGCTGTGTCAGGGGCTTCACAGTCTGTTTGCTCCATGCGCCGCTGTGGGGCCGGGGCAAGGTGACGGGCGGGCGGAAGCTTCTGGTGCTGCACCCGGCGGTGGCCGGCTCCGCGCTCAGCCGCTGTGCCGTCGTTGCTGTTGAACTTGGGCTGCACCGCGGGGTCGGGCCACGTCGGTCCGGGCGAGCCTGGATCAGGGAGAGCGAGCGACACATCTCGCCGTCTTCCTCAGCAGGGGGCTGCGGGCGGCTCCTGAGGAAGGGCCGGGGACCAGCCTCGGGGCCACCTGACGTGACCGCCCACGTGAGGGAGACGCCGCTGGTCGCTGGTCTCCGGGAACGGTTCTTCGTGTGGCTCTCGTTGCTGTTCCAAGGACGTTGCTGGCGGCACCAGGGGTCCGACGGTGCCGTGGGCTGGACGTTTGTCCCCCCCGAATCCATAGGTTGAAGCCCTAACCCCGAGGTGGCAGTGTAGGAGGTGGGGCCATTGGGAGGTGATGAGGGCCTGAGGGTAGAGTCCCCACAAAGCGGATCAGCGCCCCATGGAGGAGGCCCAGAGAGTCCCCCCCCGCTCCCCCCTCCCGCCGCTGCCATGGGAGGACACAGCAGGAAGAGGCCCCCCAGAACCCGACCACACTGGCACCCCGGCCACAGACTTCCAGCCTCCAGACTGAGAGCAACGTCTGTCTGCAGCCCCCGTCTGGGTCATTTGTCGTGCAGCCTGAGCTGAGGCGGACGGTGGGTCTGCGTCACGGGAGAGAAGTCGGCTGTAGACGTGCTGGCCCGTGCACTGCGGTGTTTGGCTTTACAGTAGCCTTGGACTCCGTGGGGTCATCTCTAACCCTCATAGCAGCCCCCCCGGGGGAGGGGTCTGAGTGGACGAGAACACCGAGACCTCCGCCGCAGCAGCATGCGCATTTGGGGGACGCCGTCGCCACGCTGGACGTCGGCTCAACCTTGACAGCCCAGCGGGACCCCACCGGACGCAAGGCCCCGGTTCTGCGGGCCTGAGGCTCTTTGCTGATCGAGCTCGTGCTGTAAACTTCTGCCTGGAATTTGGTGTCGTGGAAGGCGGCCAACGCCACTAAGAGCAGAGGCGTTGAAGCACTGTGAGGAACAAGGCACTTAGCACGCTCAGAAAAACGCCGGGGCACAGATAAAACCGAAGAAGCATCGGCTGCCATCACGTCCCTAGGTTATTGTCATCATCGTAGCGGTTATTATTTGTGTGGCTGGTCGCCGTCGAAGCCGCTTTCTGTCCTGTGATGGGACAGACACGTCAGACTGAACTCAGGAGGCGTTCGCCCCAACACCCTCACGCACCCCAGATGCCGGCAGGGGTGGGGAAGTCGGCGCACCGAGCGCTGAGGTGTGTGTGTGCAGCTCCAGAGACGTGTGCGTGCACTTCGTCTTTAAAACGAAGTTTAATTGTTTTCCATGCTTCGAAGAGGAATTAGCGTGATTTTAACAGCACGTGTGTAATTGGCTTTAACTATTATTTATGAAAAGCGATTTCTTTCCGTGTCGGCATTTGAAGTGGAAATGCGTGAGCTCGGGCTGGGAGAGGCGCACCGCCTCGCTCCCTGCCTGCTCTAAGGCAGCCGGAGGCTGCTGGGAAAGAGGGGGCCACGTGATTAAGTGGGAGGCTGCCCAAAGTTTAACCGCACAGAGCGAAAACCTCGTGAGTCACAAAGGCTTTCGAACTCTAATTCAGCATTAAAGTACTGTGACGAATAAAGAGGCTTTTTGAGCGGATTCTTTTGTTGCTAAATTCAGTGAAAAGTAGGATGAATATGCATGAAACTGATATTAAGTTCCAAACCGCTGAGTGTCTTCAAAACGGTGTTTCTGGAAGCTGCTGGTTTTCCGGCGGCGTTGCCGGAAAGGCTGGTGCCGCGGCCGCTCCCCGCGCCGTGGCATCGCGGGCAGACGCCGTCTGATCCGGACCCCGACCTGTGGCCTCCCTTCCCTCGACACCTGTCACCTGACCGCGGGGCTCCCGAGAGAAGGCCTGCCAATGGTTTTCCACGACCCGAGATCACAGATCTCCACGGCACCTGGGCTCTCGACGGTTCCCTAGATGGAAACGCTTTGCCCCGGTCCACGGCTTCCCCGCATCTTCGCAGCCGAGGGACGGCGCCCTGGTCCTCACTGTCTCAGACGCGGTGCTCGGGCGAGCCTTTTGGGATTATCCCTGGAGAGACAGGAGTCCCAATGCCGAGATGGCTTATTTTAAAAAACGACAGGCTTTGGCTATTTTTGATTGTCATTCGATAGTTTAGATCTGGAAGGCTCAGCGGGTGCTACTTAACCTTGGACACTAAGACCTGCTCACGCAAAGCTGCAGGACCAGCCTGCTGGGCTTCGCGGAGTTTGAGGCCCCGTTAGGTGCACACGCATTTGTGACATCCTGTCTCTTCGTGTACCGCGAACCTGGACGAAGCCCCGGGCCGTGAGAGACCGGGTTCTGTTCTGTGCCTCCGTAGACCACTGTCCTCTTGGGCCCTGCGGCGGCGTCCCCAGGGTCTGGCCGAGGGCTCCTGGCTGTCCCCGGGGAGCGCAGGCCTCTCTCCTCACGGCCCCGGTCTCCCTCTTCCGAAAGAGGACGATGTCACCTCATCGGGGAGGCGCTGTCTTTCACTGTGGCATCTCTGAAGCTGAGCTGGACCTCGAGGTGGTGGCACTGTGTGGGGACACACGACCCAGCCCTAAAAGGATGCTGTGAGGATGAGCCTCTTCGGATGGAGCACCGTCCTGGCTCCTGAGTGACCGCAGCAGGGGGTAGTCACAGGGGGTTTTCACCTTGGTTCTTGAGCCTGCCCGGGCCCGGCGGGGCCACGAAGACCCCCTGCCCGCTGCAGGTGGAGCGGGACTGCTGGGTTCTAGTTCTGCGGCTGACTGTGGCCCGAAGGACATGGGCTCTCGCGTCCTGCCAGCGCGAGTGAGATCTGGTGGCTTCTGCAGAGTCGCCACGTTCCCGGCCTCGCTCCCTCTTCTGCGAACGCGGATAGCAGCAGCGCCAAGCCCCGAGCACGCCGGCTGCACAGGTGACAGACGTGGCGAAGTCCCTGCTCTGAGAGCCACGTGCCTCGGGTTTGCACGCCGGCGCGGTAAAGACCAGCTGCCCTTCCGGTCAGGGAGGTGCAGCGAGGAGCAATCAGCGATTCCCACGGAGGAGCAGATGTCAGCGCCCTTCCAGCCCTGCTGGACTGCAGGCAGGCCCCCCACGCTGGGTCCCACGCAGCACCCCTGTGTGGACCTGCTCCCTGGTCCGGGCACAGACTGGAGAGGCCTTGCATGCAGGCTGCTCGCCCGGCTCAGGAGCCTGGGCCACAAAGCGCCGCCCATGTGTGTGGCAGGGCAGAGGCGACTTTGAGGGTGACGACAGTGGATAGCATCCCCCAAAAGGTGTGTCCAGTCCACCTCCCACCACCGCGATCCGACCTTACCCGGAAACGGTCTTCCAAAGGTAACTAAGATGAACACGAGGTCGCCTGGATCCAGTGGGCCCTCAGTCCAGGGACGAGTGTCCTGAGAAGTGGCAGGACCTGGGTTCCGATTTCTGGCCTTCAGCCCATGAGGGAATGAACGTCTGCAGTTTTCAGTGGCCCAGTTTGTGGTCATCAGTTACAGTGGCCGCAAGACACCATCTCCGCTGCCTTCTCCAGCCGCGGCCAGCCTGGCGTGGTTCCGGCGGCTTCTGCCCTGGGCATGATATTCCTCCGGCCGGTCTGTGCCCTGATGGGCTGCCGCACGCTCGTGGCTGTGGCTCCTCTTTTTCTGACACGTCCTCTGCGTGCACACGTGGGCAGCATCTTTACTACCAGGGCTTCCGGTCGTTGCCAGGTGCCCGGCGGTCAGCCTTGCCCCTTTGCTGTTTTCACGTCTCTGACTCTCCAGGAGCTGGGCACGAGTCTCGCTGCAGTTGGTGTCAGAAAGAGGCCAGTGCCCACTGCTGAGGTCCACTCCTCCCTTGAGGGTGCCGGAGCATCAGGGCGGGCTCCAGCCTGGACCCCCCTGGACGCGCGGCGAGTTCCCAGCTGAGGGGCCACTTGCAGCCTCGCCTCCCGGCATTCAGCTCACAGATTTCCTCTGCAGGGAGGACCCCTTCCCAGCCCCCATTCCACACGGCTGCCCCCCGACACTGGGGTGAGGGTGTGGCAGTCAGCCAATGAGACGAAATTGTGTCACTTCCGTTTGAGCTGCTGGGGGAGGGGACTCTGCTTCCCATGGAACCAAATCTGGACACGCAGCGGGCGGGAGGGCTGCAGCCATTCTGTGTCCGTGGGGAAAAGCCTGCCTAGGAGCGGAGAGGACACCGAGGCCAGGGGGGGGCCGGCGGGGCGGCCGGGGGTGAGTCAAGGTGTCGCTCTCGGGGTCACGCAGCGCAGGCTGGTCCTGGACGGCAGCGTGGGAAGCAGAGCAGAGAGGGGCACGGGCGTCTGGAGGACACTGGTCCAGCTCCTGGATCCAGCCGTGCCTGAAGCCCTCATCCCTGAGCTCCGCGTGTGAACCAGTGTGTGTTCTTTTGCTCAAGCAAGTTTGAGTTAGATTTTCTATTTCTTGCAACCCCCAGAGCCCTTATAATATATCTGCCTGCTATTGGTTCCCTCTGAGGCTGGGGGGCTCTGGACCCCTCCCCAGGGTCGGCCTGGGAGCCTCAGCATCAGCCCCCAAGTGTGACAGATTCGCTCGCTCTCATTCCTCCAAGAGGCTGTCACGTCTCCGTGTAATAGGACTTGTCCTGCTGGCCTGTGAAACCCCCAGGCCCCCGGGGTGAGGATCCCCTGGGAGCCACGCCGAGCCCAGAACCTCGGCCTCCACGAGCCGTCGGTGGACAAAGCCGGGGGACGGCAGAGAAGAGGCATCGTGGGGAGGACGCTGCTTTCGTTCCAGAGAGACCGAAGGCAGACGGCGATGGCAGGGGGTCGGTAGGACAATGTGCACGGTGATTTCGAGCCTTGGCAGAAGTGGGCAGTGGTCTGTGGTTGCACAATGACACCAAGCTTTTTTGGGGAGCGAGGAGGCTCCTGGGTGTGCACCCTCGTAAACACGCACAGGGTCTCCGGGCCAGTGCTGCAGGGGCTCCCCGTCCCCAGTGTCCTGGGTCTCCCAGCTCTGCTCCTGGGTCGCACCAGGACTGCGGTGGTCTCGGCGAGGACACGTCACAGTTTGTTCCTTCTCTAGAACAGGCTCACGGCCAACGTACCTGGGATAAAAGGTGGTGATTTGATGGACGTGCAGGAACGTTCATAAACCACCCTGTACTGGAGAATCACGGAGAAAACCAGAATTTCTGGTGGTAGACACAGTACATCCCCAACCTGTCCAGAGCCCGTGAATGTGACCTTACATAGTAAAGGGGACTTGGCTGGGTCCCGGGTAGTCACAAGCGTCCTTCTGGGGGAGGCTGGAGGAGCAGAGTCTGATGACAAGCAGAAGTCGGAGCGAAGGGCCCAGGGGCGAGGGGCACGGGCCCCTCGGGAAGCGGGAAGCGCCAAGGACATGGCTTTGCCCCGAAGGCCTTGGGAGAGACCGGGGCCCTGCAGGGCTCCCGAACCTCAGGAACTGGGAGAGAGTAAATTCCTGTTGCTGCGAGGCTCTGGCAGGTGGTATCCGTTACAGCGGCCCTGCAAGCTCATCCGCTTACCTGTGCAGGTGAATCGGGAGCGTGCTGGGGCTTGGTGATGCACCCACAGGTGCTCGAGGAAACAGGCGCCTCTGCACCAGGCCGGGCGGCGCGGTGCCTACATCCTGGCCACAGGTCCGCTCTTGCGGCCACCGGGGAGGCCGCCCAGGCCGGAGGGAGGAGGGCTCAGGCCTGCTCCTCCTTGCTCTGTGCACCCCGGCTCAGCCGGGGAGGTGGGGCTCACCGATTAGGGTATTACCTTCGCAGCCCAGGAGGTCTCGGGCAGGTGGGCAGGAGAGGCCAGGAGCCTCGGCGTGCAGTGAGCGCCCAGCGGGCACGTCGGCCTTTATGGCCTAAACCCCCACTCCGCGCCGACCTCGCGGCCCGTCCCACCTGTGCCGACTTGCGGTGCGATTTCCGTCTCTGCTGCCCGCCCCCCGGAGCACGAGGGCCTCTGCCGACGCTTCTGCATCCCATGGGCCTGGCAACCACAGCAAACAGTCTGTGCAATCTGTTTATGCAAAATGTGGGGTTTACTGCTCACCGAGATCGAAAGCCCGTCTGCACGCTCGCTTTGCTGGTCTGCCGAGCGGCCCCGAGAGTGTGTGCCTAACGACACAGTATGAACTTCATAGCTCAGTTCTTATCATAATTTTGTTATGGTCAATCTGAGCCTAATATCCTGTTTTCATAGAATGTTCCGCTATCCTAAATCTTTCCTCTGGAAAGCAGTAACAGGAAGGCCATCAGCAGAGCTTATGAGGAAAAGATGCAGTGGGAAGCTGCTTGGGTAGCCGGCCGACAGCACAGCTGCCTCGTTGGGGACAGTGTGGCACGCTGGGAGGACCCCGGCTCCGCAGCCCTGCCCCTTGCCACGCAGTGCCCGCCTGGCTCGCATTCCACCTGCAGGACGGCGGCTCGGAGGAGTGAGGAGGAGCCCCACATGGCTGCAGGGACAAAAGGCCGGCGGCCTGGCAGGCAGGGGTGGCCGCCTCCCCGCACTGGCTCTCTGCTTCCGCCCTCGCTGCTCAGGGCAGGTGCCTGCTCCCAGAGGCCTTTGTTGGGGTCAGGCCGAGTGGCCGGGTGGGGAAGCCAGCAGCAGAAGGAAACAGCCTCCCCCAGCGAGACTGGACACGGGCTTCCGCTGGCCCGCCCTGCTGGCACCTTCCATCAGCTGGGGCGAGAGGGTGCCCCATCGGAGCCACGTCCAGGCTGACGGGGCTCCCGGTGCCTGATGGCCAGCCGACAGTTGGTTTGAGAAGTCTCTGGGAGAGCTGGATGAGGGCCCTGCTAGGCCTGTCCTGCCACACTCACGGGGCGGATGAGCGAGTGTGATGGGCGTGCGTGTCCTTTTCCTGGGGCGGGGCCAGGTGGGAGCCTCTGCACTGTGCTCCTTCCCGGGAGATGGGGTGTGGTCAGGTCAGCCCTGGACGCTTCCCAGCACAGGGTGGACACTAGCGCGTGGCCTCCCGCAGCGCCATCCTCTGGAGCTGCCGTGATGAGCACCGCAGACCGGGCTTAAGCAGCAGGAAGTCACTCGCAGAGGCCTGGCGGCTGGACGCCACGCAGAGGGCTCGCAGGGCCGGCGTCCTGGAGGCCTCTCTCCTCGGCCTGCGGACACCGTCCTCCCGTGGTGCCCTCGCCAGATCCCGCTCTGTTCGCCACCCGCCAGCGGTGCCTGATGGCTGTGCCCATGCCCTGGGGAGTGGAGACTCTGGCCGGACCTTGCTCCGGTATCGGGGTTAAGTGGTTTTCCCACGCGGATTCGCACAGTGAGAGCCCAGCACGTGACTTAGGGCCTGCGCGTGAAAGGCAGAGGCGGTCCACCGAGGGCGCGTGCCACCACGTTCGGGCCTGTGCCCTGGACTCTGCTCTCCCTCCAGTCGCAGGGCTTGGGAGCCCGGGCACAGGGCAGTAACTATCCCTGCCCTGACTCCTGGGCATTCTCCTTCAGGCACAGGACACTCAGTGCCCAGCCGCCCTCAGGCCAGGGCGCTGTCCTTGCTGTCCCCCCGTCAGCAGACTGCTGGCCCCGGCCTGTGAGATCCCTCCCGTGGTGACACCTCGCCTGTCTCCACAGCCGCAGAGGCTGAGTGGGGTCGCCCATCACGGGAACCGGCAGCTAATAGGCAGTCAGCCCACCAGCTGAGCAGGAGGCAAATGATCTGTAAATTGGGATTTTTAAAAACCTTGCAGTGAAGTGATTTGACCTTTGGTTCTAGAATGTGCTGCCATAGCTATTATTATCTGCTAAGGAGGCGGCGTGCTGGGCTGGCCCTGCCTGGCGGGTGGGGGTGGGAGGTGGACGTCACCAAACCAGTGGAGCGAGGCGCACAGGTTGGCCCCGTGGCAGGAAACACCTGCGTGGACAGCTGTGGGCTGGGCGGCCCCTCTACTGTCCCCGGCCTTCCCCGCCCCCCACCCCAGGGCCCGACCTCCAGTGAGCCCGGAGAAGAGGCCGTGATGCAGTCGAAGGCCATTTTAAGGAAAATCGCTGTGTGGACTTCGGTCTCCCAACTGTAAAATGCGGGTGTCTGACCTTTTTTAAGAAAGGACCTTGCTTATTATCCCTTCCGTGACGTCCACGTTCTGAAGTGTGACCCACCAGCTCCCCTCTGAACACACTCACATGCACACATGCACACACGCCGCCTCCTTAGCAGACACGCGCACACACTCTCACATGCACACTCACACACATGCACACACACGCTCATACATGCTCACACACATGCGCTCACACATGCACAGCATCTACTAGGTCGTAGCGCTCCGGCCCCCACCACTCAGCCCCTGGTCCCCTGTCCGCTGCGCCCCCCACCTCGCGGGGCCTCTCGCTTGCCTTTGTGCCCAGGCCCCGCTCCCCAGTGGGTCGCTGTATCGAGGGCACTGGAGCCACGGTTTGCAGCTCGTCGTCAGGTCCTTGCTGGACGCGGGCTTCCTCCAAACGTGCTCACGAACGCGCTCCGGGCGGTGTGGCGGGCGCGTGGGGTCAGCTCTGTGGCTTCGTCGGTCCTGGCGCTTGTGGCCCTTGTGCCCGTTCTCAGTCCTCCCTAGAGCCTGGCTCCTGCCTGCACGGGGTCGTGACTTTTCACCAGACAGGTTTGCTCTGTAATTTTTTTCTCTTCATATTCTCTCATTGGCATTTTTCACAAATTTACAAATTTCCCCTGGTGTCTTTTTAATAGTTGCATAATACCTTACCTTGACCGATTGTGGTATTTTCCTTTTACTTTCGGATATTTAATTTGTTTCTGGGCGTTCGACATTTAAAACCACACACGGTGGCATGTCCTGGGGCATCCGACGGCCATGTGCGGTCCTGGCTCCGCAAGAGAAATTCAGGGAGGAGAAATGATGGGTCAGCTGTGAGGCTCTCAGCCCTGCTGCCAAACAGCCGCTGGGCGGGCAAAGCTGGGGACACCGCTGCTGGCGCGAG
>NW_006436291.1:1392747-1395439 GCF_000325575.1 Pteropus alecto | reverse complement strand
GTGACCCCGCTCCCGCGCCTGCCCCTCGGACCTCGTGACCCCGCTCCCGCGCCTGCCCCTCGGACCTGGTGACCCCGCTCCCGCGCCTGCCCCTCGGACCTGGTGACTCCGCTCCCGCGCCTGCCCCTCGGACCTCGTGACCCCGCTCCCGCACGCCCCCCCTAACGTCCTCATGCGCGGTCCTCCAGGCACTGCGCACGCGCGTCGGGGGTGTGGGGCGCCCGGTGTCTACACGGACATGCGGAGCACGAGGCCCCTGCCCCCCGGACGGGTCGACCCCACCCGAGGGCAGTGTCAGGCTCGGCTGCTCACTCTGCGCTGCTGCCTGGCCGCTTCATGTGCCCGGACTCTGCGTCCAGCCCGACCAGGCGAGGTCTGGCGGATCCCAGCTGCCCCGCACACACAGCCCAGCACGGTGCGGGGTGCGGGGTGCGGGCGGCTGTCTGAGCCGTTCTCTGCTGGACGCACAGCGCCAGCGCCTGCCCTCGGCGTGTGACTGCGGTGCGTGTGCGTGCGCGTGTGTGACTACGGTGCGTGCGCGTGCGTGTGAACGTATGCGTGTGTGCACATGTATGTGCGTGTGCGGGGTCTGGCGTGGTCTGTGTTCACGGTACCGCTGACGACAGCCTCGCTCCTTCCTTGCGCTGGTAGGTGCGCCCCGCCACCCCGCGTCCGGCTGGAGCCCGATGGGTCTGGGGGCTCCTGGCCTCCTGGCGGCCCAGGTGTGTCCGCCGCGCTGCAGGAGGAGGAGCCCGAGGTCGGGGAGCAGGCGTGGCCCAGCTGGGTCGCGGCCGCGCAGACTTGGGGCCTGACCACGGGGTTCTGGCCAGAGGGGCTTCCCAGAGCCTGGGCTGGACCGAAGCCCGGGCTTTGGGCCTTTATCCTGCCGCAGCCCTGCACCGTGAGGGGCCGGCCACGACTCTGCGCCTCCCATGCCCCCTGCCCCATGGAGGTGCCAACGGAAGGGCCAGCGGGGCCAGCGTGGGCCTCGTGAGAGACAGGTGGGTGACGAGGCGCAGAGCGAGGCCGGGTGTGGCTGACGGGGTGGCAGAGGGGTGACACCCCTCTGTGGTGTCAGATACAGGAGATACACGAATGAAGGTTTGGATTTCTTCTCCTGAAGACACAGTTCCCGCCCTGAAATCTTCGGCAAGCTCGTGTTTTATTGCCCATAGATTTAGCATGTCGGCACCCTGAATTATCTCTTCCCTGCGGACGACACTGTCCTGGTTACCGGGGTGAATTTAGAGACCGTCCTTCCGAACGGGGATTTTCTGTTTTCGCGTTTTTGTCCTGCCGCGGGACTCATGCCTTCCGCATGGCCGGGACCGGGGAGAGGGGCAGGCTGGAGCTCTCGGCCGTCCGGGGACACCGCGTGTCACAGAGCCGTCTCTGAGCAGCTCCCCCGTGTCCCCCAAGTGCAGCCCCGGCAGAAGCCAGGAGGGAAACGGATCCCGCAGGCTCTGCCGACTTATCTCGATGGAGCCTGTAATGCTGCTGCTTCATGAAGCATCAGAGCTGCTGGGTCGGATGCCACCCTGGCTGGAGAGTGGGTGCAGCTGGAGCGGGGAGCCTGGTGCTTTGGGGAGAATGTGGGCTTGCCGCTTGTTCTGACCTCCCCCGGCTGCCAGCGTGGAGCTCGTAGGAGGAGAAGACAGACTGACCGGCGGTTTGTCCCTTCCAGGAGGCGGATGTCTTCCTGCCCCCGCCCGTGGGGGCAGGAAGGAGGAAATGGCAGGAGGCCTTCCAGCTCCTTCCCGCTGCCACGGGGAGGAGACTCGGACGCGAAGTCGAGGGGACAGTAGCTGCGGCTGGAGGGCTCTGACGGGGGCCCGGAGCACACCTGTGCGGCTGGTGCCGGCGTGACTGGCAGGCGTGTGTCCGCTCGTGTGTGCGTGTGCACGTGGGTGTGTCTCACTGAGCCGGCCTGCGGTTCCGCTGAAGAAGGGGCCACCTTACTGACCTGGCTCCTAGCTCCGTGGGCCAACTGTGAATGAAACCCGTATTCGGCCTCGTCGTCCCCTGGCCATCGTAAACATCGAGGGGGACGGGGACCACGCAGAACCACGAGGCGACGGTGCCCGGGAGGATGGAAAGCTGTGCACGCTGCGACGCTCCCCACCACAGCCCGACTGTCTGGTGTCACCCCACAGCGCCACCAGGCCGTCTCGGTGTGCACTGGGCCGCCCGGCACAAAGCTGCCTTCTGTCTAACGTCGATGAAACAAACCGGCATCTGGGCTTCCTCCCGCTGGGCGCCTCGTTCCACCCTCGTCCCCCTCTGGCCTCCCCGAGTCTCCCCGCCCATGAAGGCCGAGGTCTGCAGACTGGGGGGTGAGAAGAACATGCTGGATGAGGTGGTCTTAGATGATGACTCGGGTTATTACAATTCTTTTCCATTTAAAATACGCAAACGGATCAATCTATTCCGACTCACGCGGAGATGGACCCCTCGCTCGTCTCTGTCAGCTGTGACACCTCGCCGGCTGTCGAGGTGGGAGCACCCCGGGTAGACGGTGCAGCAGGGGGACCCTCGGCGGTGGCGGGCTCCCGCAGGTCGGGAGTGCTCACATGTGTCGGGTGACCAGGCCTATTGGTCGCTGCCTCTGGGACTCAGGAAATCATATTCTGCAAAATGCGGGTTGTGATGAGCCCTGGAGAGAGAACGCGGCTGAGGACGCGGCCGAGGACGC
>NW_006436291.1:1386175-1392681 GCF_000325575.1 Pteropus alecto | reverse complement strand
AGCGGGAGAAGCGGCCGGCCCGGCCCGGCCCCCGCCAGCCGCGGTGAGCGCAATGCCAGGGTCTGACTGGGCTCGACAGGGAGGTGCACGGAGCGAATGGAATGGCTAGGAAGGCCCCGTGACTGCTGGTGGACTTACGCCCTCTGGGGACCGGTAGGTGTGTGCCCACAGTCTCCCCACGAGGTCCCCGCCTGGTCAAGGCTGCCTCCCAGGTCGCCTTCCAGAACTTCCCGCCCCGCCGCCCCGCCCCAGGCACACGCTCCTCTGCGTCCCGTCGCTGCGGATGAATCTCACGCAACCGGAATCACCTCTCTCGCCTTCCTCAGTGTCCGGCTTCCTCTGCTCAGCGTGGGGACTCTGAGGCTCGTCCGTGTTGTGCGTGTAGGTGGGTAAATTCTTGTTTACCGCTGAGAGGTGGTGTGGTGCGTGGTTTTATGGAGACCTCTTAACAGAGGCACAGTGGGTGACATCATCGGCCATTGGTCCTTCCCCCTTCTCTGAGGTGGCGGGAAGCGGGGTGAACGTGGTTGGCTCCCCTGGCCACCCACTCCCCGCCATCCAGAGGTCACCCAGGACCCCCAGGCACCAGTCACTTGTCAACACACAGAAAGCCATGTGTTACTTTGAAGAGTCCAAGGGCTTTCACATGTCATGTGTCTTTCTATAAAACTAAAGGTTTATTTCTGACGAAGTCCAATTTTCATCTCTTTTTCTTTTTGGTTCATGCTTTTTGGGTCCTCTTTAAGAAAACCTATCCCAAGGCCTCCAAGATTTTTCATAGGTTTTTCCAAAAAGTTATGTAATTCTGGCTTTTATGTTGATGACTTCCTCCCCCTCTTTCCTTCCTTCCTTCCTCCCTCCCTCCCTCCCTCCCTCCTTCCTTCCTTCTTTTCTCTTTCTTTTTCTTTCATGAGGCTCATGGTTTATTAAAACATGAAGATCTCCAAGGCAGAGTCACAGTAATTGTGGGATATTTTACATGTTGACATTAAATAATGTGTTAACATAGAGAAAAGAAATTAGGTGGTTCTGTTCTCAACCTAATTATAGGATTTATAATTATATATATGTGCGTATATGTATATTAAGTAATAGTTTGCTCCAGACAGAGTGGACTGAGAAAGAGACACAGATTTAAAGTTATGCCGTGGTCATCTGCTGCCAGCACTGTCGCCATGTCTCTGGCAGCGTGCGTCACCGGGGGCGTCGCCGAAGCTCCACTGCGTGCCACCGCCGGCCGCAGTGACAGCCGCAGCTTCCTGCCTTGCCATTTTTTCCTTTTGGGCAGAGGCTGTTGCTTGTTCCCAGGGCCTGTCGTGGTCGTAGCCGCAGGGTCGGCTTGTTCGTTAAATAACATTTCTACTTGGAGATCGTCGTAGAGTCGCCTGCGGTTACAGGGAGCAACACAGAGCAGCCCTGTTCCTCCAAACGGCAGTGCAGAGTCACGGCCAGTGCCGACACCGGTGTAGTCACGCAGGACACGGTTCCACACCGCAGGGACCTCCCACTGCCTACGCCACCCCCAGCCCCCGCCCCAAGCCCCTGGCTTTTGCCATTTGGAGAACATCGTATGAATGGAATAGCGCAGTGTGAGATGTGGGGGGCGGGCTTTTTCCACGGAACGCACTTCTCTGGGGAGCCAGGCAGGTGGCCGCATGCACCTGTGGTGGTGGGTGGTCCCTGGGTGTCGCCACGTAGCGTTCCGTGCTAGGGACAGAGTAAATCATGTGTCCTTTGAAGGACAATCTGAGCTGTTTCTAGTTTTTGTCTGCCATGAATGAAGATGCTGTAAATATTCGCATACAGGTTTTTGCCTCAACCCAAGTCTGCATTTCTCTAGAAGAGTGGCCAGGAGTTCAGCTGCTGGGTCATGTGTTTACTTTTTATGAACATTTAGTTTCCATGGGAACTGTCACAACGCTCGCCAGAGTGGCTGTACCATTCTATAGTAATCCGATTTCTATGAATTCTGGCCAGCATTTGGTGGTGTCACTATTTTTAACTTTGCCATTCCAGGAGGTGTGTAGCGATAATCCAGTTGTGGCTTTAATTTGCGTTCCTCTGGTGGCCCATGATGTTGACCATCTTTTCATGGGCTTATTTGCCAACTGTATATCCTCGTTGGTAAGATGTCTCTTCATGTCTTTTGCTCATTTTCTAAATAGTTCGTTGTTTTATTGCTGAGTTCGGCAGTTCTGCATTCATTTTAGATGTGTTAGTCCTTTGTCAAATACATCGCGTACAGATGTTTTCTCTCAGTCTGTAGCTTGTCTTTTCATTCTGTTAACAGGGTCTTATGCAGACCAGCACTTCCAATTTTGATGAAGTTCAAACCTACTTACTGGTTATAAGAGTTTTTTTATAGTTTCCATGGGAATTTCTATGTAGACAATTATGCCATCTGCAAATAGGGATAGTTTATTTATTTTTCTCTTCAATCCGTACGCCTTTTCTTTTACGGATCATGTTTTTGGTGTCATGTCTAAGAGCTCTTCCTAGTCCTAGACTGTGAAGATTTTCTTATGTTTCATTTTATAAAACTTTTATATTATACATTTAAGTCTGCGATCTGTTTGCGGTTAATTTTTGTATAAGGAGCAAGACAGGTCAAAGTCTCTTCTCTTCGTGTATATATATTTTTATGGATTGGTGTTCCAGCCCCGGCGTTGAAAAGCCTGTCCTTCCTCCATTGAATTGTTTTGCGTGTTTGTCAGGGATTGGTTCGGCCTCTCTGTGCAGGTCTGTCGATGGGCTCTGTTCTCTTTTCTCATTGCATGTCTGTCCCTTGGCCAACACAGTCTCCATCGCTGGACCTACATACTAAGTCTCGAAATCGGGTAGACCGATCCGTCCCACTTTATTTTTCTTCAAAGCTCCTTTAGCTCTTCTAGGTCCTCTGCCTTTTCGTATGAATTTTAGAGTGATCTTGTCTGTATTCGTGAAATCTCTTGCGAGGATTTGATAGGAGTTGTGTTAAATCTGTATATTAATTTGAAAAGAATCGCCGTCGTCATTCTGCTGACTCTTGCAGTGCCCGAGCCTGATTCCACTCTGTGTTTATTCAGATCGTCTTTCGCTTATTTCATTAACATGGTTTCGTTTTTTTCATACAGGTCCTTCACATGTTTTGTTCGATTTATATCTCATTATTTCATTTTTTGAGCAATTATAAATGGTTTTTATAATTTTACTTTTGGTGTCCACATTTTTTTTTTAATAGATTCAATGGGAATGTCTATGTAGACAATTATATCATCTGCAAATAGGGATAGTTTATTTTTCTCTTCAATCCGTATGCCTTTCACTTCATTTTCTTATTACACTGGCTAAAAATTCCAACACCGTCTAGAGTAAGAGTGTCGAGGGCAGACCTCACTGGGTGCGATGCTGAGTTCTCTTCGTCGAGCTGAGGAAAGTTCCTCCTACTCCTATGTGTCTGAGAGCTTCTAAAACACCGTAAATGAGTGTGGAACTTTGTCCAGTTCTTTTCCTACTTGGTCGACATGGTCGTGGGGATTTTCTGTTTTAGCTGCTGACGGGTGGCTGACGTTGACTGGTGTTCCAGTGTTGAAGCAGCCTTGCAACCCTGGAAGAAACCGCGTTCGGTCGCGGAGCGTGGTTATTCTTATGCATAACTGAATTCTGTTTGAGGACATTGCGTTGGGAATTTTTGCGTCTATAATCACGAGGGTTACTGGTCTGTAGGCTCCTTTTTAAGATATGTTCTTTGTCTAGCTTTGGCGTCAGGGGTAATGCTAGTTCATAAAATGGGGTTTGAGATGTTCCTGTTTCTTGTTATGATGAATGGTTTTCTACTGAAATATGGGCATTTTTTTGTTTTATGCTGTTAGTCTTTGTATCTTATTAAACTTTCTGTTTTAATTGTCTTAAAAAAAAAAGGCCTCCTCCAGCAGGGCAAGGGGGCGGTGCTGCCTGGGGGGGGTGGAAAACCCAGGTCCCCACTGGCCTCCGCTGACATTAGAGGGGTGAGCGCGCCTTGTTGCTATGGTAGGGGTGGCCTCGTCACTGCTTTGTGGTGTTGGCCTCGTCACTGCTCCATGGCGGTGGCCTCGTCACTATGGTAGAGATGGCCTCATCACTGCTGCATGGTGGTGGCCTTGTCACTATGGTAGAGGTGGCCTTGTCACTGCCATGTGGTGGTGGCCTCATCACTGCTGTGTGGTGGTGGCCTTGTCACTATGGTAGAAGTGACCTTGTCACAATGGTAGAGGTGGCCTTGTCACTGCTATGTGGCGGTGGCCTTGTCATCGCTGCGTGGTGGTGGCCTTGTCACTATGGTAGAGGTGGCTTCGTCACTGCTGTGTGGTGGTAGCCTTATCACTGTGGTAGTGGTGGCCTCATTGCTGCGTGGTGGTGGCCTTATCACCATGGTAGAGATGGCCTTGTCACCATGGTAGAGGTGGCCTCGTCACAGCCGTGTGGTGGTGGCCTCGTCACTATGGTAGAGGTGGCCTCGTCACTGCCATGTGGCGGTGGGTGTCGTGACTCTTCACTACGCCTCCCGTGTCCCACTCAGTGGGAGGGACACGCATCACTGCTCGGGGGATGGGAGTCTGCGGTCCCCATAGGGTTTCACTCACTGGTCCTTGCCTGCAAGGAGCTGACAGAAGAAGCTGTACAGTCTGTGGGCGACAGCTCCGTAGGGCAGGGTCCGGCTGCTGGACGAGCACAGGGAGGGGGTGGGGCTGGCCGAGGCTGGAGTGGGGGTCCTGGCCCTCTAGGCCAGGCTCTCTTGGTTACAGGCCCGGTGTGTTGGGGACCACAGTGCTGCAGGTCAGGACACCCACGGGTGGGGTGGAGACGGGGCTAGGGGAGCCATGTTGGGGCCAGGGCCCTTCCTTCTGGCGGGGGATAGGGCCATGCACAAGCCGAGCGAACGCGTCTCCGTGGAGAATGACCCCTGTGCATGGGGCGGTCATGGCCGCTGGCCCCAGAGCAGGCGCCAGGTCGTGGCCGTGGGGCGCAGAAGGAGAGGACAGACCAGGACACGCCTAGCAGAGCCTCAGACTTCCGGCCCTGGACTGCGAGCTGGGCCAGCTCTGCTGCAGAAGTCCCCGGCCTGTGGCGCTGGCCTGGCGGCCGAGCCCCCCGGAGCTACGTGTGAGGGTGTTCACAGCGCAGGCTGGAGGGTGAAGCCTTCACGGAAGTGGGGATGGTGGGGGGAAGACTGGGTTTGTAGGTGGCACTGAGCTCCATTTGGGCAGCTTCGGTTTGAGAGGGTCCCCGAGCAGCAAATGCGTGGTGGCCACGCAGGTCCGGAGACAGGGCCGGACATGGCGGGCCTGGTGGGGCCCGGCCGGGGGAGGGGCTGGCCTTGCTGAGGGAGGGCGTGGGGTGTGTGGGGGAGGGGCAGAGAGCAGCTGCGGAGGGGGCGGGAGGGGGAGATCAGAGACGGTGGCATTAGTGACACGAGTCCCCCAAACATAGGAGGGATGGTCGTCGTGGGGAGGGCCGGTGGTCACAGCCCTGGGACTGTGCCTGTGATGAGCCCCAGGTGGGGGCCGCAGGCAGGCGGAGAACGTGGCAGAGAAATCTGGGACTGGCCCCCAGATTTCTGGGACTGGCCCCCTTGGAGGGGGAGATCAGAGACGGTGGCATTAGTGACACAAGTCCCCCAAACACAGGAGGGACGGTCGTCGTGGGGAGGGCCGGTGGTCACCGCCTTCCCTGGTCATCTCTGGGACTGGCCCCCCGCAGTGCCTCTCCGCTCTCTTCGCTGGCCTCTGTGTGAATGATGGGACCTCCAGCTGACGACGGTCCTGTCCCCTGAACCACATCTGGTCCCTAAACCAGGACGCGTGGGACCTCAGGCCCCACCCCTCAGAGCCCAGGCGCCCGGCCTACCTGTCTGGCCCACCTGTCCTGTTCCCCTCGGACGCGGTCTGGACGCTTCGCTCCTACACGAGCTTGCACGTGTACGTTGACTTGTCCTGCCAGCTTGACGGGAGCTGGGCCTGCTGTAGAGACGCCCCGCTACGGAAGCCTGGGTGTCCGTGGCATGTGCCAGCAAGCGTCCTGGGTGGGGTCCCCTCAGCAGAGATGCCCCTCGCTCCGTCTCCGTGAAGCCTTGAGCTCCTGGCCTTCTCCAGGCAGCGACAGGCACGCCCAGGCCCAGCCCCGTCGCCTTCCTGCTCCTGACGCTGCCCTGTGCTCTCCCACAGGCCCCCTGGCCCTGCCCCTCTGCCAGCGCGGCCGGGGCGGAGCAGGGGCATGGGCGTGAGGGCAGCCACGGGCGCTGGTCGCGGCGCACGAGGATCTGATTTCTCTGCCACGTTCCCCGCCTGCCTGCGGCCCCCACCTGGGGCTCATCACAGGCACAGAAAATTAGCTGGCGCTGCATCTGAGAGTGAAACCCATCACAGAGGTAATGGTGCCCCCAAGACAGGCGCCTGGCAAGATCCTCTAATGGGGACATTCTTCAGCTGACAGCGCTCACGGGAAGAGGAAGAGCTGAGCGAGGCAAGAGGCCGAGCCGGGCTCTGCGG
>NW_006436291.1:1384490-1386150 GCF_000325575.1 Pteropus alecto | reverse complement strand
TCCGGGCTGGGGCGGCGCAGCCAGCGGGGTCCCTCCCCGGCTCCGGGCAGCTTCCCTGCGTGGAGCCCTCCGGCCTGACCAGGCCCTGTCCCTTCGGGTCCTCTGTTTTGGGTTTCATCGCTGGGGACGGTTCTGCGTCGGGCCACGGCTCTCGAAAACTCATTGATTTGTTTTTTTCTAACATGATGGCAAAGTTAAAACCAAGTATACTTAGCATTCATATTTTTTATTTGAAAAGAAACAAACACTTTTCTGGAAAACAAATTTCATTATGGCAGCAGAAAAACCTATTTTAAATGCATTTTAAAAACCTTATGTTTTATGTGTTTTTCAACTGAAGATTAATTTATAATGACAACATTTTTGGAAAAGATATAGCCTGAGTGGTTTTAATTTATTCAGAAGTAAAGAAAGAGTTAGGTGCAAATAATTATTGATTTGGAGCTCCTGTGATCACATTATTATTTTGATTAAATGAGTAATGCCGTGAATTTTAAAAACTGATCTATCGATGTTCTACCTTTTTTTGGATTCTGCAAATATTTCTTCAGTGAACAACAACAGGTTTGCAGAAAGTCGAGAGGCGTAGGTATTGTGTTCCGCGGGAGGTGGTGGCACCTGGCTGCGGTCCCTTCCCCCAGCCACCCCAGGACGAGGGGGAAACCGTTTTATTTTATGAAGAGCGTAGGTTCTGGCTGATTGAAGGCCCCCAGCCCCGTGTGTGTTGTGATTAATATTAAAGAAGGTTGGTGGTTAATATGTGACTTGGAATACGCTGGAGTGTGTGTGATTCAGACTAATTGAGTATTTAATAGTCTGTGAAATCAATGACATGGATAAGAGTTGACAATGGGAAAACAGAAAATGTGAGAAACGAGGGACAGCCTTGGCTCAAAGCAAGCCCCGTGACCTGTCCCTGCGCTGTGTCGCTGACTCAGTGCCCCGATCTGGGGGTGAGGATGGACTCCCGGGCGTCACCAGGCACTTGGATCCCCGTCCCTCGGAGGACCTGGGCGCCGTTCCATGGGAATACATGCTTTTCTCGGTGGGCTGGTGGCTGGCGAGGCCTCCTCCCTTATCTCCCCACAGCATGCTGCGGGCAGGGCGCTGCGGGCTGCGTGCTGCGTGCTGCGGGCTAGGCTGTGGGCTGCTTGCTCTAGGCTGCGTGCTGTGGCTTCAGGCTGCGGGCTGCGAGCTGCATGCTGCGTGCTGCGGGCTGGGCTGGGTGCTGCGTGCTACATGCTGCGTGCTGTGGGCTGGGCTGCGGGCTGCTTGCTCTAGGCTGCGTGCTGTGGCTTCAGGCTGCGGGCTGCGGGCTGCGGGCTGCATGCTGCGTGCTGCGGGCTGGGCTGCGTGCTGCGTGCTACATGCTGCGTGCTGTGGGCTGGGCTGCGGGCTGCTTGCTCTAGGCTGCGTGCTGTGGCTTCAGGCTGCGGGCTGCGGGCTGCGGGCTGCGGGCTGTGGGCTGGGCTGCGGACTGTTTGCTCTGGGCTGCGTGCTGTGGCTTCAGGCTGCGTGTTGTGTGTTGCGTGCTGGGTGCTGCGGGCTGCGGGCTGCAGGCTGCGGGCCGAGCCCCTGCCCACCCCCGGAGTGAGGCTCTGTAGTGGAGCCGTGCACTTCTCAGCCCTCAGGCAGTACTGAGAATTCTCAGGCGTGGGGT
>NW_006436291.1:1366706-1384257 GCF_000325575.1 Pteropus alecto | reverse complement strand
AGAGGCCCACACCTGTGGACACGCCGGTGGGCTGGGCCCTGGATGGAGCAGCGTCTCTAAGCGGAGTCTGGGGAGCCATCGAGAGATGGGGTGCTGAGTGCGGAGCCGAATCTGCCCCCTGATGCGACTCGCGCTGTGCAGTTAACGCTTCCGCGGGGCTCGCGGTGCCAGCCGGGGCCCCACCGTTCAGTGCCACGCTGTCGCCTGGAGTGAGCGTGGACCCGCAGCTGAAGGTCAAGGCCCCACAGGATCACCTTGCCTCAGCGCCAGCCCCACGCGGGGCTCCCCGGGCCACCCACACGTCTGCCCAACTCCACTGCCAGTTCGGGGTTCCCAGCCCCCCGCAGGTTCAGTAACTCTCTACGACTCAGAACTCAGGAAAGCGCCATGCTTAACGATGACCACTTCTTAGGAAGGGCGCCCTGGTCAGCCAGCGGGGGCGCACGCGAGGTCTGGATGCGTCCCCCTAGAGTAGGCGCACCATCTCCTGGTACCGCCCCAGGCGGGGGCAGCAAAGCCTCTCGGCTCAGGTGAGCCACGTGGGCTGCTCACGCGGGGCGCTGGGACGCGGAGGACACGGGCAGCCCCGTGCCGGCCCGGCTCCGAGCACCCCGGCCCTTAACCCAAGTGCCCCGTGTGATCGCAGACCCTCCCAGCCCCTCTGCTCCGTGCCCTGCGGTGACGGCGCCTGCTCTGCCCTCCGGTGAGTCCTGTGGACGCCAGGTGCAGGGGCGTGGCCTTGCTGGGCTGGCCGGGAGGCTGCGTCACGTGCCACCTGACCCGCAGCGGCGTCTTAAACACAGTCTGGAGCAAGGTGTTTTTCCGCCATGCATCCCTGGTGCTCCCAGTCCGGACCTCCCCGTCCGCGGGGACCGCTCCTGGGGGACCGAACCCCTCATTTTCCTCCCGGCAGCGAGGTGCCCAGACCGCCCGCTCGCCGAGGCTGTGCGGACACGTCACCATCCGCGCAGGGGCCATGCGTGCACGTGGATGTTGTCACCCACAGTGCTGCTTCCCCCCGGGGGAGCCGCTCACTGAGCACAAGTCTTACTCAGGTGACAGTGACCCATCTGGCCGTTTGTGACGAGAAGGTGCGGTCGCGATGGTCGGGCAGTGCGTCCTGAGGACCCAGGCGAGTCTGGAAGCAAGTGCAGGCCCCTGACCACCCTGTGGGGACCGTTTCTTGGGCAGGCCTGGCCGTGGGCCTACAGGGCCCCCCGGGGCTGGGGACCGGCCGAGCGGCTGTGGGGGGTTGGCAGGGCGCCGGCCCAGGGCCCTGAGCTCTGCCGTCCAGTCCCGTGGCCCGTGGCCCTTTCCTCGTCTTCCTGTCCCTTTTCAGTCCCAGCTCTCGGCCTCGCCGACTTCCGTTGGTTTCACCGAGGTCACACACCCATTTCCCAAAGGCGCCTCTGCGAGCCCGCGTGGCGGGTGGGGTGCAGTTTCAGTCTGTCCCACCTTCCCTGGTCCCGGTGGTCTCGGGGAGCTCCCTGGGGGGTTCCTGGGCCCTCCCCTCCCTGCTGTGCCCGCTGTGGGCGCCTCGACCCATCCAGATGCCCTGACGGCCGCTAACTCACACCACAGAGTGCCGGCCCAGGGCGGGGACGGTGAGGGGGCTCGGAGGGCAGGAGGCTGACTGAGGGGCGCCCTTGGCATCAGTGCTCAGGCAAGGAGCGGGGAGGCGGGGGCAGAGTCAGGTGCAAGATTTGTGTGGCGCTGGGTGGTTCCTGGGGTGGGCGTGGGGCCGGCCCCGGCAGGGGTGGTGCTGTCCCGTGAGGGTGCTGCTCCGCTCAGCAGGTCCAGGGAACGCAGTGGAGACGAGGGTGTCTCTGTCACTAACCGTCGGGGCTGAACGTCAGGCCGGCTGCGGGCGGCTCCGTGTGGCACGGAGACAGCACAGAGCTTGCTGGGGTGGCCGGCTCTCTCAGCGGCCAGTTCTTGGTTCTTGACCAGCTCTCGGGCTGGCAGCAGCTTGGTGGTGCCCTGCTTCCTGCCTGGACCCTTTGGGGAGGGCGGTGTCTCCCCCTCCTACTGGAAGGAGTGCACAGGCTGGGACAGGTAGCGGGGTGGTCAGAACTTGGGGTGGACACGAGCCCCTCTCTTAGCCTTGCTGAGCCCCATTGTGGTGTTTGGATCAGAGGGGAGCATCTCATCCCTGGACTCTGGCTGACAACACGGTGGTCTCACAGGGGTCCTCCCTTGCTCCCTGCTCGTGGGGGTGATGCACCTGGCAGATGCACCTCGCCGGTTGTCTGCCCGGCGTCTCACAGGTGAGCTGGCGCCCTGCAGGCCTGGGTCCTCGCTGGAGTCTTGGGACCATCCACTTCCAGGCTCGCTCGGGTGTTGGCAGACTCCAGGGCCTCAGGTTTGTGGTTGAGGCCCCGTTTCTGTGCCGGCCGTGGGCAGGGGGTGGTCCTCAGGTCCGAGAGGCCCCACCCCTCAGCTCCCGGCCCCCTCCCTCCCTCTCAGAGCCCCTGTCACGTGCCTACCACCTCTGCCACGTCTCCGTCTGCCGATCCCTTCTGCTCGTGTGATGGTGTTGGGCCCACCGGTGGCCCAGGACCGGCTCCCTGTTTTAAAGTCAGCTGCCTGGCAACTTAGCTCCATCTGCGAAGTCCCCCCCAGGTGGAGCAGGCGTTGCCCTCAGTTCACATCCCCTGGATTTCCAAATATGGCCTTGCTCGGAATCAGGGCCACTGAGGCCAGGGCTAGTGAAGGCCAGGGACCAGACCTGCTTCGGGTGGGCTCTGAGGGGTCTGCTCAGGAGAGGCGAGGGGACACGGACGTGGAGAAGCGGCACCGAGGGGCTGGAGGCAGAGGCTGGAGTGCCGTGTCTACAGCCCAGGGACGCCCAGGACACCAGGACACTGCGTCCCCGGGGCCTGGGAGGGCTGCCACCTGGGTTTTCGCAGCTTTCGAGTTCGGCTTCCCACGGTGAGTCGTGAAGCCCTTTGGAAATGAGAGGACTGTTTTTCACGGAGGCGTGTAAGTGCCTCCTCCTGTTATAAACACTTTACATGCAAGGCGCCAACATTGTGACAAAGTGACATAGCTGATGGAGACAGCTCTTCAAACTTTTCTTCTATAATTAGCAGTCTGGGAGTTAAAAACCAGAGTTAATGAATAAAGCACATCTATGGCCACAGAGTGATGCAGGAACGACACACGATTTATTCCCAAATTGATCTGGACAGGCAGAGCTAAGGGATTAGGAAGTCAGCTCGTAAATTAGATGTGCCGACACCGACGATGCCACATGAGGATGGAGGACACTGCTGGTCATATCTGGCAGACGGCCGACCTCGGCGGCTGTGCCAACACCCGTCCGGCTCCTGCGGGGTGCAGGGCTTTCTCGGGGTGTCCTGTGGCTGGAATGTGAAGGAGCATGACCGTTCCCCAAACAGGACATTACGTGAGTCATGTGGCTTCATGTCGCAGGTTAATTCCGCGATCACCGGCTTCCCCTACGCTGTGCGTGTGCGTACAGAGATACGTGATTCTCTCCTCGGGTCCCCAAACACCCGGATGCTGGTAAAAGACTTGTTACTTCTTCCGTGGGTCAACGGAAAGCCAGCCCAGGGCATCCCAGCCGAGGGGCTACCTTTGGGGAACGGGTGAGGCCAGGTGTCAGCGTGGCAATAACGGCCCCCTGGTCTCCGTGGCCTGAAACCGTTCCCCACTTTCTCGGCTTCTCCATCAGACACTGGCGAGGCCTCTGCTCCACGCCGTCCTCACCGGGGGACCCGAGCTCCGCCATCTGCAGTGGCCCCAGCGCCAGCCCTGGCGACAGCGCCTCGGTGCGAGGTGGCACAGGACACGTGTGCTCAGAGGCGCGGCGGCCGGTGCTCCCCGGGCCTCTCGGAGAGCAGGGCTAGCCGCTGCCGAGGCGGGGGAGGGCTAGCTCGCGGTCTCTCTGCAGTGGCCCCAGAGCGGACACAGGGCTGCCATGGGTTTGTCAGCAGGTGACCATGGCATCGACCAACACGTGACAAACGTGAAGTTTTGGGGGCCGCAGGGCAGACCATAGCTGATTGACTTGTGGCCCCCAAAAGATACGTCTGCTTGGACTTCAGGGTCTTTGCAGGTGTAACAGGCGAGGGCCCCAAGCTGAGAACGTCCTGGGGTGGGGTGGACCCTAATCCAAAGACGGACAGATGCAGATGCACAGGAGAGGCTGTGCGCCCGTGGGGGGCGGGGTCGGTGGGACGCAGCCAGCAGCGGTGGAAGGGGCACGCGAGGGTTCCGTCCTCGAGCCTCGGGAGAGTGTCGCCCTCGGGGGTGTCGTCCCCGGGACCCGGCCCGGCCCTGCAGCCTCCAGAGCTGCGAGAGGACAGACCTCTGCTGTTTAAGCCCCTCGTTCGTGGCGGCTCCTTTGGCGGCTGCAGGAAGCCCGCGCGACATGTTTCTCCCTCGCTGTCCACTTCCCTTCCTTGGTCCAGGCTGCTGCCCAGGCTCCGTGCTGCTGGGCCCCTCCCTTCCCCGCCTGAGTTTCTAATGAGCTGAGGTCCAGCTGCAGAGGCAAAGGCACTTCCCGAGGCGGCGAGGGCAGAGGTCACGGGAGCAGCGGGGATGCAGACAGACCCGACTTGGTGCCCGGAGACGGAGCCTGGAGGACGGGGCAGCTGGCTGACACGGGGGTCAGGAGAAGAGGCGCCGAGGGGGAAGGGGGGCTGCCGGCCCCCTTTAGGATGGGCGGCGGGGCTCCCGGGTTGGTTCCGAGTCAAGCCTGTCTTTTCAAATAGGCTTGAAGCCGATTTGCTTGGACTAGAAATGGACCTTAAGTTGATTTGTGTTGACCGTGCGTCTAAGGGGCGAGTCGACGCCTCCGCAGAAGGGACCGTCAGGCAGCCCGCCCGCTGCTGCGTGAAGCCCGTCCGCGCCACGGGTCGGCACCAGCCGCGGTTGCTGTGAGCTTCGCTGGAGGTCGAACGCCCGAAAAGGTGGATTCGAGCGCGAGCTTTTCCTGTCGTGGGCGCGGTCACGCAGCGGGGGGTCTTGGAGACACTGGTGGAAAGCCCGCCTGCCTCGTGGCTCCCCCGCGCTCGCCAGGAGGGGAAGGGGCGAGGGGGGCGGGGGCTGCGTGGGCCCTGTCCGCTGTGCGGGTGCCGGGGGCGTGGTCAGCCAGGGGCGAGGTCAGCCAGGGGCGTGGTCAGCCGGGCGCGCCAGGAATAGCACTTGAGCAAAACCTTGGCGGGCGAAGGACGGAGCTGTGCAAAGACCCGAGGAGAGCGTTCTCCGGGGACAAACCGCACTGCGGAGCCCTGGCTCCTGGCACGTTCCGGGGGCAGCCAGAGGCCGGAGGTCCGGTCCATGGGCCCGGCAGCCACGGGGAGGACTGAGGAGGGCGTGTCACGACCTGGCAGCTTTACGGGACCGCGTGGCGGCTGTGTGGACGGATGACACGGGCGTGGGAGCGGCGGGAGCCCCCTCAGGAGGCGTCCCTATGCGGGGGAGGGGTGACGGTCCCGAGCGCGGGGGAGGGGGAGGGCCGATGCAGGGCCGGGCAGGGCAGAGAACCAAGGCTGGCCCCGGACACCCAGTCCCCGCGCCCGCCGAGTCGGAGCAGGGGCGCGTCTGGGGGTCTCGCCTGCGTGGGCGGGGGCCGTTCTGTGGCCCTTCTACTTGGCGGATGGCCGCTGCAGTCCCGGCTGGGCCGGGCGGCATCTGGGCAGCACCCCAGCTCGTGGGGAGCCCGGCCCCCTGCAGCTCTCCGCCCCCGCGCCCAGGAAGGCCTGGCGTGCCCACAGTGTAGCCCCCGTGGCCCATGGCGTGAAGGACAGGAAGTGCTCCTGCCCCAGGGTAAGAAGGGGGGGTGGCCCCCCAACCCCCACTTTGGATCCCGGAGCCTGGGGACATCGCGGAGGGCTGGGCTGCAGGCTGGCGAGGGGGGCGTGGAGGGGCCTTCGAGCCCCACCAGGGCCTGCTGCTGGGCTGTCCCCATTGGTCCGGTGACCCGAGGCAGACGGGGACACAGCCTTGCAGGAGCGGCAGGCCCTGCCCCTGGGTCTCATTTGAGAAATCACCTCACTTCTCCAAACCTCTGTTCCCTCACCTCTGAAATGGGGGAGACCCTGTCCTCGGCGTTGCCATGGAGACGAGAGCGATGCAGGTTGAGTGGGGGCCCCATAGAGGGGTCTCTGAGAGTTGAGAAGGGAAGGGAGAGCCCCCTGGTGGGCAGGGTCCCGGGAGGAAGCAGGGTGGCCCCCACCCTCTGCTCTGGAGCAAGGAGACTGCAAGGCCCAGCCCTAGGGTGGCGGGCAAGGGTGGCCCTCGGAGGCCAGCTGTGCTGTGTCCCTGTGCTGTCTCCAAGGCTAGAAAAGGCCACCCTCACGAGGCACAGAGCCACGGAGACAGCTGTGACCCGATGTCACTGAGCCGCCCTGCTAACTTTGACTGACCACAGCTAGCCTGCAGCTACAGGGACATGCTATGCAAATTTATGCATTTATGCAAATCACAGCTCCCAGATCCTCTGCAGAGGCCTCTGCTGCCTCCAGGCAGGCCCCTCCCGCTGGCCTCAGGGGCTGACCCTGGCCGGCTGCAGACGCCCAGAAGCGCCCCGCTCTCCTGCTGTGGCCTCAGGCTGACCCTGGCCCGCTCTCCCGCTGGGTTAAACCCTCTTTCGTTTCAAGGCCGCAGCAGTGTCTGAACAGTTAGTTCACTGCTCTCGCTTCGTGACACAGAGTCAAGCAGGTTGTCCGGTGACAGTAGATCAGCGAACAGAGTGGCTTCTGGGGGGCCCCCTCCGCTTAATGGGAACAGCTCTAGGTCCTTGTTTGGTGCCTTCCGGCAACGCGCCACCAGGCTGCGGTCAGCCCTCGACGCCCCTGTGATAGGCAGGTGGCAGCCCTGGCGTCCGTCCGCTGGGGAGATGCACAGGGAGGAGCCGGTGGGCCCTGCTGGGGAGGGGGCAGTGTGGGGGGAGCTCTCAGGGCCCCAGCGCTGGGTGCGGGCCCCTCCCGGGGCCTTTCCTGCTGCGACGCCCCCTCTCCGCACAGCCGCACCCCCCATGCCTGAAAGTGGGGAGCCAGGTCTGGGAGAGCGCCCTGCCCGGTTCATCGTTTGTCATTGTCACACGCTTGGCTGTCTTCTTGCTCCTGGGACACTTGGCTGGCCTGCGTTTGCACATGGGTCGGGCCGCCGCCACTAGCAGAGCCCCGGTGGTGACGATGCCCGCCTCCTCGCCACCGGCCAGCATGGCTGCCCTGGGTTCGCACTGGCCTCGGGCCTCGTGGGAAATAGAAATTTCAAGGGTTCGATGAAATTAGGACTTCCCTGTTCGCTGGCACAGCTCAGAGGGGGTGGAAATACACCAGCCTCCACGCTGAAGACTGGGGAGCGGAAAAGCCTGTGGTCTGGGCTCAGGGGACTTTGAGACGCGATGTAATTTAAAATCAGCCGGTTTACTGTGATGTCTCTGCTAAAACATGCCTCTCCCAGGCTAGTGAAACCAGGGCCCCTGCTCCGAATAATCTCTCTGTGCCGATCGGGACGTTCCAGCGCCCTGCCAGAGCAGGTGACCGTGGCTGTGACAGGAAGCTGAAGCTGGGTCACACCAAGCGGGGTTCGGTCTGCCGGCTAATGAACACCGCGGGGCTCAGAGCGCTTGGGAGGAAAGACCCTTGCTGAGACAGGGATGGGCGAGACTAACACACGGGCCACCACACAGGCGTCCCAGCACCTCGCAGGTCTTTCCGGGCCCTGGCCGGCATCCCGGGGCGGCCGGCAGGGATGGCTGGTGGGACCGAAGCCCAGGTCCTCCCAGTGCACAGGGACGCAGACAGCCCCTCACGCACCCGCCCACCCGCTTACCGCTAAGACTGGGCCTGCTGCATTTTATATTTAGTTAAAACCCGTGCCATCCTATGGCTGTGCCCAAGGTTGACGGTCACTCTGGAAACTTCTAGAACCCGTCTTTGTCTTAAACAAAATAGTGGGGACGACCACATTTAGGCGTGTGCGCATTCACCACCAGCTCTCCTGGTCTGAGCGAGCTCTGGTCCATTCCTCGACCATCACGCCCCGCGCTGCCTCCCTCTGCTTCAGCCCACCCCCCACCCCCTGCTTAGCTCACACTCGGGGACCTGCCCGCTCTCGTCTCCTGGGCTGGGCTTTTGCTCGTGTTTTGCGAGGTGGCCAGTCAGGTGCGGCCACAGGTGTGGCCATAGGAGAGGCTCAGGAAGGCGGCGCGTCGTGCTCACGGGGCAGGAGGCACGGCAGGTCGCGTGGGGAAGTGCGGGATGCTTGGGGCAGTGGCCTGAGCGAGGGAGCCCCCAGGCCACGGCCTCTGGTGGAGTTCTGGGCAGGGAGGGGGCAGATGGCGCTGTGCATGGGCGTGGTCCCGCTCAGGTGCGAGGTGCTCATCCTCGGAGGCCTGATCCCAGCCCCGATGTCCTCTCATCCATGACAGGGGCCTGCTGGGGACCGGCTCAGGCCTGAGGGGCGCGTCGGCCGGCCTCGGGGTCACCGCCTCATCCTTCTCGTGCCCGCCTGAGCCTTGGCCTCCTTTGTTCCTGCCGCAGACGGTTTTCTCCATGAGGCTGGACATGGCTTTGCAAGGTCAGTCATTCATTGTCCCAGCCCAGGCCGCTGACGAGGGGAGTGTTCTAGCTTCAGTCTGCAGAAGCCCAGCAGGCCCAGCTCAGGCCTTGTAGTGGCCTCGTGACTGCTGGAGGGAGTGATGGCACCCGGCCGGCTTCAACGACAGAAGTCTGCCATCTCGCAGCTGAGGGCTGGCAGTCCGAAGCCCAGGGCGCACGCCCTCTGAGGCCCAGGGGACGGTGGCCGGTGTTCTTGGCTGTGGCTGCCCCTCCCCCGTCTCTGCCTCCGTGGTCACACTGTGGCCTCCTCTGTGTGTGCTGTGGGCTCTCCCTCCACTGCCCTTGTCCGAGGACACCTGTGGTGGCGCTTGGTGTCCCCCTGCATAATCCCGGGTAGTTGCCCCATCCGAAGACCAGCACCTTAATCCCGTCCACAGTCTTTGCCATGTTAGGTCGTTCACAGGCTGCAGGGGACTCATCTTCGTATCTCCAGGGGCCACGATCGGCTCGCCACAGGCCCTGGGATCACAGAAGCCAGGCGTGCAGAGGCTCAGCCTGGGGGAGCCCGAGGCACAGGCAGCACCTCTGCAGAAGTGGCAAAGTTTGGGGGTGCCCAGAAGTTCTGATGACTTGCCCTTCGGGCTCACCAGTGCGACTCGAAGACTGTGAGATGCTGGGCTGAGCTCAGACATAATAGGCAAAGCACGGCTCCGTCGTGGGGACAGGAGGAGGTGATGGCTGGCGCCTGCCAGGCTCCTTCGCTTCTGGGGACACACACAGGTCGATGTGCCACAGGTTATCTGCTACCTGGAGACCATCGAACAGACCAGCCAACCCCAAGCCTGGCAACTGTCTTGTGTTAGCAGGAAGTGTCGTCGACCAAACATGCACAGCTCGGGAGCTGGTTCCTGCAGGCGTGTGGACAGCCTGCGCCTCCCTGTCTCCGAGACAGCACACTGCGTAAGGACACCTCAGTTCTGAGCTCCGTGACCCAGCATTCCGAGGCCGCCGCGTCCTGCTGTGCCGTGGGAACCCTCTCCTGCGAGCCGCGACACTGAATGCAGTTCGTGGCAGTCTGTTTACGGTGAAAGTGGACTTCTGTCTAAGAGGCATGTATCTCTGCGATTCTCCATTTCTAATTCTCTCACGATTAAACACGATGTTTCCCCGAATGCGTTCTGCCTTCGGGTCTCTGTGCCGCTGTTCACTGGCTTTGGCAATGAGGCTCTTTGCAAACACGGGTGACTCTCCTGTTCCCATTAACCCGACACCCTGTCATTTGCCGGCCTTCTCTCCGCTGGCTGTGGGCCATGCTGCTGGTCTCTTCTGCCGGCCTCTGAGGCTCAGTTTTCTGTCTCGTAGGACTTCCCGCTGGCAAATTTCAAACCCCGACGAATCTCACAATTCACTGAAACGCAAAATTCTTTCCTTCTCCACTCACTGTAGCTCCTACGAAGATCTCAGAAGAAATTGAAAACGGGCAGATGAGTTGTTTAACCGACGCTTTAAGCTTTCCCCCTAATGAAACGTGTTAGTTTTGCTATGATTTCTGTCTCTTGGCATTCCGTTTCTTGTCAAGTGTGATAAACAACGGAATGAACGGGTTTTATGTTAGCCTTTCCCCACTCGGCGGACTGTTCTGCTCTCTCGCGGCCTCTCTACGGTGTCCCGCTGTGCCTTCGAGCCCGGATGTGACAGCAGGATGAGACTTTGTGTGGCTGACGGTACAATATACAATCACGGCAGAGACGTGTTTGCTTCTGACGGAGTCACGGGGTCTGTCGGGTGGTTCCTGGCTTCCTGGGTGCTTTAGTTCGTCGTCGTTTTAGCTTCGTTTGTCTCGTTTCCAGGCTGGTCCTGAGCGCAGTCTTTCTCCTCCCTGTTTCCCCCGTGTTCTCTGTCACCGGGGGCCGTCACCGCCGGCTGCCACTGCGGGCGTCGCCGTGGCCTTTCAGTCCTCCAGTCTTGAGCTACTGTCTCTTTGGTTTCAGACTTATGTGGTGTCTCTATCGTAATATTTTTAGTTGTATTTTAAAGCCAAGTTATTTGACCTATGTATGATATTTACATATTAAATTATTCACATCGGCTTGAAGACCCTATGGGATATTTTCACATCTAAAAATAATCTTAGCAAGAGTTTTCAAGTCTGCTTTACATGTTTGTTTTGATTTCTCCTGGTGTTGGTGAAATGTATGGGATTCATTCCCGCAGAGAGCTGAGTGGGCGCGGGGTGGATGCGGGGTGGGTGCGGGGTGGGCGCGGGGCGGGTGCAGGGTGGGCACGGGGCGAGCGTGGCGTAGGTGCGCGGTGGGTGTGAGTGTGGCGTGAGTGTGAGGAGTGAGCATGGGGTGGACGCGGGGCGGGCGCGGGGCGGATGCCCCGTGAACGTGGTATGATTCTTGCATCCGTCCCGATGTGATTGCTGAGAACATATTACAAAGAAAACAAAGGACCACGCGCTGTCATTTGGCTGTCTTCTCTGTACCATGTCCCTTTGTGTCGGAGACTTCGAGATATAATTTATTTTGACATTTGGGTATCTCCTCCTCTCCTGGAAATTGGTCTTGACACTTTTCTATAAAGACATTGAACTTTGTTGCTCTTTATACGAAACTCAATGGAACTCTTCAGAAACCTCATTCATTTTCGTTTGGCTTATAGGGTAGGAACGCAGAGGTGAACTTACCCGTTTCTCCTTGGAAACAAGAAATTTGAGAGATTTCGGAAAGTCAGCCTCTGAAGATCCTTACTACGCCCCTTTGCTGGACCTCAGTAAGGAGCGATGTATTGTTTCCAGGTTTTGTGCATTTGAAATGGCTTCGTAAATACACTTGTGCAGGGGCTAATGAGGCAGGTTTGCAGATGGCGGAACAGCGTGATATTTCTGATTATTTGCCTCGGAGAGAGGTTTTTGACAAGGATATTTTTACCAGAGGCATTCAGGAGGAATTCATATTAATGCAGAGGCCATTTTAAAATGGAAATTGCCACAGCGTGTGAAAACTAATTAAATGCTTTGTTCTGAAACTTTAACATGGATTTTTAAGGCTTTTAGGCGACCCTGTTTCTCAGGGATCCATCGTCAGCAGAGGGGGAGCCGGGCTCCTGGGCTGCAGGCTGTGGGCGGGGCCGTAGCCACCTGGCCCCTGGACGACCCTTCGTGAAGGCGGGGCTTGGGGCGGGAGGGGCGTGCGCGCTCCGTCTGCGCAGCCAGCGCGAGCCCCTGGGGAGCACTGGCCGTGCTGGTCAGGGCAGGTAGGCAGGTAGGCAGGACAGGAAGCCAGCAGGGTCGGATCCTCGGCGGTCCAGACAGCGAAGGGGCCTTTTATCGCTGTCCTCGCTTGTGTCGCGCGCGCCCGAGGGCGCGTCCCCGGCCATCTCGCGGGGGTCTCCCGGGTGGGCCGGCCCCGCCGCGGCCTCCACGCAGGCTCTGGGCTTTGTCACCAGGCTTTTCCGTTTCCGTCCGTCCTTTGTCGCGCTGGAGCGTCTGAGCTCGCGGGGCGGGGGCGGAGGGAATGGAGCGATTGGCTCAGTTGAGGCCTGGTGTCGCGCGCGCCCGAGGGCGCGTCCCCGGCCATCTCGCGGGGGTCTCCCGGGTGGGCCGGCCCCGCCGCGGCCTCCACGCAGGCTCTGGGCTTTGTCACCAGGCTTTTCCGTTTCCGTCCGTCCTTTGTCGCGCTGGAGCGTCTGAGCTCGCGGGGCGGGGGCGGAGGGAATGGAGCGATTGGCTCAGTTGAGGCCTGGCCACGAAATGGCCAGCTGGGGCGCCAGTCCCGAGTCCCTCTGGGTCAGGAGAGGGAGCCGAGGGAGCCGTTGGGTTGGCTGGCTGGGCGGCTGTGTCAGCGGGGATCACCGGGGTGGAGACCGGCCTTCGGAGCTGGCGGCCCTTCTTCCGCCCCTTCACCCCTGCCGCCTGCCAGCGCGGGTGTCCCATGCTGCACCTGCGGGACCCCGGGCCCCGTGCCGGCCGCCTGCGGGACCGGAGGCCCTGCAGCTCTTTTTCCCACCAGCACGTGGAGAGGGTGCTGGGGCGAGGTTGGCATCGCATCCAGTCCCTGAGGCTCTGCTCAGTCCCCCGACTTAGTCCCTGTGGGAGCCCCTTCTTTGGAGCCTGCAGGCCAAGAGTGAGTCCTGGAGGAGGAGGGGGCCCTGGACACCTGGTCGAGGAGGAGGCACCCAGCAGGAAGCCCCTGGGCAGCACTGGAAGGGGACGGGGTTACCTGGGTTCTCCTTGAACCCAATCCCTGGGAAAACGCGATTACGGAAGCACTTCCGGCGGTGGACAGCTGCGGAGCCGCACGTGCCCGCCAGGTGGCGCTGCTCCCAGAGGGGTGCCACGGGCCGGGAGCGAGGCTCAGAGCCCGGGACCCCGCCTCCCCGCGGCCAGGGAGCCTTCTCCTCCAGGACAGATGTTAGACCAACACGGTCCTTTCACGTTGGTGGGTAGGAAGCGCAGGACCAAACAAGAAGCGTGACTATGGTTTTGTCTTCTGTCTGTAATTCTGCAGATCTGTGTTTTAAAATCATTTTGCATTCCGTTGCCTGTATCAGTAAGAGTCTCTGACACTTTGTAGAGTGGGGCATCATGACCTATAACTTGCAACAGACAAGACTCGATTGTGAGGAAGGCAGGCCTTGGGCTGAGGGCGGAAGTGTCAGGCCCAGTTGGCAGGACGGTCTGGCACGTGTGCGCCTCGCTGCAGGGGACGAAAGCTTCCAGCGCGTCTGGCTTGCCCGTCCGCACGTGGCCGCAGGCGCTTGGCGTGGGCACGGGGTCATCTGTCCAGCAGGGGTCCTTTTCGCCGGATGAGGGGCTGGCGTTCCTGGTTCAGGGGTGGGGCCGTGTGGGGTTCCTCTCCAGCTGCGGAGCGGCCCGGCCACGGGTGCCTCGCCTGCCCAGGTGAGTGGGGGAGGTGGCCGGGCTTGTCCTGGTGGGGACCTCTCAGCAGAGGTTGCACGCTGCGGTCACCACAGAGCTTCCGCAACGCCCCGGTGGGGGCCTGCTCCACCCCCGAGGGTCTGGGGAGGCCCTGCATCTGGAATCTGGACGGAGGCGGCTCCGAGTGCAGCCCTGTGGAGACCACACGGGGTCCGTGTTCCCTCCACACCCGGTGTCCAGGGCGTGTCGATGCTGGGTGGGCAGCGGGGCCTCTTCATTCTGATAACTTGGTGGCTCTGAAGTGTCCGCTAAGATACGGCCTTTTCCCCTTTTTTAACGAGTGGCGAGTGGCCGGGAGCGCGGGTCCGTGGGGAGGGCGGCGTGGTGCCGGGAGCTGCCACCGGGTCCCCTCTAAACGGAGGCTCTGGTCTGAGTTGTCCTGGGACTGTTGTCCAGAACCTCCCAGGCCACAGACGGTGGAGCCAAGCCCAGATGCCTGTCGGCCTCGGCCACGCCACACGGAGCGACGTCTCCTCTGACTTGGCCTTGAAGGACTGTTGTTCTAAAGAAGAAAGGACTAAAATCAGAGGCAAAGCAGCCCCGAGGAGTGATGAGAAGGGCTTCGGCAGAGCCCAGAAACGCCAGTGGCCTCCCCCGGGGGCCGGTTAAGCTTCCCTTTCAGTGCCAGGCGAGGTGTGGGCTCCGACGATGTCCCCTGGCCGGCCCCACGGCCACTGGCCCTTCGCTGGCTTTGTTTTTCCTTTGACTGCTGCTGTTTAAGCCAGTGTGTCAGATGCACGTTTAAGCCAAGTGTGTCAGATGCACGTTTAAGCCAGTGTGTCAGATGCACGTTTAAGCCAGTGTGTCAGATGCACGTTTAAGCCAGTGTGTCAGATGCACGCTTTCTCATTCGCGTGGCCAGCCATCTCCCCGCTCCGAGGGGCCGCCGTGGGCTGGGAGCCCTTCAGATTTGTCCCCAGCTCCGCTTGGACAATTAGGCAACCGCTTGCGGAGAGATGCTAAATTAATTAAAGAGGCAGTAGTGATTTGGAACAGGGGCGATCATCGAAAATCAGCTTTTAACTGAAAAATGAAATGCATCTCGCCAACATCAGAGGGTAGACTTGGAGCGCTGATGTTTCATTAGCAGAGTGTTTGGCTGCTGAGACTCACAGGATGTGAGGCGGCCCGTCAGGGAACGGGGAGAACCTTCCAGCAGCTTTTCATCTGTACGGTGAGGCTGGGCGATCGACACACACGCCTCCTCAGAGGCTGGTGCTGAGCAGCCCGGGGCCCCGGGCTCCGTGCCAGGCCCCGAAGGGAGCCGGACACGCCACCCCAGAGCAGGCCGCCTTGGCGTGAAGGTCACTCTGAGCCGAAGACGGCGGAGAAGCGGCCGGTGCGGCACGAGCCCTGTCCTTGCTCCCTTTCCCTGAAGGCAGGACGTCGGCTTCAAACAGCTCGAGACCTCAGACCCTCGTGCCCGAGAAGTGCGCGTGAGCTTTACCAGCTCGCTCTTATCTGCGACCTGTCCTCATGCCGCCTCCATCGCTGTTCGCCCCTCCCCCTCCCCGAAGAGTCACGCCTCTGCGAATGTGCTGTCCCTCTGTCAAGTCGCTGTATAAGCCTGAGTTCCAACCGCCGCCCTGAGTTACTGGGCGCCGAGTGTCCCCGTGCGTGCAAGCTGCACGTGTCACGAAGCTCCCGTGCATTTGGCTCTTGTCACTCTGTCTGATGTGCAGGGCGCAGGCCTATGGGGAGACTGATGGTGGGGTGGAGAAACAGTTTTCCTCCTGCAGGAGAGCATGGGGCCGGTCCCCGCAGCAAACACGCCCGCTGGGGGTAGCTTCAGGTGCGTCCCAGGCAGGATCCCCAGCTTGCTGGAGGGAGGGACTGACCTCACCCGGAGCCCGTCCGGGCCACAGGAAAGGATGCACGGGTAAGCTGGCCTTCGAGCTAAGATGAAAAGTGGAAGGTGCCCTGGAAGCCACTGTTGCACCCTCTTTTTTCCGACGAGCACCCAGGCTCGGAGAGGAGAAGGGGCGTGCCCGGGGGCGTGGTCAGGGGCCAGCTCTGTGGCCAGGGTGCCCCGTCTGCTCTGCGGGCTCCCTGCAGGGTGCTTCCGGTGGCGGTCAGGTCAGCGTCCCTCACCGACGGTCCTGGGCTCCGAGGCCACGTGGCCCTCATTGCAGGACGAAGCCCCTCGTCAGGTGGAAGGAGGGCGACTGTGTGCTGGCCCAGGGGAGAGAGAGCCGTGTGGCATGGCGTCCCCGCTGAAGTGCAGGGCCCCGCGTCCTCACCTTCAGGACCCTCCTGTCACCGAGGGGGCCTGGCTGTCAGCTGGGAGCAGAGCATGCAGGGGAGGGGCGAGGGGGCCCTGAGACACCAAGATCGGCCTCTGCAGGGTCATCAGCGGCGCGGGGAGCGGGGGGCATGGGTGCGGGGTGTGCGGTGCCAGGCGCCAGGGCGGCAGTGGGTCTGTCGCCGTGTCTGTGATGGCGAGGAGTCACGCGGGACGCGGACTGGAGAGGACTCACCATCAGTCGCACACGACCAGACGCCCAGGTCCCAGAGGCTCGCGGCCTGCTCCTCCCTTTAGGGCCTGGGGAGGCTTCAGGAATCCGACGGGGAAGATTCTGGGCTGTGCCACTCATTTGCCGTTGACCCGGGGGAGAGATGCCCGCACCTCGTGTCCTAGGACGCTCCGCCCACCACTCCCTCGGGTGTCCGTGTGGGCAAGAAGCCCGCAGACCTCATTTAATCCCCCTGTGCTGCTCAGGTAACTCGCAAATGCAAATATTCCTGTCTCCTCGGACTGCTGGCTGGTACCGACACAGACGAGAAGTGTAATCGCATTAGGGATGACTTTGCTGCCACGGTTTTCAGTTAATGGGGTAAGTTATAATTTTACACTCGAAAATATCAGCATCCATCCAAAATGAGTACATTAGAAGCAATTAGTGTAGATTATGGATTTGAAATGAAGAAGGAAATATATTAATATGTCTAATTACTATGTTAATTAGACATCGGTGCCATAATATTTTATACTTATATACTAATGCTGATGGAGCTGTAATTATTATTATTATTACTTTTGGAGTGCTATTCTGCTCAAAGTAAACAGCAGACGTGGGCCCGACCCTGGGGGTCCAAGCCTTCGGCCGCCCACTGCCTTCCAGAGACCGAGTGACCCGGCTGGCTCATGAGCAGGCACACGTGTCAACAGGAAGCCAGGCGACTCGTTAGCACCGTGTCCCGTGCCGCCTGCGAGCAGCTGCCCAGATGAGACAAACGCCCGGTGCACACTGGAGGTGTAAGGAGTTCGCTGGGCTCCACCTTCGGCGCTGCGTGCGAGCTACATTTTACTGCCTGCGGCTTTCCGGGCCCAGGGCTGCTCCAGAGCATTGGGAACGGGCTGGCAGGAGTCCCCCAGGCTGCAGTTCACGGAGCGGGGGCCGTGTTGGTGCCGGCGGCGGAGTCCGAGTTCACCGTGGTGGCCTCAGGTTAGAGTAACCAGGCGGAGGACCCCAGGTATGCCCTGGACTTCCCCTACTTAAAGCCGAATGTCCTGTGTGCCAGGAACACGTCCCCAGAAAACCATGTCCCAGCCTGCCTGGCGGGTGCCAGGCACGCCACCTTGACCGAGCCCTGCGGTGGCCTGCAGCACTGACCACGCCGCCCGCCACCCCGCTGGGAGACGCTTCCGACTGTGGCTCACGCTTCCCGCCCTCACTGTCCGGGTCCTTCCCTAGCGGCCGTTCTTTCTGAGAGAGGGACTCGTGTGGAAATGTGACCCGCAGGCCAGTTCCCATCGTAGGCTGCAGCCATTACCTCCTGCTTCCTAGAGCGTATGCTTCCGTCAGTGCTGCTCGGGCGGCTTCGGCTGCGTCATTCTGTTGTCTGACAGGGGACACGGGGGTGGCCAGAACCCAGATCTTACCTACGGGCACGATTGTTAAGCTCCCGTAAGCAGGGTGGTTCTTTGCCGCATCGTTGGCTTTTGAGGGACAAGTTCGGGCAAATATGTGTTAAATGTCTGCCGGGAAGGAGCGAGACCACGAGCCCTCGCCTTTCGCACGCCGACCGCTTTCGGTGACAGGTGACACGGCTGCTGGGAAGGGAAGGCCGG
>NW_006436291.1:1366191-1366695 GCF_000325575.1 Pteropus alecto | reverse complement strand
TCATTCACTCACCTGAAGGGAGAGTCTGAGGTTTCTCTGCAAGTCTTAAATTTGGCAGATTCCGGTATTTCAAGCCAGACCGTCTTTTAAATTGGTTCCGATTCATTAAACCACACTTTAGAGAACACGTATTTAACCGATTACACTCACAGTATTGAAGTTTATGAAGTAGCGAACGCTGCTGCTATTGACTTGATGCTGAAAGAGAGACGGGCTATTGATATTTGATTCAGATGCCAGCTGTCGCGTGCGTGCTGTGCCGTACGCAGCAAGCGCTCTCATTATACAGGAGGGTAAAGCAGTGACTGCAAAGCTCCGTCGTTTAGAAAATAAAGGTTACCTGAGAGCATGAAATTATTTCGAGTTAATTTTGCACTCTACTCTTGAAGCTGATTAGTATGAAATGTGATGAAATGTGATTTTCGCTGAACAGCTGAGCCGGGAGGGTGGCCCAGGGGCCTGCAGTTGGCACCAATGGGGACGGAGACTTTCGTGAGTCACATC
>NW_006436291.1:1355141-1366178 GCF_000325575.1 Pteropus alecto | reverse complement strand
CGCAGCGGGGCCCACGACGCTGCTCCCCCAGCGGGAGCCTCACTGTCTGTCGTGAGTCCCTGCCAAGACGGGTCAGCCCGGTTCTGGGCAGAGGGCCGACGTCACGCTGCGTTGTTTTCGTGGTTGTCTTTTGGGGGCCACGGAGACACAGCAATCACTCCCAATGTCCCCAGGGTGGCATGGGAGGTCCTGCGGAGTCCTGGTGTGCCGTGTCTGTGGCAGGGGCTGTTTCCTGGAGTGGGTGCGGGAGTGTACCCCTCAGCTCCTGTCCCCCGCCCCCCTCTGCTAACGGTGGCACCCTCATAATGATGCACTTTGGCCAACAACCTCACCATTTGGGCACCAAGGACGTGTCCCTCCCCAAGGTCTGAGAAAGGAGCCGTGTCTTATGTCCGGATACAGGGTGTGGCTTCTGACCCCGCCGCCTGGCACTGTGGCTCGGCACAGGAAAATCATGGTTGTGCGTGTCATTTAAGAGAACTGTTTGTGGAGGGCTGCCCACTGGCCTGGCTTACAGTGGCGCAAGTGACAAGAGCTGAGCCTGACTGGGGGAGGGACACGTCCGCCCCCCAACATGGCGAAACTGGTGCTGGGTCAGTGTTGTGAGCTGGCTCGTTGGAGACTCCAGCCGAGGGCTACGTCACATGTCTGCGCCAGCAACGAGCTGTGGGCCGAGGCCCCTGGCAGACTGAGCCGCTGCCCAGCTTCTCACTTGCTTCGTGGTGGGCGGGGGAGCCCCGTGGGGTGGCCAGGGTTTTGTGAAAGGGAGGTCCCGAGCTGAGGAAGACAGGCCTCTCACACGAGTAGCTTGGACGCACTGGGCTAATTAATCGACTGTTAAAAGTGTGTGAGCTCATAACGCAGTCCGAGCTGGCGAGAGGCCGAATCAGTTGCTCGCCCGTGAAGTTGATGTCGGTGAGTTGCTCGTGTCCGTGAAGACACCAAGGCAGCCCGCCCTGGCCCTGTGTTTTCTCTCTCCTGGTTTTCACAGATCGTCACGTTGGGTAGAGGATTTCTCATGTCGCGTGACGTCAGCGAGACAGGACACGGTAGGAGACAATCAGAAGTGACTCGCGCTGGATCTGGCGGTCGGTGGTCTCCGTATTCTTGATCCAGACCCCGGGTCTCCCCCTGGCCGGAGCTGGTTGTTCTCCCCAGCACGTCGTCATTCCGGGGTGGCGAGGGGGGCCCGCTCGCTAGAGACCTTCGGCTGAATCTCTGGTTCAGCTCCTGCTCTGTGACCAGGAGCTGGCCACGTGACAGTGCACGGCCTCGTGTCTGGAAAGGACAGGCGGTCTGTGGTGTCTCGGACATGCGTGCGGTGCGAGATGGCAGGTCCATTTGCTTTTGTCTTTGAATTCAGCTCCATTAAGCCCAATGAAGTTCGTCTTGTTTCGCAGCTCACGACGAAGCGTTTCTGGGCACTTGGCCCAAAGTGGGGCTCTTTGGGGGTGACAGACCCCCTCTCTCCCAGTGGCGAAGAGAAAATTCACCTGCACAGAGCCGGAAAGCGCTGGTGAGTCAGGCCTCTGCTGACCTCGCCCTGGCGTGTTCCCCGCTTCTGGCGGCGTTGCTGTGGCTCCTGTGGGTCCTTGTGGGCAGCTCCACGTGGGCCGAGTTTGCCTATGAAATTCTGGCAGGAACAGAGAGTGTCTCCTCTCGATGCTTCCAAATCGGGGTGCTGGGGTGTCTGTAACTAGGCGACCTTGGGTCACGTGGCCAGGCCTACACCAATCTCTGTGGCCCCAGCAAGGGGGTTTCGGGTTTGCCGGGCCTGGGTCATGTGCCTGCCTTGACTCGTGGGGTGCCAGGGAGATGAGGTCAACCCCGCCCGAACACACAGACGGAGAGTGAGCAGCAGGTGGCTTCCAGAAAAAGTCAGGGTGCTGTTTTTGAAGAACGCACGATCAATCCTCTGTGTGGAAACACGCGTCTTTCGCGGTGCTCATGAATGTGAGTGAAATCGCAGAGTGAAGAGCCCAGGTGGAGCCGACGTTTCAGATCAAGGGCAGGAAAACAGCAAATCCCAGCTCCAGGCGGGAGGCAGGGGGAAGTCCTGGTTCTCGTAGGCGGGTCGGCCTTTTGTTCTCGTTCCGCCTCAGCTGATTGGGCGAGGCCCACCACACTGGGAGGGCAGTCTGCTTTCCTCGGTCTGCTGCTTCCGGTGCTGCTCTCACCCGGGAGCACCTCATGACACCCCTGGAATCGTGCCTGACCACGCCGGGGCCCCCGGGGCCCAGTCAGGCGGTCGCGTAAAACTGTCCATCACGGGCACTGTGGTGTGTTCCTGTTAGGTGACCTGGCAGATCCTCTCTGACCTCTGACCCACCCCGTGTATTAGGACATGGTTTAGTTAGAGCATGGTTTGTTTTCTCAGCCGACCAATGGTAATGGCCAACTTACAACTCGCCTCCAAGAGGTGAGAGGGACAGTATGGTGCCATAGTCCTCCCTGGGCGTGTGACTTTTATGAGATGTAACTATCTCCTCTCACCCAGAAGGCACCCATTCGGTGGGCTTGTTTCTCCCCGATGCCCAGGTTCATGGCACCTTTCACGATGTCTTCTACACCTGTCAGGAGTTAGGGAAAGCCAATAAGCTCAGGCTGGCTTCTCATGACATCTGTGTCCTTTCCAAAGATGAAAGTAGCTTGCTAGCCATGCATTTTTTAACTAAAGGAGGTGCAGGTGTGACCTGGAAGCTCATCCATCATGGTGGGGCCGGGTTTGGCCATGCGGGGACCAGGTGTCAGGGCTTAACAAGCTGGGGGGGTTGGCGCAGACCCACTGGGCTGGCACCTCTACGACATCATGCTCCATGGGCCCAGCCCGTCTAACGGAGCCACCTCGGCCGAACCTGTAGAAGCTAAAATAACATCGTGCCTGAGACTTTTATCACCTCTTCATGCCTCCACTCAGGCAGGTGGCCTCGTCATGGTCTGTCGGCCTGAAGCTGCCCATTCTCTGACCTTTCTCTCATCTTCTTTGCCTTCACCCCCTATTATGGGTTGAATTTTGTCCCCCCCCCCCAGAATACATGTGTCCTAAAGCCCAGTACTTCAGAATGTGGCTTCGTTTAGCGAGAGGGTCTTTATGGAGATGAGTGAGTCAAAATGAGGTTGCGTGCCTGGACCCCCACCTAATCTGACGGACGGTCTCACAAAACGGGGGAGACCCGACACAGACAGACTCACCTCGCAGGGCGCCCTTCTCCGAGGCCCCCAGAGGACGTGCCGTGGGGCTCTCTCCTTGTCGTGCGGGCTGCTCAGAGTCGCTCAGCTCACGCCGGCGACAGCTGCGGGCTAAGCCTGACGGAGGGTGAGGACAGGACGGGGTGGGTCTCTGTGCCACATCCCAGCATCCTCTGCGGCGAGAGCCATTTTCAGAGACGACACCCTCAGCACCGGGGAGCCGCTGCTGCCTGGAAAACCCCGGGGCTCTTGGTGGCCTCGTGGATGGAGAGCAGCCATGTACATCACCTCTGCTCTGAGGAGAGGCCCAGGGGTGCAGCGAGGCCCTGGGGCCCGGAGCGGCTGCGAGCGTGCCTTGCTGGCCACATCGCTGTCCCGTGGAGCTCCTGTCCCATCAGCGTCCTATTAGAGCGGAGGGCTCTGAGAACCGGGCTGCATAGAGTCCCCCTCCCCCAAGTCGTGTCCACGTGGAACGTCACAATGTGACCTAGGGTTAGGGTCGTCGCAGATGTGACTAAGATGAAGTCATACTGGGTCACGCTGTCCCCGAGGGTGTGCCCTAGATCCAGTGACTGGAATCCTTACGAGAAGATGAGAGGACACAGAGAACCGTGTGATGCCAGAGGCAGAGGGTGGAGCGACGCTGCCACAAGCCACGGAGCGACAGGGACCGCCTGCAGCCACGCGAGCCGGGGAGGGGCACAGGACGCTTCTCCCTCGGCAGCCCTGGCGCCCCCTTGATTTGGGGCTTTCCAAGTGGCAAGAGAACAGACCTCTCGTTTTAGGCCACCAAGCCCGAGGTACTTCGTTTGCAACCTCAGAAAGCGAACGCACTGCTGGGCTCGCCCCGGAACGCACCCGCGTGAGCGTCCGTCCCTCCAGCTGGTCCCTGCAGCCTCCCACGCGTGCGCCTCTCGCCCCAGCGATTGGGGCGGATGAACCAACCAGGTGAGCCCTTGCGTCAGCGTGGCACGATCGCTCACAGCCTGCAACTTGACGTTGTTTAACTGACAAAGCGCTCCAGTTTGCAAGCTTTTCTAGTTTTAATTAACTGTTTGGCACATAGCATGTTTTCTAATGCTCTCGATTACCACATGTGATTATTTAAATAAAAATTTTAGAAACATCAAGTGACGAGTTTTTTGGCAGAAAGAAATAGCTTGAAAACCCCAAACCTGCCACATGTGTAGTCTGTCCCCACAAGCCTGAGCATCCCAGGCCAGAGCGGGTACAGCCGTGGTAGGCTGCAGGGTGGGGGGCGAGGTCACAGGACTGACACCCAGGGTTGGGTTTGCTGGGGGGCAGGGATTTAAATCCTGTTTACATTAAGCACCACCCCCAGGAGCACACTGCGGGGGATGCAGAATTCTCATGGATTTTAATGCCGTTCGGGACGGCGCCAGTAATCTCTGGGGAGGAATTTAGGAAAGCGATCTTGTCCGTCTGAGGGACGGCCATCTGTGCATTTTCTGACCTTTGCCTGGGCGTCTCCCACGTGCCAGGTGGTGTGGGCACCGAGGATACAGGGTGGCCAGTCGGTCTCTGGCCCTCAGGTTCCTGCCCGCGGGGTGGTTGGCGAGATGGCGCTTCTCCCCCCATCGATGGTAACGATCAGGAAGGAGGTTCTGAACTCAAGACAGCCTCCCTCACCTGCTCTTCTGAGACCACCGTGGAAACGCATGATGAACAGGACAGCTGGATGTGTTGAAACAATGAAGATCCTTTTGAGAATTCGAGGGAATGTGGATCTTTGCTCGCCGCAGATCATGTTCCAAATCCTCCTCCTCTTCCTCTTTTTTTTTTTTTTTTTTTTTTGTGTGGAGAGCACTTAGCAGGGATGCCCTTTCAATCAGGGGACTTGGTGTGGAGACAGGGTGCCTGAGCTGAGCGGAGCGGGGACGGGAAGCCCGAGGCCTGTGAGCTGTCCGTGGTCCTGAAGCTCAGCTCTCCATCCCTTTGGGGAACCCTATTAATGAGTTGGGGACCTTGGCCTCACACCACTTCCAGGGGTCCCTTTGGCAGACGTGTCCGCGAGCAAGTATTGTCCCCTGAGATCTGAATCACAAGGTAAAATGCAGCTTTCTTCTAAACGCCGGCATGAGTTAAGGAATAATTCTTGGCAGGCAGTTTTCTAAATCAGATGTCATGTTTTCAGGCCTCTTGGGCTGTATAGAAGGTGCCTCACCAAACGAGGTGACTCAGGACTGCAGTGACCACGTCACCGTGCTGTGCTGGGACAGCAGTGCGCTCAAGCTACACGGGCGACAGGGCCATTTCTCACATGGCCTCGGGCCGCGAGCGTTTCCGCCTGTGCTTTCCCGGCGCCGTGTGGAGCAGCGGGAGGCTGCAGACGGGGCTTCTCCGCTCCGTGCGGTGCTTCTCCGCTGGGAGGTCCCCCCGAGCGAGGACGGTGTCTGCGGCTCTGAGGAGTCCCCGCGCCTGACACAGGCCGGGTGCGTGGCTGGTGTTCAGTACGTTCCGAGAGAATGAGTGAGCGAAACTTCGCCGTTCGTCGGAGAAGCAGCCGTCCGCGTCCTTTTCCGAGGGGGGGCCACGCGTCTTTCCCGGCCACTGTTTTCTGTCCGTTACAGCATTCGCTAGCGAGAGCCGACGCGCTGTGACTGGCCGGTCTCATGGCTTCTGCCTGTCGTGTCCTTGCTTTGTACAGTGTGCTGAACTTCAGGACTGGCAGAACTACACACTCCCCCTTGAACCCCGGCCGAGTCTAATCTAAGCGGCAGTTACGTGTTCGTGTGCAAGGCCTGCCTAGTTCGGGGCCTGAGCTGTGTGGGAGGGGCCCGACCCTGACTGTGTCCTGCGGAGGGGTGACCAGCCGGGAAAGAGGTGGGGACCAGCTGCAGTGCACAGTGCAGAGTCACACACCGTGAGAGGCGGACTCAGCACTCTGCACTTTCAGATGGGGACAGCTTGGCTTGGGGGGACTGTGCAGGGTGCTGGTGTGAGGGGTGACTGTGGCATGATGGGCGCACTTGGAACAGGTGGAGGGGGAGGAGCAGGAGAGAAAAGGTGGGTTGGGTGAGGGGGAACAGCTGGCAGTCGGTCCTGTTGGAGTTTATGCTCTGCCGAGTGGACTAGGGACGGACAGTATCAGGCCTGCAGGTCAGGCAGAGTCCTCTTCCTCTGGGAAAGGGGAGCATTGCGTGGGGCGAGCAGGGCGACATGTGGCCACCACCACCTGAGGGGGGTCATCTGGAAGCCAGGTCCACAGTGGCCTGGTGGGGGAGCCGTGGGGACAGGGTGCACAGACGTGGCCTCCAGGGAGGAGACGGGGGAACCAGGCTGGAGGCATTTTGGGTGGGAGGTGAGAACAGGTGCCACAGGTGTTGCGCAGTGGTGACTGCTCCTTCTAAGTGGGGAGCCTTCCCTTCTGGAATGTTCCTAGGAGTCTATGCCTTGGGTTTGGGGCCTCAGACAAAATTTAAGCTCGGTACATCAGGGCATGACACAGTGGCTAAAAATGGTGACTTCGCCAATTGAGTTGCTACTCGACCTCCGACTTAATGAGGGCTGCGGGTGTTAATAGCACAGGCTGCCCCAGCTTCCGCCGTTGGCTCGGAGGCTGGCAGGTCTGCCCGACGGTGACGCGGCCTCACATGGTGCTTTCCCCCACCAAAGCACGGTCCCCTGGGGGCAGGGGCCCCATTCTCCAGTGCCCACGGGTCTCTGCCACGATGGTCAGGTGCCCATCGAGCGCTGGTCAACGAGCGTGATTCACGAGACGCATGCATGGGGGACCCGTGTGCCCAGGCGTGGGAAGCGCTTGGGGCGCCGTGCCCGGCACACTGTGGGTGCTCATTGGCTGTGAGCTGTTGCCATGACTTCACGGATCAGTGGTGCTTCCTTTTACTGCGGTGGGATGTGGGGGTACGTCCCCCTCGCTCGGCTAGGTCAGTCGACCAGGCTCCTCTTCCGGTGCAGGCACCAGGCTGGGGCGTTTGGTCAGAGACGGCGGCTTTCCTGAGGGAGAGGCTCTTTCTCCAAACAAGTTTTTCAGTTAGTTTTACAACCACTCAGCCCAGCTGGCTGTGCCGCAGGTCACTCCAATCCGTCCCGCCAGCCGCTTCCTGCCGCAGCCGGTGCCAGGTTTGGAAGTTGACCAGGAGACCTGTGCTTGGCTCAGCTCATGGCCTCTCAGCTCCCCCGGCCTGATCATATGGGTGACTCTAGAAAAGGCAAACACGGGCCTGTGGTCTCAGTGAGAGCCGGGCACCAGGCATCCAGGAAGGCCAGCGGGTGGGTGAAGGCAGCCAACCTGCTTACCCCTGCCGTCTGATGGAGCCCCATGGCACCACTGCCCGTCCCCAAGGAGACTTGTCCGCCTTTGGCCTCCCCGTCCTCACTGCCTCACTGTGTCTCCCTCCCTGCCCGGCCCACTGCCTGCCCGAGGCGCTCTCCGTGGTGCTGACTGGCCGCTGCCTCGCGTTGGGCTTCATGGGGCTTCCCATGCTGGTGACTCTGGGCTCGATAGATCCCAGCCCTGCGGTGGCAGCGATGACGCCAGCTCCTGCTTATGGGGGCTCACGGCCTCCAACCCTCGCCTTGGTCTTGAGGCGCCAGTGCCGTGGCTCCTCGTTTGGACCGGAACCGAGGTGGGGGCGGCCAGGCCGGCTCAGAGCCCGGGCTCTTTTGCTGCAGCTTCAGACTTCACTTCACTTGTGTTTGAAGCCGATAGGGCCCCCTGCGCGCCCCGATCTCGGTTCTCACTCAGCACGCCTACACCCGAGCTCACCAGGTTCCGTCCCCAGCCCCCGGCGCCCCCGCTTTGCCGGCTCACGCCCTGCTCCTCGCCCCGTCTGCCCTCCTCCATCCGTCTTCCCGCCGCTCCTCAGGCCTTCCCCTCGCACCTGTCCCAGCTCTCCGTTTGTCATCTCAGTGCCCGAGTCCAGGCTGTCCTGGCCCTTCTTACCTCTTCCTTTCTTTGAGTTCAAGCTCCAGATCCGATACCGATGCTACCCAGAATGCACTTGGATATTTGTTTGCAGAATTGGCTGGGCTTCTATTCCATTAGGCTTCTGTCTAATTGCTGTTTTACACTTCTGCTCCACGCTGCATCCTCAGCCAGCCCTCCAGCGGGCAGAATTTCAGTAACTTGCTGTCTCTGAACCTTTAAGCTAAAATCCCAGTTTTTTCTGACCCCAGACAAGTTCCCTTCGAGGTGAACAGCAGGACCTTCCCTCCCGCCCCTGGCTAGCTGGGTCCTGATGGGGACACAGGGAGGCGGAACTGGGAGGCGACTGAACAAGAACTCGTGCCGTGAGGACCTGCAGACTGTTTACGAGAGTTAAGATGCTCGGGACCCCTGCCAGCCGCCGTGCACGTGGCACCTTCCGGGTGTCTTGAGGCTGATGAAATTTCTCATGTTTTTTCCCCTTCAGCTCATTATTTGGGAACCCAAGAGGTCAGATCAAAAGCTTCCCACAATTTCTAGGTTTCTACGGAGAATTTTTCCTCTCCCTGGAATCCATCTCCTCCTCCCCTTCCCTCCCATCCGATGGCCCCTCACCCTCCTTTGAAGCCCAGACTCACAGTACTTGTCCAGAAGCCCTTCCCAGCACCCCACCCCCCATCACACTTGGAGCCCCAGGCAGGAAGTGCCACATTCACCGTTGGGTCCCACGGCCCTGGGCGCCCCGCCCAGCAGAGGGAGGGTCTGAAGCAGCTGAGTGTTTGCGGGAGGAGGGGGCTGGCTCCCTGCAGAGAAGCAGGCATTGTGCTCTTAGGGTGCCCGAGGATTCTGTGTAAACAGTTCCTTTTCTTGTTAATCCCTAAGTCTTAGATGAGTGGGGATATGAAGCTCAACGCAAATAAAGCCAGAAGCATCTTTCTTAATTAAATTTGAAATGCTAGTAATTATCCACATTATTAAAGCAAATTGAATGTACCTTATGTCGCTGACAGGATGGTGTTTGGAGGCTGGCACCTCCTCACGGCGAGTTTAAGTCACATCCAAATTCAGCCCGAGTGACAGCATCAGCGCTCGCTGTGCAGAGGGGTCCCCCTCACAGGGGACCGAGGAGCTTGTTACCCGTTTGACACACAGTGGCACTCACAGGACCCGATGCTCCCGCCCGAGCTGGGGGACAGGGAGCTGTGGTTTTGGTGGGGGGCGGGTGGGCTTCTGTGGGGTCTGAGTAGCACCTGCTGGGCGTTGCTTGCTGCGTGTGCCACACTCTGCCTCTGCCAGCGTCGCGGTCGTCGGCCTGGAAAGCAGGGGTCAGGGCGGAGGAGCCGCAGCCGGACGCTGTCGCCAGGGGAAGGCCCGGGGCCTGTGCCGTGCCACCTGACACCTTCCTTGTCTCTGCCACCGGGAGGCAGGTGCGAAGATGCAAAGCCTTGAATTTCAGAGGCCAAACCCCATGGAAGAGCTGGTGGCGGGCACTGGCCAATGTCCTGTTTGCTCATTCGGGCCTTTCTAAGTCCACAGGGGATTTTTTTTTGTTCTTTAATAAACAACAATTTTTATTATTCCCCTTTATTCTAAAGGGAATTGGAAAGCTGAGATTATTCTGATGGTACTTGTTTGTTTTGCTTTGTTTTAATTTATCAAACCTGAATTCCCTGGATCTCTTCAGTCAATGCGTGCGCATGCATGTGCACGCATGTATATGCACACATGTGTACATGCATGTGCTGATGCAGGTGTGTGCATGTATGTGTGTGCATGTGTGTTTACATGTGTGTGTGTACAGTTATCTAAGGGGCTTATAAACATCGATGTATTTCTGGTAAAATATTTCTAAAATCATTTTGTTGTCAGTAAATTTTATGTTTCCTTTATATGTAAAATGCTGGCAAATTCTGAATTAAATTAAAGAACCAAACTGATATCTTTCTCGTGTTCCGGCGTCTTCTCAGGGTCAAGTGGCGTTTGGCTGTGGGAACTCGATATCTGACAAAATAAAAGATGACCCGAAGCTTATGTGGCTTTTGAGAAACACAGAATGAAATCGCACCTTCTTGAAGCTCAGCGCATTCATCTCAGCGTGTTATACCGAAGTGTGACTTTTTCCAGCTCAGCTCACGGTTTGGGGCCGAGGTCTCCAGACCCTGGGAGTCAGTGCTAATGGAGGAAAAGTGAGGCCCCAGTCCGCGTTGTCCCCCCGCCCCCCAGAGGTGCTCCAGGGAGAAGCGTGCTCCTCAGCGGTGCTCCGGGGCGGCCCTGCCCGCCTCGCTCCCGCCTCCCTGGCTGTTTCTGTGGACACTCGGCCGGCTCAGCACATGGCCGCCTCGCGGGGAGCTGGTGGGACTAAGGCCAGGGAAGCCCAAAGCCCATCCTGTCTCTGGTGTAGCTTCAGCTTGTGGGAGGAGGGGGTCACCTAGGTCAGCTCACGAGACACCCCGAGCCGGAGGGGAGACTGGGGGCTCCTGGGGAGGCCGCCCGGCTGTGGCCCCTGGAACACTGCGTGGAAGTGCGAGGCGCAGAGAGGGTCGGCTCCGGGTGCCTCTGGGGAGATTCGGGGCGGGGGGCGGTCTGGGGTCCCCAGCCTCACGTAGATTCTGGTGTCGCAGAGACGACTTGGAGCAGCGGGAGCCACCGCGTCCCAGGGCTCTGGGCGCTGGGGAGAGCGATGGGTCCGCTGTCCCGCTGCGGCGGGCTGCAGCGTGTCCTCCAGGTCGTGCTCACGTCCCACGCCCCGGGAGTCAGACTGCGATGTCGTTCGGAAACTGAGTCTTTGCGGGCAGAGTTAATACGAGGCTGTCTGGATTCAGGGGGCCCGGAATCCAGTGACTGTTGTTCTCACGGGGAGAGACGAAAACACGCGCGGAGAAACAGACACACAGTGCGGGGGACAGATGGGGACGAGGCAGAACTGGGGACGTGGCCGC
>NW_006436291.1:1354264-1354892 GCF_000325575.1 Pteropus alecto | reverse complement strand
GGCGAGAGCGCCCGCTGGTCCGCGCTCGGCCGGATGTTCCCACCTTCCTTCCTTTAACTTTCCTCCTTCAAACCTGCGTCCTGTTTTCCTTCCGAGCGGCTCCCTTTACACCTCCGGGACTCTGCTGTCCGCCCGGCAGAGGACGCTGGGTAAGGGGTCCCTGCCTCCCGAATCCAGTGACTGTTGTTCTCACGGGGAGAGACGAGAACACACGAGAGACTGCCCTCTCTGCACTGCCCGCCCACCGGCTCTGCAGGGACCCCCACCCAGAAAGCCAAATTTGTCGCCATCCTAGCTTGGAGAGCTGAGCGCACCAAGAGGCGGGTTTAAGATAAAATTTAAGATAGAATCCAGTGACTGTTGTTCTCACGGGGAGAGACGAAAACACGCGCGGAGAAACAGACACACAGTGCGGGGGACAGATGGGGACGAGGCAGAACTGGGGTGACGTGGCCGCATGCCCGAGAACACCCGGAGCCCCGGGACGGGGAGGGGCAGGGAGGACCCTCCGCGGGAGCACGGCCCTGCGGACACCTCGACTTCGCACTTCTGGCCTCCGGAGCCGCGAGGGGCGCATCTGTGTTTCGCGCCCCCCGTTTGTGGCTCTCTGCGATGGCGGCGCTGGGAC
>NW_006436291.1:1347130-1354219 GCF_000325575.1 Pteropus alecto | reverse complement strand
CCTCCAGGTCGTCCTCACGTCCGAGGCCCCGGGAGTCAGACTGCGATGTCGTTCGGAAACTGAGTCTTCGCGGACATGGTTAATATGAGGCTGTCTGGATTCAGAGGGCCCGGAATCCAGTGACTGTTGTTCTCACGGGGAGAGACGAGAACACACGAGAGACTGCCCTCTCTGCACTGCCCGCCCACCGGCTCTGCAGGGACCCCCACCCAGAAAGCCAAATTTGTCACCATCCTAGCTTGGAGAGCTGGGCGCACCAAGAGGCGGGTTTAAGGTGAAATTCCTTGCCGCCATGTTTAAGAGGCAAGGCCGGTTTCCTGCCAGTTCCTGCACAGGTCACCTTGCCCACTGCCCCTTTCCCACCTGCTGTTGCTCACCTGGACCCACGGGCGCCCCTCCCAAGGCACTTCTGCTTGCCCCCCGGCTTCGGGGAGCCTGCTGGGGGCCAGAGTCTTGGTTCACCTCCTTAAGCTCTCCAGACAAGAGAGGCCAAGCAAACAAAACCATGGCTACATTGTGACTTGTTTGCTTTCTGCCCGGAAGTCTTGTGTCTGCGAGGCAGTCGGGCTTCCTGGGCTCGCCCCTGGCGGCGCTGAGGGGTTGACTGGATCTTCAGGCGACACCGTCCTGCCTGGCAGCAGCCTCTCTGCGCTGACTCGGTGAGAGCCCAGCTGTTCGGGTGGCCTCCCCTGCCCACCTGGCCTCCGGCTGCAGTTACCTTACTCCAGAGCCCAGCAGGTGGCTGCTCAGGGCGCAAGCACTTGCAACTGGGGCTGGGAGGTCTCCCCACATGCGCCACCCCAGTGTTCGTTGGACCCCAAACCCCAAAGGTGGTTGAGGGGAGAGGGCTTGGGGGTCAGCACCTTGCATCAGAGCCAAGGGGACCCATGGAGGAAGGAAGGAAGACCGCGTCCCCCTCTCGCTTTTGAGGTTCGATGTCACAGACCGTCTCGATTGTTGCGGGGTCGGGAGTGAGACCTGTGGGTGGAGGCGACGCTCCGGGGGTGCGGAGAGGCCGGGCTGCCGCCGGGAGAGGCCCGTCTCGCACAAAGCCCGGTTCTGGCACGTCCGGCCCAGCCTCGTGCGGGGCTTCAGTGAACGACCGAGCACGTGACTTTCGGGGGAGTCTGGGGTGCCAGCCGGGGCTCTGCTGCGTCAACAGCGGCTCGAGCCGAGAGTGACTGGTGGGGACGTGAGATCTGCTGCCCCCTCTCCTGCCCCCTCCCTCCCGTCTTCGTGAGCTTCCGCCATTTCCCCGGGGTTTCTGGGCTCAGGTTCATCAGCCAGGGTTGGTATGTTCTGGAAGGGCCTTGACCTCGGCGAGGGCTCTGGGCTCAGCACCTGAGTCCCTGCTGACTTGGCCACATGGGGCTGGAGCTCTGTGGCTGGGACGGGGCGTGGGGCAGGGGCTGCGTGAATACCCCGTGCGCACACACCGCTGACCGCCCCCTGCTGCTTCCCGCCGTCCCGTTTACAGTGCCCCAACCGCTCGTGCAGGTGACGGTCCAGGCGGAAAGAGCCGGGCTCAGAAGTCAGAGACGTGGATGTGACAGCTGCCACTGCAGCCACCTCCCGGCTGTGGGGGCCTGGGCCAGCACCTCCCTTCTGCAGGCTCCAGTTTCCTCATCTGGGTGTTGGGCGGGCGCCTCGTGAGGCGAGAGACCCTGTACAAGTGCGCGCTTCACGATGAGCACCCCACGAGAGGGTTCCTCATCACCCTTGCTCCCGCTGCCCGTTCGCTGGTGCTGGCAGTGATGTCCCGCCCCCCGCAGCCTGGATTTAGCTCGTTCACGAACGTGTGGGAGCTGACGCCCCAAGAACGGTCCGGCGCTCCCTGGGTGGCCGGCCGGGACCACTCGGATCGACCCGTGGGGTGTTTCTCCTGCGCCCACGTGGCCCTCCACCGCCGGCCCCGTCACGCCTCACGGGCTCGGTTTGCACGGTGACGGATTTATCTTGTTCACGCCTCTCTCGGTGACAGTCGTCAATGAAGACATTTCGAGGCGTCTTTCGAACTTGTGAATTTTGAGACAAGAAACATAGCTTCACAAATCACTTATAGAAACAAATTCTGAGCTGCAGTTTGCTTGCTGGACGAGAAGAAACCGGACCGCGCAGCCTCGCTGCTCGGGCGTGGTCCCCGCAGGGTGCCAGCCGCTCCCTGCCTGCCCCTGCCTGCCGGCGCTGGCGACCCCGCGCCTCCGAGCCACAAGCTCGCCGGCCTCGGCGTGCCGACGATGGTGCGTGGGGCTCATGCTGGGACTTCGAAACGGGGAGCCCCGACCCTGCCTGAGTGGCTCAGCACCCCAGGCAGGACGCGTGCGGCCCGTCGGTCCCTCGAGAACCTTCCCAGCAGGTGCTTCTGAGCATTTGTGACCTGAACTGGAGTTTCCCGGTAGCCCATCCGTGGTGTGTGGCCGAAGGCCCCGGGTGTGGTTTCTGGAGCGACACATCGGGGAGACGCCCGGGCTCGTGCTCATCGCTGTGTGGCGACGGTGGCGGGCACTTCGGGGGTGCGGAGCCAGGGGACGATCTCAGCTTTAGCTCGGGAGTGTCTCCTTGGAAGTGTGTGTGTCACCTCTGGGGGGATGTGGAGCGGGGAGAGGGTGCCCAGTCGCCGACGCCCTGCTGTCTGGGGGCGAGTCCTGCTTCTGCCGGGCCCCCCTCCTCCAGGACGGAGGCTGCGCCGCGCGCCCCAAAGGTCCCGGTCGTTACGTTTGACGTCGGGGCCGACGGCTCCCTTCGGCACGGACTTCGTTTGCTCCAGTCTCCGTGCTCGTTTTCCATGGGCACCGTGGTGCCGTTGCCTGCGGCTGGGTCATTAACTGTCGTTCTGGTGGCGGCCGTCTGTCCCCACGCGGGGGCCCGGTGCTGGGGAGGCCTCTGAGCTGGGTTCGGACGTGAGAACGCGGTGCCCTGGGTCCCAGACGTCACCCTCCCGGCCGCCTCGCGGGCACACGCGGACGATGCTTTGGACTCCGCCTCGGGCTCCCGCGGAGACACGCTCGGGCCCTCGGCCGCTTCCGTCCTCCCGACGAGGGCCACGCGAGGTGCCTCTCTTGGTTTTGCTGTGCCCCGTTTCACCTGGCTCGGCCGCCCTCTGGGAAGAAGGCAGGCTTCCCGGAGCCACACTGGGACACTGTGTGGACAGGCCTCACTGCTGGGCAGGCGCCCGTGGTGCTGGCCCCGAGCCCCCGCCCCCGCAGGAGGGTCCCTTTGGAACTCAGCTGCACCCCCGGGCCCCCCGGAGGCAGGGTGCCCCCTTCTTTTCTGGGTTCTGTGAACGCACTTGACTCGCGGCCGCGTGGTTTGCTCATGGTCTCTGGCACAGGTCGGCTTATCTGCCTGTCACCACCGCCTGGAAGGACAGATGTCCCAGCACTAAGCACTGCCCCTGTGACAGACGGGATAACGTCCTCTGAAACCCGTGACCGTCACCCTCCACCGTGAGAGGGCTCTGCAGATGGGACTAATCACCTGAGTAGGAGGTCGCCCTGGACTGCCTGGGTGGGCCCCGCGTGACCACGAAGCTCCTTAAGAGGGTGGCAGGAGGCTCAGAGGTCGATGAAGCCCGCGTGGTGAGGACCCAAGCTGCTTCCGCTGGAGCGGCGTGCGTCAGGCGGAGGAGGAGCCTGACCAGGCATGCGGCGCCTCCAGAGGCGGGACGAGGCCAGGGTCAGGAGGGCCAGACCCCCGACACCTGGGTTTCAGAGCTCTGACCTCCGGAACCGGAAGAGAGCCAGTTTGTGTGCTTTTCAGCCACCGAGTTTGTGGTCACTTGTTACAGCAGCGACGGGAAGCTGGTCCAGTACCCGCCTCCGACCAGGTGCTGCGTGGGGCGGGGGGCGGGAGCGGGAGAGCTCGCTGGGGAGCACGGGGCCCAGGACGGCGAATCCGGCCTCAGAGCAGGTGCCGACCAGGCGCTCGCCGTCCCTCACTGCCTTTGGGGCCGAGCGTCCCCCTGCACGGCACGGTTTGGGGCCCGGTGTCGCCCTGCACGGCACGGTTTGGGCAGAGCAGCCATGACTGGCAGTTACCACATCGATTTAGAGCATCAGCTAAGTGGGAACCTAAGATTTTCACTTAACTTCCTTTAATGAAGTTTTCATGGTGTGTTTAAAAGAAAACTTGTGAGGATGTCACCCTGTCATCTTTTTCAGAGCTGCAGCAGGAAGGCAAGAAAGGGAGCGTGGCAAAGCGGCGCTCGAACTTGGGGCGCCCTTTCCCGAGCCCCCCCCGAGCCCCGGGGGCAGACACGGGCCCCGCCCCACGGCACGCTCCGCAGCTTCCTGCTCCCTTCGTCCCTTTGCTTCATGTCTGGGCATGTCCCTTATTTGTGGTCGGCGCGTTGCTTTCATTTCAGTTAACGAGACGTGAACGCAGCTTCCGGAGGGTTCCGAGGGGGAGGGGTTCCAGTGAGGCGGGGGCCTGAGCGGCTGTCCCGGCCTGGTGGCCGAGGTCCCCGTCTGGGCCTGGCTTCCTCGCCTGCGAAGTGAGGGGTTGGACGAGAGCGTCGCCGGGCACGCGGCCCTCTGGCCTCCGCCCGGGCCCTTCCCGGAGCCGACGGAGTGGGGTACGCGTCCGCTCCGCTTAGGCAGAGATTCCAGCCAAGGGGTCCTCGGCGCCATCTGACCTTCCGGGTTCTGTTCTCTTGAGGAAAAAAAAAAATCAAAGATGTACGTTTCTAAACATGTTGATAAGCTGCCCAAAGGCCGGAGCCGACGGAGTGGGGTACGCGTCCGCTCCGCTTAGGCAGAGATTCCAGCCAAGGGGTCCTCGGCGCCATCTGACCTTCCGGGTTCTGTTCTCTTGAGGAAAAAAAAAAAAATCAAAGATGTACGTTGCTAAACATGTTGATAAGCTGCCCGAAGGCCACCGTCCGTCATTCCGATCGAAACCTTTAAGCTGCGTGACTGTGCCCTGTTTTCTGCGGTTACTGTGACGAAGTGGCCTTTGGGGCAGCAGTGGTGAACCGCAGGCCTGACGGGACAGGGGGCCTTTGTCCCTAGGTGTCTGTGTTTGGGCTTTACATTTACCTTAACTGTCCGTGGAGTGAGTCGGGTAGGATGGTGGCGTTGCCATGGCAATGGCAGTTCTTGCCCACTGGGATTCGTTGCAGATTAGTGCATGGTGACGAACCTCCTCATTTGCTTTCGAGGGCGTTTTCCCCCTTTTTGGCTCACGGGAAACTCACGTGGTGCCGTTCGCTCCTGAGCTGGCGTCCAAATGGAACCTACGACCCTGTCAAACATGTTTGTTTGTTTTTAAAAAAGACTTAATATATGGCTTCTTTAAAAATCCATGAGATTCTGCAACTAGATGTTCTATAAAGAAAGCGCGGAGCCTAAATTTTATGTTTTTATAGGATCAGAGGAACTTATTCATCGGCTTTTTGGTACTTTGTAGCAAGTCAATAAATGCGGTTTGTTGACTCCTAGGAGACTTTCATCCTCCATCCAAGCTCAGATGTACATTGCAGGGTAAGATTTCCTGTTGAAATCGGGAGGAAATGCAGAATGCAATGACCTGGGCTGGCAGACCTCGGGCAGTTCACCCTCTCGCAAGCGAACGGTACGTAACCCTCGCTTGAATTCCCAGCCTGAGAAGCTCGTTTCCAATGCTGCGGGTCAAAGAATTGTTTTGAGTCCCTTGACAGTAAGCCGTAAAGGGGAGGATGTAGAAATAATTGCTTATGGCTTTGAGAAGAAGTCTGTGAAACTGTGCTGATCCAGACGAAATGAATAGGTTATAAGATGTGAGAATTATCTGCTCTAGTAAACAGAAGTGGCCGTAACTCGCCAGGGCGACAGCGTCCGCCCCCGAGGGGAGAGTGAGCAGTGAGCCAGGCTGCAGGAGAGGAGATGGTGGCCAGCGTGGGCGGCAGTAAAAGAGACTTTCTTCCTTCTTTGCCCCAAAAGCAACACTGTGCTTAATGATACGACCTCAGAGCCAGCCAGTCGCCGTGGTTACTTCTGGCCTGCTCCAAAGGATGGGCGTTTAAGGGGGAGACCAGGGAGTGTCGGGTGAGGCGGGGCTGCGGGAGACGAGGAGGCCTCTGCTCTCGGCACCGGCTGCGGGCTGGGCCTGGGCTCACGTGCGCGGCGTGCCCTGTGCTCCCACAGCAGCCACCAGCTGCACCGGAGCTGTGCAGCCAGCTCTGGTGTAAGTGGCATTTTGGCGTTTGTCATTGTGCCAGTTGCTTCATGCCCACAGAGGATCAGGGGGCACGTTGGACCCGGAGCCGTGTTCGTATAGCCTGGTCGAGTGCAGGGTGTGGCTTCAATAGAAAAGGCGTTACAGATCTTTTTAAGCCTTCCTTTAAAAATGTTCATGAAAATCCCGCAAGTAATTCAAGTTCTTCATAGAATTCGAGAAAACAGGGATATATAGATTTTTAAAAATGAATGAAGATTCCCCATGTCTATCTAGCACCTAGTCCACCAAATAGTAATGTTTTAATGTGTATGTTCTTAGAGTTTCGATGTTCGTAGATACTGTACTTTTCTGATAACAGGTCGCATTCCACACCTTTCTCTTTTTAATCGAGCTCTGATTGCGTGAAGGACACTGACCTTAAGTGTGCAGCTTCGTAGGTTCACAGGGCACAGCCGTGCGGCCACCACCCCTGCAGGCGATGAAGTTCGCATCACCCCGGGGGTCGTGCCGGAACCCCCTCAGGAGGGGCTCCGAGGACACACGCGGGGACATGCGTGCCATCTAGACGCCAATCTGTCCTAGCGGGTCATCCTTCTGGACGCACACGGCGTGCCCTCTTTTGCGAAATACGTGTTTCTGCGTGTGAACGCGGTTACTTGTTTTTACTGTGCCGTCAAAGTGCGTCGTGTGAAGATGCCACGCCTCCCCATCCGTCCTCTCTGGACAGCAGGCTGCTCTGCAGGTCGTGGTCACCGTGCTTATGGCGCCATGACCACTCTCCCTCACGCCCTCATTTCTCTTAGCGGATGTGTTGCTGTTGCTTGCTTGCTTTCTCTCTCTTTCTTTTTCTTTCTTTTTCTTTCTTTCTTTCTTTCTCTTTCTTTTTCTTCCTTCCTTCCTTCCTTCCTTCCTTCCTTCCTTCCTTCCTTCCTT
>NW_006436291.1:1337504-1346851 GCF_000325575.1 Pteropus alecto | reverse complement strand
CCACCCCCCCATCCACCCCTCGCCCATTCATCCACCCACCCATCTGTCCATCTACCCACCCACTTATTCACCCATCCTTCCATCCAGCCATCCATCCATCCATCCATCCGTACACTTATCCTACCATTAATCCATCTATCCATTTTTCCATCCCTCCATCCATCTGACCTCTTTACCTTAATGCTCTGACATAATATCTCTAGCACCGTATCTACTGATGATATCGAAGGGACAATAATGGGCATCCTGAGTCCGGAGGGATAGGTTCACTGATTTAATATCAAGCGTGCGACTAGCTGTAGGGTCCCCCCTACCCCAGTAGTCTTTGTCATATGTAAGAAGACCCTTTTCAATCTCAGTTTTTTGAGCATTTTAATCATGAACTGGTAATGAATGCTATCAAATAATTTTCTTCATCATTAGTTGAGCTAATCCTATGGCTTTGTCCTTCCGTCTGTTAACGTGGTAGGTAAGATTTACTGGCATTTAAAGATTAACTTAACACTCGAATTCCCGGAGTAAACTCTATTTGGCTGTGATCTATTATCTTTCACTCTCTTTGGGTTTAGATGGCAAATTTTTTGTTTAGGTTTTCCGTGTCCGTGTTCATGAGGATATTGGGCTATAATTTTCTTTTTTCCAAACGTCTTTGTCGCATTTTGGTGTCGGCTTCATGTTGCACTCATGAAATTAATTGGCACGTGCCCTCCTCTCCTCTTCTCTGAATAGAGTGTATTTTTTTCAGGCAGATGTTGTTGTTTTTAGAGGTCTGGAGAAAGTAATGAGTGAATCTACCTGGGACCCGGTTTTCTTCATGGGAAGGTTTCTCACGGTTGATTCAGTTTTTGAAAAACAGACTTAAGGCTGTTTCTATTTCCTGCCCGTTTTTTAGGGGGCGTTCTTCAAAACGCTCGCTGTTTTCAACCAACTTTACAGATTCCGCGGCGCAGAGTCTCCCCGCCTCCTCGTCCCCTCGGTCTGCAGCGCTTGGCGCCTTCTTCCTTGTGACAGGAGGGATTTTTCCTCTCTTTCCGCCTCACGTTCTCGCTAGGGGAGTTTTAATTTTATCAATGTTTTAAAATAACGTGATTTGACTTTGATTTCCTGTGTGCAAATCTGCTTCCTATTTCATTAATCTCCACTCATGCCTTCGTCATTTATTTTCTCCGGCTTTAATTGTTGTTCTCCTAGACTCTTGAGGTGAAGTCGAGATAACGAATGTCAATCATTTCTTCTTCTCTCCTTTCAATCTATACGTTTAGGGCTATAAATTCCCCCGTAAGCACCATTCTAACTCCATTCCACAGTTCTTAATATTCACGTTTTCATTATTGTCCAGTTCAAGATGGTTTCCTTTGTAAATTAATCTTTACCCGTGGGTTACTGTTGCTTAATTTCTAAACATTCATGTGCTTTTCTGCTTTCTGTGATTAATTTTTCATTCTGTACCATTGTCATTAGAGAACCAGCTGTGTATGATTTTAGCTATTCGTAATGTGTCGAGACTTGTTTTATGGCCCAGAAGACTGATCTATTTTGGTAAACGTCCGTGTACATTGAGAAGAACGTGCGTCGTGTCAGCTGCGTGCAGTGGCCCGTAGACGCCACCAGGCGCTATTCGTAAAGCGTCTTCTGTATCTTACTGATTTTTCGCTCGTCTAATTCGCGTCCTTTCGTTTAAGCTCGAAGCATGCCTCTCGGCTTTCGCGCACGCGGGTCTTGCTCGTCTGGGGGGTCTCGCTCGTCTGGGGGGTCTCGCCCGCCCCGTCGGTTCCGAAGGCGCCCCGCCGTGTGCAGCTCTCGGTCGGCGCTTCTCCTCGGGCACCTGCGGGGTGCCAGCCACTGTTTTCCGCCTGCAGTGTTTCCGCCGACGGATCTGCTGCTAGCCTGAAGGGGGCTCCCTGTTCTGAGGACGTTTTTCTTGTGCAGCTTTGAACCCTGTCTTTTCTTGAATTTTTCGTTTTAGGTAGTTTCATCGCAGTGTGCTCAGAGGAGATCTTGCCGAGGTGCGGTTTTGGGGACCCGTGAGATTCAGGAACCTGGGCGTCTGAATCTCCCTGCGGATTTAGGAGGTCAGACCCATCGTCCTTTCCGCCCTGTCCCCCCTCTTCCTCCTCCCGGAAATCTGGTCACGCACAGAGTTGTCACCTTAGTGGCGCCCCAGAGTTTCCTAGGCTTCTCCACGCTCATCCTCCTCTGACTGGATCATTGAGAACGGCCTGGCCCCGAGTTCACAGACTCTTTCTTCTACGCGACCCGTTTCTGCACCAATGCTCTCTGTCCCGTTTCCACTCCGGCCATTACCTCTCGTGGCTCCAGAATTTCTCTTTGGTCTTTCTGTGAGTTTCATCTTCGTTAAACTGCTCATCTCATCTCGTTCCTTTGTTTTTCTGATGTTGTCGACTTGTCTTTCTTTTCTCGTAGCTTCACCCTTCTTATAGCTTCTTTAAAACGACCATTTACAACTTTTATTTGGCAAATCATAGATCTCCATTTCTCTGGGCCTGGTCACTGGCAAATCACGTGCCTTTGGTGGCGCCGTGTGTCCTTGATGTTTCGTGTTCCTTGAAGTCTTGCGTTGCTGCCTTTTACTCTGAAGAAGCACTCACCTTCTCCATCTTCGGTGACTGGCTCTGGGAGAGAAACGCCTTTCGTCAGCCCTGCTAGGGATCCTGAGACCCTTTCTGTGGGTATGGGCACACTCCTTGGGCCCTCTTGGCTGGTGATTCTTTAAATCGTATGCCCTCTCTCAGTTCTGCAAAGTCAGGCCAAGTACGGACAGCTTCCTGTCATGGTGCTAAGTGCTCGAGTTCGTTCATTCTCCCAACCCCACAGAGTCGGGCCAGTTTTCCTAGAGTATTCACTCGCCATCTGCAAAGGTTCGCTCTCAGCTGCCTTGGGGACATACGTACGGAGCCAGCCGTGGTGTGTGTGTGTGTGTGTGTGTGTGTGTGTGTGGCACATAGAGCATTGGGTGTGCCTGTGGGTCACTTGGGAGAATCCACAGGTGAGGCCTCCCCAGCAGCTCACGGGCTGGCTTCCTGGGCGAGTCCGTGGAGTGCTGAGGGGTTCACGTCCCTGTGATGCCCTTCGGGAGCCCTGGCTGCTGCTCACCCAGGCGTGCAGCGCACCCCAGTGTTCTGGGCGAGGTGAGAAGGAAGTGGGTCTTTGGGGCAGCATCCTACACAGCTGGGAAGCTGGGTGCTCACCCACGTGCTCTCGCTTCTCCCTGGGGGAGAAACCGTGGGGTGAAGAGGTCTCTCAGCACGGAGTTGCGCTGCCTTGGGGGTACCGGGGTGATGTGAAACCGTTCCTTCCTCTTCAGCGTGTCCGGTCTTGGATGATCTCTCTGCTCCGGTACCGCACTGAAATGTCGTGCTTGGCTCCTGGACTTCCGCCAGGCTCTCTCGCCCATGCGTGATTGTCAGCATCGGTGTGCTTGGGGGGAAGACGGAAGAAAACTGCTCTTTCACTGTTTCGATGATGTCACTCACTGCTTGTTTGATCAGCCACGGAGAGAGTTGTGCTAACGTCGCGATTGTAATTGTGGGTTTGTCTGTCCTTTCAGTTCTATCGATTTTTCTTTTGTTTCCTTTATTTTGAAACGATATTTTAGATACACAAATTTAAATTGTTACATCGGTCGAAGTCCTTTATCATCATGAAATAGTCCCAGGTTCCCCTAGTAATTCCCCTAGTTATGTACCCCCAGGAAGGTACATAATCTAACATAAATAAGGCCAAATAATCATTTGGTTAGTGTTTGCATAGTATGCATTTTCTAATATTGGGAATAGTTCTAATACTTCACCCTAACTATGTCCTTATATTTAAAGTGTGTCTCTTGTTAAAAGCACATAACTGGGTTTAATTTTATGCAATCCGACGACCTTTGTTTTTTAATTAAAGTGTATTTAATCTTGTATTTAATGTAAATACTGATTTTTTGAGGGGAGGTTCTTCTTTCTTGCCTTATTCAGATTAATGGAGTATTTGTTATTATTCCAAGTCGTCGTCTGCCTTGTCATTTTTGTTGGGATTGTTTTCGTGGTTGCTCCCGAGATTGCAATATGCATAATTCATCTGTCACAGACCATCTCGGGGCTTTACCGCTTCTCTGCTTATGCGTGAGCTGAACCCACTTCCGTCCGTCTGTCTTTTCCCCACGCTTCCTTTTATGCTCGCCATGCGTTTTACTTTTACGTGGGCTGCGAATCCAGACGTGATCGTCAGCGCTGTGCGCGCTCACATTTTCACTCTTCCCGGTGCCATCGTCATTGCTTGAGGGATTTCTGAGCTGGCCGCTGGGGCCGTCACAGGCTCCCTGCGATGTGGGTCTTCTAGCAACACATACTCTGTTTTCGCTGGTTGGAAGACATCTTTACTTTTCCTTCATTTTGATGGAGTTTCTCCTGGGTATGAAATTTTTTGCTGGGATTGGCTGTTGCTTCATCATTTTCTTGTCTTCAGGTTTCCGCATTTTCTTTGTAAAGCCATCTGTTCGTCTCGTGATTATGCCTTTGAAGGTAATATGACCTTTTTCCCTCTGGCTAGATTTTCTACTTATTTTGGGTTATCTGCAATGTTTTTAGGTGCAGTTTTCTTTGTACGTATCCTTCTGGGGCCTCGCTGAGGTCCCCGAATCTGGAGGTCACCGGATTTCATCGGTTCTGTGGAATTCTTGGCCATGCTCTTTGCGAATCTTGCACCTGCCTCATCATTTCTGTCCTGTGGTTCGCGACTCGCGTACGTTGGTCCATGTAACGGGATCCGACAGCGCTCCGGTCCGTCCTTGTTTTTCATTCTGTTTTCCCCTCTGTGCTTTAATGTAGACACTTTTAAATCGATATTTCTATGAGTTTGCCAATTTCTTCTGCTACGTACAGTCTGATTTTAATACAGCGTTCATTTTATTTTCGATTATTGTATTTTTAGTTTTAGAATATCTATTTGGTTTTATTCTGTTTGTAGATTTCAAAATTCTTAATCTTTTCATTCTTTTATCCACTTAAAATTTTTTCTTTACGATATCAATCACAGTTACTCAAAAGCCTTTCCGTGCTAACTCCAGTACATGGGCAAGCCGTGCGTGTGCTGACGCGGTCTGATTTTCATTTTCCGGGTTGCTGGTCACTTTATCAGCCTCTTCATCTGCTTCATAATTTTCGAATGTCCGACGGACATTGTGAGTAAAAGAACCGTAGAGGCTGCGGGTAATGCTAATTCCCTTGGGGAACGATTCTCTTCTTTTAAAGTATTTTTTTTATCGCTAATTCGTGCTGACGTTTGCGTGGCTGGTCAGCCATGAACGATCAGGGCTGCCGTTTCGGTAAGACTCAGGCTCAGGCTCCTCTCCTTTCTCGGGCGTGGTCCTCCTGGGCAGCTGACCTGGAGGTGGACAGGCGGCTGTCCCCTCAGCTCTGAGACACCGTGGGACGGTCACTTTTGTTTTCAGGGGTTTGGTCTTTGGCCTTTAGCTTCTCGCCTCCCACACCTTTGGCTTCGCCAGTTTCCCCCGCAGGACGCTGCGGCTCGGGCAGCGCCCTCCCTGCCCTGGTCTCACCGGGGTCTGCCGCCGAGTGTTTGGGTTGCGGGGTGCCTCAGCGTGCCTGGCAGGGGGTCCTGACTCCGGCGCCCCAGCCCAGACGTCAGTGTTTCCCTGGAACTTAGCAAATGCCCCGAGGGGTTCGGGGGGCTCGTTTCTTTTCTGTTTCTGTATTTCAGTCTGTCTCACCACCTCGTGTGACTGTCAACAGCCCTGCTGTGCTTCTTTCTCCCACTAGACCGTTTCCATGTAGACCAAGCCGAATTCTCAGATCCTGCCCCGACATCGCGAATGTCCCGCAGGATAAAGTTTCTGGCAGGCGCCAGCTCTAGCAAGGACTCTCCCTCCCCAGGGTGTTTGCTCGTCTGGCTGTTATTGCTACCGTGAAAATACAGCTTTCCATAATTTATCGATTTTTACTTTAATTGCTGTCATGAGATCATTAGCTGTCTATAACGTATTACATTCTTTTTGGAACAGAAGTGCTACATCTTGCTTATCATCTGTTTTTCCCCCCATTAATATATTATGAACTAATTTCCCTTTTAATAAATGTATGTCAGTGAGCATACCTCTATAACTTGATTTAAAATTCTATATGGGTTTTAACGAATGCCCTGTGATTGAATATCGAGATGATTTTGTAAACACGTTTTAGCCCATCTTACATCCTCACGGTAACTCCTGAGCGGTGGAATAAGAAACCAGGTATTTGAAATGCCTGCTCATCGTCTCTCCTTCTTAGGGAATATTTAGGTCAGCTGGAGTCATCTTCGCCTTAATTTATGAGGCAGACGTAGACGCCTTCCTCCCTCACAGCAGGTCTGTCAGTCTTCCTGTCCTGAGAGGTGCGGACGCCGCTTATGACTGAAAGCGATTCTCGGCTCAGGAGCCCCGTGAGCGCAGCCGTTGGTGAGCCGCGTCCGCTGCCGAGCCGCTCTGGGTCCTGCGTCAGAGGCGCATGTCCCTTTCCTGTCGGCTGGCGGCTGCTGTCAGCGACCGCCAAGCGATGCTCGCGCTTTCCTTAAACGGTCTGCTCTTCTCCGCTGCGGGCTGCCGTATCATGTCCCTTTCCTGTCGGCTGGCGGCTGCTGTCACCGACCGCCAAGCGATGCTCGCGCTTTTTCCTTAAACGGTCTGCTCCTCTCCGCTGCGGGCTGCCGTGGGCCTCTCTCCATCCCCCGAGCTCTCGTGGCGGCCTGGGCCGGGTCTGCGCCTCTCACTGCTGACGGGCTCGGTTATTTCATGGCAGTTGTTGGCGGTGTAGACGATGGATTCACCGTAAGGTCACGCTCTCCCCCTGCAGCGGGGCCCTCAGTGCTGCCTGCCGATGACATTAGAAGCCTTCTGTCCCCTGGACCAGCTTCCCACGCGCACCCGCCCTTTCTTCCCCGTGGAAACGCTGGCGGCGCCCAGCAGGGCTCCGAGGGGTCTGCACTCCGTGCCCGCCGCCCGCCCCGCCCCGGGCCACCCTTCTCTGCCCCGCAGCTCGCGCTCCCCCTTCCCCAGGCCTTGCTCTGGGCATCGAAGCTGCTCGGCGACACGCGTGGGAGTGGACAGTCCTCCTTGGCCCAGCTCTCGCGGACCCTCGAGCTCCGTCCTCACCGCCAGGCCCCGTGGACAGGCCCCGTGCTCCCTCCCCTCCAGGAGTCGCGCAGCCCACCTCCACCTGCCCCCGCCCCCACTGCGGACTCGGGGGCCCTTTTGGCTTGTGTCATTAGTTCGTTTTTGGCTTGTGTCATTAGTTCGGCGTGCGTAGCCCCCTTTCTTGATGTTTCCACTTTACGTGGCATTTCTGTGACGATGGAGCTCGGGGTCCGTTTGTCTCCCGGAGTCTGCAGTTTCCATTCTCATCCTATTTCCTTGTTTTATGATCTTGCCTTCGAGGGACTATTCAATTGGGTTTTCGTTCCTATTATGTCCTAAAGCATGAAGCACGCAGGACACTTTCTCTTGTCCCTCAGGGATGTGTTTCTTGGTCCAGGCCGTCCACCTGTCCTTCACAAACCATGTCCCCTCCCTCCCTCCTTCCCTCTGTCCCCTCCCTCCCTCCTCCTCTGCTCCCAGGCCCCCGCCTTGGGCTGGCATTCCTCTCCCGAAGGCCGACTAAGTCAACCTCTGCAGGTGACACCGTCGTCTCTATGTCTAAACCTCCCGCCGTGTAGCAAGGCTGAGAACAGCTGCTGTCACGTCTCACGTCATCCCAGAAAGCAAGAAAATGACCAACTGTGCACTTTAACCCCTGCCACAGAGAAGGGGTCACCACACGAGGACATGTTCCTCTTGGGGCTTGTAAACGTCCTGCCACGCAGAGGTGGGACGTGGCCCGGGGCCTGGCGAACGGGTGGCCGGCCGGCTTCGTGCCCGGACCTGAGCGCCCCCGCCGGCCACCTGTCCCCGGGCCTTGTGCTCGCTGGCACGGCACGTCCCTGAGCTGCCACATGCTGTCACCTGGAGAGAGTCCTTTCTCAGGGAGCTGCGTCTCTGCCCTGGGCACGGCCAGCTCCGGAGCCGGCACCTTACGGCTGAGCTGTGAGTGGCTCGTTCCTCACTGTTTCCCACGTGGAAATCCCGAGTTTTGTTTACTTCCCTGAAGAATTTCACGTGTAGCCTCAGGCTCCACTGAAGGAATTTTAAACGTTCTCTGAACCTGTAAACATGAGTCGGGAATGAAATGACCGCTCAGCTTTAACTAGCACCGTCATTTCTTAAAGCCCGTCATTAAGTAGAGGGCATGGTCCTGACTGAGAAATGCTCCCAGCCACCGGAAGAATGCTAATTTTGCTGGACCCGTCTCTCGAAGGGCACCTGTGCTTCAGGGACAGTTTGGGGCCGGGCCGAAGCCTGTCACGACAAGCAGCATGACGGTTCAGGGCCTCAGGGCTTGTTGGGCATCTGGCCGGGGCTGCGCTGTGTGCCAGACGCTGGTTCGCCCTGGAAAGCGAGCTGTCGCTGGGCGGGGGCAGAGGGCTGGAGGGCACCGCTGGGTGGAGCAGGTGGCAAAGCCTGCTCTAAGGTCTAAGGTAAAGGGCCCGGACAGCAAACGCACCCCCCGCTCACGCCCTGAGAACACCCGGCCGGCGACACTGCACTGTGGCTCCCTTGTGTCGTCCCGGAGCGCGGGACCCTCTGCCGCTCCCCTCACCCCGTGTCCCTGCCCCTCGGCAGTCATTTCCAGACTGTCCACGAGAAGACCGCACCGGGAGGGGTCTGAGCTGGGAGGCGGACAGGAGAGGCGGGGGCCACATCCCTGCCCAGGAGCCGAGACAGCGCCCTCCAGCCCTTTGTCACCTGTGCCTCGGGTCGGGTCTCCGTGGGGTGGGCGGGAGGGCGTGGGACACAGGGCGGGAGCACTGGCCGTGGGGGGTAGGGTCTCTCTCCTGCGCTCTGGTTCCGTCCGGTCTGTATTGGGAAGCTACTCCCTGCCCAGCGCCAGCCTCCTGGGGCCTGGGGACGTGTGTCTGGCCCCCACGCGGTGAGTCCAGGTGTGGTGCCCCCGGGGGCCCCTGGGGACCCCTCCCCATCCCTCTCCGTACACTGTTTCCCGCCCCGCAGGCTGCGGCTGGCCTGGGCGTGGGGCGCACCATCGGATCTGTCAGGGTGGAGCGCGAAGCGGATGAGCGGGCTCCGGCGACACCAGCGGTGTGTTGAGGGGTGGCCTTCTGTCCTTCTGTGCCTCCTGCGTTCGAAGCCCAGCAGCCTTCTCTCTTCACGCGCCTCTCCACTGCGCCAGCCGCGAAGGCAGTGGGTCTGTGGCACTCGGTACATGAAGCGGCCGGTTAGTGGGCTCGGGCCGAGCTGG
>NW_006436291.1:1333152-1337408 GCF_000325575.1 Pteropus alecto | reverse complement strand
GGCGGGCTGGGGGGTGCGTGCCCAGCCCAGGCCAACCCAGCCCAGCCTTGCTGCAGAGCGCTGTGCAGTTAACAGCGGGGTGAAGAGCTGGGAAGCTGGGGCTCGTGCGCCAGACAGGCGTTTCAGATGTTCGCTTGCCGTGATGCCTCAAGAGCGTGTGCTTGTTTGCGGGGGACCTTCGGAGTCTGAACACGAAGGCCTCGGTTTCTCAGGCTTCCTCCAAAGCCAGGTGCCGTCAGGGGCCGGAGGGCAGGTGCGCGGTCCAGTCCAGCAGGGCCGAGGGCAAGAGGCAGAGCGGGGCCAGCCCCTTTGCCGGGACAGTACCGATAAAATACTTATTAATCAATAATTGCTGTTGATTCGGTGCTTACGAGGGGCCAGATTCTGGCGCCCTGTGCTTTGCTCCGTCCCCCCGTCTCCCGACAATGGGGGACACGGGGACATGGGCAAGGCGGGGTTCCGCGTGCTGGGTCCATGAGGACCGTTTGGTGGTTTTCTGTATTTCGAGCGTGTTTGAACATTTCTGTAAGAAGCAGAGCTGAGACGTGTCACCGGACAGATAGAGACGTAAGAACTACCTGGGAGATGACAAATAGGAAACTTTCCCAGTTCGAATCAAACCTGGGGCCTGCGCCTCTCTGGGGGGGCCACAGGGTGGTGACATGCATTCACGCTGTCCCGTGAGAGAGGGACGGCCTCAGATCGGGGTCATGGACCCCAGGAGGCCCAGGGCCGCTCTGTGACACCCATAGGCTCGGGTGACAGGTGACATAGGTGAGTTGCTCAGAGCCAGCCCCCTGCTGGAGAAGCAGCCCCGCGGGGGGCTGGGCCGGGAGCGTGGCCCGTCCAGCGGGGCAGTGCGTGGCCCCCAGGTAGCCCACAGTCCGACCGGGAAGCGCTGGGACCGTGTGCGTGAAACTTCAGCATCCGGCTCGCGCCGCGCGGGGCCTGTGCGGCCGTGGACCGCCTCTGCATCTGCACTTTCGCGGTGGAATGCGTGGCCGCCGCGGACGGCTCGGCCCTGCTCCTCTCGCCCAACGTGAGCGGTCGCTGAGACGGTCAGCGGTGGCCGCGCAGGTCGGACGTGCCCAGGGCTGCTCCCTACATGTGACCCGCTGGTGTGGGCCCCGTCTGCACGTGACGTGGAGCTGGCTCAGGGCCACAGGGCCTCGCTGACGGCTTTGTTGGTGCCGAGGCCCGGTAGCCCCGCCCGGCTGAACCCTTGGGCTGGAGCCCTGTGTCGAGTGGCTGACTGGTTTCAGGCCGGCCTGTGACACGTGCCGAACCACCCCCCCCTGCCCCGCCCCATAGTCATCTGTGATCCGAGGAGGGTCAAGTGGAGGGGAGGATCTTTCGCAGACTCAGGTGGAACGTGGTCTTTGGAATGTGGCTCCGTTAGCTCCCAGGTGGCAGAGGCGGGCATCCGAAGGCTGCTGGCAGCCTCGCGGCCTTGTGCCTCTCCCCAGGAGTCTGGGATCCCGAGCTTGGGGACACCCGCACGGGACTCCCCGGGCGATTCCTGGGACGTCGGGACAGGAGCGAAAGCAGCCACGCTGTGCCACACGAGAGACACTTCCACGCGTTGCTGACGGTGTCTTGTAAAAGCAAATCGCATCCCTCAGGCCGCCAGGCGGGGCACGTGTCAGCCGCTGGCATCCCCGCCGGGGGACAGCCCGCTGGTCGTCCAGCCACGCCGTGGACCCGAAGGCAGAGAGGAGCTGAAAATGCGGAAATCTTCGCCTCCGACGAACGTGTTCAATCTCTGCTAGTCGGTGGGGACACGTTCGCTCATCCCATAAAGCCATTTCCCTTTCATTTCCCAGAGCGCTTGGCGTCTCCCAAGGATTTCCCAGCTGCCGCCCAGACACACGACGGTGAGCACGAAAAACCCCGCAAAGCGCCTGCTTTCTGGGGTCAGCGGTGTCGCCTGTGACCCTCGTCCACCACGGAGACTGGGAGGCCGCGTTTCCCGTCCAGGAGGCAGAGGTGGGGCCGCGGGGGTGCAGCCGAAGCCCTCGCCCCTCTGCACGGCCGGCCGCGCTGCCTGCCCCGCCCCGGCTCCGGGCGGCCTGTGCAAGGCGGTCCTGGGCCGGGGGCGGGGTGCAGGCCGGGGCCTGGGTGTGGAAGGGACCGGGGCTCCTGGGGGACACCCAGCTGGTGTGAACTCTTGGGGAACAGGTGCCGGGGGCATTTCCTGGTATCTGGGTTTTCCGAGTAGAAATAGCATTCAGGGGGCACGGCAGGGTGTGGCCTCGAACAGGTCACGGGGGACGCGTGACCTGGAGGGTGTCGGCAGCTCAGTCTGGAGCTACGGAGCTGCAGGCAGGGCCTGTGGTGTCCCCGCGTCACGCGTGCCCAGCACTAGGGACAGTCTGGGCCACACCATGTGATGCTTTTGTCTCGACTTGTCCTGAGAACAGAGGGGATGTTTCCAGCGTCCCCGCCGCCCTGTCCATCGGCCACGCGCTGTCCGCTGGTACCGCCGGAGGCCGCGCAGGCCCCGCGCTTACCCACACGGCAGGGAGCAGGGCTTTCTCGGCACCGACTCTCGTCCTGAGCTCCGGAGACTCATGAATTCGTGCGAGAGACGGAGCCGTTCTGTGGAGAGGCCCCGCGTCCCAGGGACGTTGGAGCTGCAGGTGGCCAGGACTGAGTCAACGGTCCAGTGACTGCATGCCTGGAAACGCGAGCGCTGGTCCTGGGTCCCGGGGGTCACCATTTCTCGGGGGAGTTATCGGTGCATGTGTGAGCGGGGGTGCGCGGTCCCCACGGGGGCTCTGCCGAAGGCGGCAGCTGCAGCGCTGGGTCCCCAAGACGCCGAGATCATGCCGGTCACGACTCGGACGCCAGGGACGCACAGGGCCACCCCTGGGGCTTCGGGGCACTGGTGCCGGGACCACCTGCGGGCCCCTTGGGTTCTCGGAGGCCGGGGACCCGGCACGTCGGGAAGACAGGCTGTGGCATTTCAGGGCGTCTGCAGCGTGGACGCCGGAGGCTGAGAAGGGCGAGCCATCGGGGCGGACGGCCGCTGTTCTAGCTGCGGCTCTGCCACCTGGAGCCGCTGCCCCGTGCTGCGCTGCCTGTTTCCCCAGCCGTACAATGGATGGGCGGTGATGCCGGCTGCATGGAGCCCCACGGGGTTAGTTGAGGTCAATCACGCACAGCGCTCTCGGCGCGTGCCCGGGCTCCGTGGGCGGCTGCCAGGGTTCCCGCAGCTCCGCAGCGGCTTCCTGGGGAGACCGTCGTGTCTGAGGCGGCCGTGCCCCCAGGGACGTCTCTTCCACGTCTACGCGTCATGTCCTCTCGGTTTTCTTTCCCTCAGGTGGGTCAGCGGCAGACTATGCGGTGAGCGTGACCACCGCCGTGTGTCTTGCTGCTGCAGAGCTGGGTGACGCTGGGTGACACTGGTGACGGGGCTGCGGGACCGCCCGTCACGGCAGCCCAAACAGACACTGTGCGTGTGTGCTGTCCGGTCACAGCAGCGCCTAGAGCTGCAGACGCGAGCCTCACGCAGCTGCGGTTGTGACGCTGCCCGAGAGGCCGGCGTCTTGGTCACTCATAAGAAGCGGAGAAGTGGGCGTGACGGCCCCGCTTCTGGGGAGTCTGCTGGGAGTCTCCCCGCTTCTGGGGAGTCTGCTGGGAGTCTCCTCGTTTCTGGGGAGTCTGCTGGGAGTCTCCTCGTTTCTGGGGAGTCTGCTGGGAGTCTCCTCGTTTCTGGGGAGTCTGCTGGGAGTCTCCCCGCTTCTGGGGAGTCTGCTGCTGTCACGAAGGGGGCCGCAGACCTGGGGCCTGGCAGGCGGGTGCAGATCCCACAGGGCGGCATCGGCCCAGCTGCAGTGGACGCTTGTGCTCACAGTGCGTTTACACCGGGGTCTCACGCCCTGGTGATCAGGCATGGAAATAGGGGCCTTGTGCCAAGAAGGTTCCAAAAGCTCTGTAGTGGCCACAGATTGATGGGGTCAGTGAGAAAGAAGCTGCCAGGTGGGGCCTAACAAGGTGGAGACCCGGCGGCCACCAGGCCCGGGGCCTGCGAAGCAGCTGGGAAGACAGCGCAGCCAGGTGTCAGGACGGGGGATGCCAAGGCTGACAGCTGGACCAGTGCCCTCAGAAAGCAGCCAGCAGCAGCTGGCAGGGCAGGCGCATCACAGGGCTGAGCACACGAGCTGGACGTGGAAGGCGGTCTGGCTGGAAGGTGCAGCTCGCCAGCCTGGGGCCTAGTGTCACCCTCTCAGGGTTTGCTGACCCCCACCCACCCA
>NW_006436291.1:1328764-1332689 GCF_000325575.1 Pteropus alecto | reverse complement strand
CTCTTATTTATCCTCCTGTTTTTCCAATCATGCCTCTGCCTCTTCATACATCAATCTTTCATATACCCATTTATCCATTCATCCATTTACTCATCCATCCATATTAATCTATCCATTATCTGTCCATCCACTAATCCACCTATCAACTCACCCACCAATCCTCTTATACACCCATCCATATACTCATCCATCCAGTCACCAGCTCATCCATCCATCCATCTATGTATCTGCTCATTTATTTTTTCATTTGCCCTTTCATCTACCCATCCATCCATCCATCCACATCCATCCATCCACATCCATCCATCCATCCACCACCCACCACCCACCACTCAGGGTTTTGGGTAACATTTCACAATAATGGATCACTTCCAAAGTCCGTGACGAAATAGGCTCCCGGCCTCTGTGAAATGGCGGGAAAATTACTTGGATCCTGTGGCAAAACCAGCATTTCTGCCGGCAGAAAGCTGCTTGCTCTGCTTTCCTGGAACCTGCAGAGGGTCGCCTTCCTGTTCCAGAATCTTCCCCTGCAGGGATCGGGGGAAGAAGAGCGAAGTTCTGGGTTTTCCAGCTGTGTGCTCGTCTGGCCTCAGGAAGACGAGCTTAGGGTGGGAACGAAGGGCCCCCGCAGTGCCAGCCGCTGGGCCCGCAGCTATGTCTCCTCACATCTGCTGCCCGGCCCCTCCTGCCGCCCCTAACCCCCTCTGCCGCCCGCCGCCCGCGCTGTTCAAAGGGAAGCTGAGGTACATTAGAATCGTCAAGAGTTTATCCGAGCAAACATCGACCTGAATCGGGCAGCAGCAAACCAGAGGTGGTCAGGAGCCCCCCGCCCAGGAGCTGGGGGAGCGGGCTTCGTAGGGGACAGAAGCCGAGCGAGCACATGACTTGACTGGCTGTAGCTCAAGCAGCTGCCTGGTGTGGGCGGCCGCTGACTGTAGTTGGGAGTAAGGAGACGGGTGTGAGGGGGTGAACGGGCGGAGCTGGCTCGCTGTTTTGAAGGCCACGAGGGCCCACGGGCCCACGGTTGGCCATCTGCAGGCCGGGGACCCAGGAAAGCCGGGGGAGGGGCAGTCAGTCTGAGTCTGGAGGCCTGAGGACCAGGGCCATCAATGGTGTGAGTTCTAGTCTAAGTCCAAGCCTAGAGAACCAGGAGCATGGTGTCCAAGGACAGGGGAAGGTGGACGTCCCAGCTCGTCCCCGCTTCCTCCGCCTGGCCATTCTACTTGGGCCCTCAGTGGACCAGACGATGCCCGCCTGCAGCGGAGAGGGCGGCCATCACTCAGCCACCGAGTCACATGCTAATCGTTTCCAGAAGCCGCTCGCAGGTGTGCCCCGTCTGCTGGACTCCCCGAACCTGGTCAGGCTGACGCACGTGACCAGTTGTGGATGGGACCCCCCGAGCAGTGTGCTTTGAGCGGGGCTGTCAGTCAAAGTGCAGAGCGCAGCGCACAGACGCCGGGGTGTGGGAGGCTGGGACACGGGGTCGGCCATGCAGCTCTCCTGGCCCCTCTGGGCCCTCGGCGGGCTGGAGTTTGAGGATCCCGCTGGCCCAGCCCTGCTTCTGGGTGTGGCACGGTCCCAGGGGGGCCCTGCAGAGCCACTCAAACCACCTGTGGAGCCTGAAAGCTGCTAATGCCAGGGCTGCACCTCAGATTCAGGGTTCGCTGGTCTAGGGGGGTGCGGTGGTGCTCGGTGAACCCCACCCCATGCTGCTGGTGGGCACGGTGCTGGGGGCTGTGCGCCTGGCGTCTGGTGCCTGTCACTGGGGATAGACGGGGCTGGCGGTGGCCTTGGTACCTGCGTGCTCACAGTGTCACTGGCTCCGCTGTCCTTTGGTCCAGGGAGGACTGTGTTTCTGTCCGCTAGATGTTAGGCTTGGCCAGGTGACTGGCCCTGACCAGTGGGTTGGCAGAGGTGACCGTCACCTGCAGGCGGGGATGGCCTTGCCGTCCTGTGACCGCCCTGGCCAGGCAGCCTCGGCCAGGCAGGCTTTGTCCTTGCAGTGGCCGCGGTGTGAGCTTTCCCGTCTGCGGCGTATGGCCCGGCTCGGCCGACACACGCCGGGATTCGCGAAGGGATTAGAGCTAACAGCAGCTCCGCGCCGTGGACGCCCCTCCATCGCTGAACAGGATCGGTAAGCCGTGTTCCCCTTCCGTAGCCTCGCCTCCTGTTTGGTTTTGAAACGTCACCCGTTGATAGATGAAACCAGCCTTTTGATGCTGAAATGTTTTCCCGTGCCTCGTCAAGGCAGCGGGCTGGAAAACGCATGCAGTTCATGGAACTGGGTTATTTAGTTTGTTCCTAGGAAATGAGTGTTATGTCAGGCAAAAAAACCCCCAAAATGATTAGAGCAAATGGGGTTCTTTTCCGCGGAGAAAAATGCTTCTAGAAACCTGACTGATCCTTGAGTGACATGCACGCGGCAGCTCTGTTTTCCTGACTTTTACCAAGGGAAATTTCAAGTTCAGGAGAAGGAGGAAAATACGCCACTTATTTTTAAATGCATTTTTTTTTCCAAGGGAAAATTTAGCAGCTGTGATGGTTCTGCTGCTTTTTGTAAGAATTTTTTTTTCAATGTAAAGTACATTAGACTTATCTAAGCTTTCTACCAAGGTGAGCTCCCATTAAGCGAGCGATGATTCTTACTATATTTAATTCTTGACGAGTGAGATCTGGGCTCAGGGAAGGAAGTGTGCAGACTGTCGGGATAATGGAGAAGAATTTATTGAGTTCAGGTGTCCTAACATTTGCATCTTGCGAAATTTCCGTTTGTGCTTCAGGGAGAAATCATTTAAAAATACTAGCGAGAGCAGGCAGCCGTTACGAAAATTGAATGCATATTTTAAATTTACTTTTTCTATCTCCGAGCTGCTCTGTAGGGTTGATTCATTGTCCGGCTCTTTTTCAGCAGCCAAAATTCACTTCATAAGGGGCAATAAGATTTCTCTGAAGTAGTTTGTGCGAAGGTAGGAAGCCTGCAGTCCCCGAGCCCTCTGAGACTGGGGAGGGGGTGCTGAGGGGGCCAGGTGCCTTCTCCGGTGGGACAGGCGTGATGTGCTCCAGAGGTGCCTTCCCCACGTGGAGCAGCACCCGCCCTCCGCCGGAGACGGGCCCTCTAGGGCATGGAACTCCTGTCCCTGGTGCCTGTGTGTCATCTGCCCCAGCCCAGCAGGGGCCTCGTCCTCAGGAAAGCTTCAAAATGCAGAGACACCACTTCTGCTCAGATCCTTGGGGGTGTGTGTGTGTGTGTGTGCTGTTGACAAGGACACGAAGTTGCGCCAGGAAGGTGTGTGTGTGTGTGTGTGTGTGTGTGCGCGCTGTTGACAAGGACACGAAGTTGCGCCAGGAAGCAGCGTGGTTTTCCAAGTCAGCAGGACGTGCTCGCACGCCGCGGGCACTGTCGTCCCTGCGGGCAGGGTGCGTGCTGGAGACTGGACCACCAGGGCCTGGGAAACTGCGGTCCGCTCCCCTCTCTTCCTCGGGGGACCCTGCTCCCTGGGAGAGGCCAAGCGTCCTGGGGGGGGGACTGGGGAGGGGCTGGAGCGCAGTGTGGGCGGCGGGGTCTCTGCCCCTCGGCTTCCGCGTGGCGCCCGCGTGGCGTGTGCTGCAGTTTGGGGTGGCTGGCTCCGGGGGTGCGGGTGAAACCCCGCTTCCCTCCCCCGCGCTCATGCTCGGCACGAGGAGCAGCCGACGTCTTCGTCTTCGTGGCGGCGTCGGCATCGCAAAGCCAGGGGCTCACGAAGCTGGTGCGTCTTGCAGGCTCCTGGCAGGCGGGGATGGGGAGGGGGCCTCCAAAGGTGAGCGGCAGACCCCTCTGCTTGGAGCGGAGCCCGAGCTCGCTCCGGGAAGCCCCCTCCCTGTTCTCTCTCCTCCCTGCAGTGGGAAGATGGAGGGAGGGTCCCACGTCCCACGGGGACAGTTGAGA
>NW_006436291.1:1326937-1328736 GCF_000325575.1 Pteropus alecto | reverse complement strand
GGCGGGGTGGGCCTCTCCAGAGCTCTGCGGGTGCCCTTGGGGCGGCACCTGGGGCCGCGGAGTCACCATTTGCATCCATGGTCCTGAGGCGCATGCCCCTTGGTAAGCAGACTCCAAAGACGCAGGGGACCTTATAGTCCCCCTCCTGTGTGCGAGCGCCGGTCCCCGTCCTGCGCCAGGCCCCCCACACCGCGGCTCCCCTGAGTCCCACTTGAGCAGGCGCTAGCCGCGCGGCCTGGGGAACCGTGGACAAGCGTCTCTCTCTGAGCAGACGCGCGAAGTCCCTTCGAAGGTGGTGTCCGAGGGCCTCCCGACGACGAAAGGTGAGACGAAGAGCGTGGACCACGGCCGTTCTGTGTTCCGGTCGCTGTTCTCTCATGAGCCCTGCAATCCCGCCGGTCAAACTGTAGCGGCCTCGGAGGATGAAACGCGTTTGCTTGAACCCGGCTCCTGTGCGGGTCACCCCCCTGCGGCCTTTACTTATTCTCTTATTTGGACGGCAATGGCTTTCTGCCCTCAGCCAAGGGTGGCGCGTGGCAGACGAGGACAGGACTCTGACCCGCAGCCTGTGAGAGCCGTTCGCAGCTCAAACAGTGGAGGCCCCGGGAACCCCAAGCTTTACAAGCATCCAGAGTAACTGCTGTGCAAAAACAGACATCAGGGAGGGATGTAATTCGCCGAGTTGTCGCCCAAGCGGCCAAGGCCAGGGCAGGGAGAGCCCGACGAGACGGAGCAGGAAGCTCGACGCCGAGGGTCAAGTCCTCAGGCCCGGCAGGTCCTGTCCGAAGCGGCCGCTTTGTCTTTTGTTGACGGTTAGCTCTGCTGGGGGTGGGGACTTGGCTGTTCTTCTTGCCAGGTCACCCATGACCCGCAGGCTCCCCCCAGGAGGCTGTCATAGTGTCACCCCATCATCACAGGAGCTGCAGTAACTGACAGTGGTCAAGGCCAGCGGCCGCCCATGTTTTATGTATGTGAAAAGTTTATAGAACTCATTTCCCAATTGTTCATTTTGGTAAAAATGGCGGACTTGATTCAATCCCAACTTATAACGTTTTCAGGAAAATTTGCAATGGGTATTGTCGAGGGGGCTGTGATGAGTCCCCGCCGATGCCATTTTCCCCACCCACTGGTCTTCTCGGGTCCTGAGCGTGCGAGGTGCTGGCCTGGGGACAGGGAACAGGCCCTCGTGTGCTGAGCTGGGTCCCCGCTGGCACGCTGCCTGTCTCCTCGGCACTTAGATTTGTCTCCAGGGCGGGAGAAGGGAACAGTCCAGTCTGGGGAACGTACCACCAGGAGGCCGGCAGGTGCACAGGGGGAAGGAGATGCCAAACACCTGTCAGGTGACAGCGATGACCTCTTGCTGGCCTGGGAGGGCCAGCCTCACCAGAAATCGTGTCAGCTCTGTTCCCTCTCCCTGCTTTCTGCCGGTCCCCTCCCTTCTTGGTTAATGGATGAAAGGAACAGTCTGTTAACCTTGCCCCCAGGGGCACGTGGCTCTGTGACTGAGGGGCTTTGCATCTCCCCCCTGGTGAATATTGTTGGAATTAAACCCAGATAAATATGGCTTTATTGCTCCTGGCAGGGTAACGGCTGACCTCCTCAGCGGCATTTCTGTAATTTAGAGTTTCAGTATATTTAGAAAGGGATCCTTCGTACGCATGTGCGTTTTGACTGTTCTGTTTCAGGCTGCTCGTCGAGCGCCTCTGTCTCTGGTGCTGGTGTTCTCCCTTGGGCAAGTGCACGGTTAGAGTCCTTAACCCCAGGCCGCCATCGACCTTACCACTCTGGGGTTTGCGTTT
>NW_006436291.1:1318183-1326917 GCF_000325575.1 Pteropus alecto | reverse complement strand
ATAAGTATAGTGGCTAAGAGATGAGATTCTGGGATCAGACTCTGCAGGCTTCCCGCCTGTGACAGACCCTCCGTGCTTCACAGTCGTGATTTGTAAAATGAGGTTATACTCCTCCCAGCTCAAAGCCTGACTGTGAGGATGAAGTAAAACAAGACGTGAACAATATTCAGGCCACCATCGAACACAGCAAGGACTTAGTGATAAATCTTGGACGTCGTTATGTCAATTTAAGGTCCCCTATGATACATATTCTCTCTACTGGTATTTGAAAACTTAAAAAATTGGAGATAAACCCAACAACAAATGAAATGATAACTACCAAGTTTCCACGTCTGCTGCTGGCAGGCTGAGGTTTGCACCAAGCCCCCGTTGGGGTCAGCCAGCAGAGCTGGAGAAGGAATCTCACATTGCGTTTGAAAGCTCCGGAGAGCTGTCATGTTCTGGGGCCGGAAGGAGATGCGGAAAGCTGAGTCTGTGATCTGGGGTGGATTTTACCCTGGTGGCGTCTGCGGTTTCTGCAGATGGTGGCTCAGAGGCTGAGATGCACATGTTTTTGTGGGTCCTGGGGGCTGAGAAGCCAAATCAAGCTTTGATAATGACGAACGCGAGTGTGACCCCCAGGACAAGCATGTGAGGGACTGTGTACCTGTCACGCTGATAGAATAACAAATAGAATAATGAACATCTCTGAAGAAGCCAAAAGGTGGCAAGAAAGAGATGCAGGAGCTCAGAAGAGGTACAGCGGACGGACGCCAAAGCATACGGCTGTGCGTTCATCTCAAACAGATCAGCGGCTCCTACGCTTTGGTTTGGGACCTCGAAAGTCTACAACTTAAGAAAAAGGATGAACCAGAATTAGAGGGGCCCACACAGACCGGCTTTAGGTCACCCGAATCCCCGATTGGATTAAGGCGACCTGTTATTATCAGTGGTCCTATCTTAGACACCCAAAAGGAGAAGGAAAGATGCACTTTCTGAAGGAAAAGACGCCATCGAAATCCTCGGATCGTCTCTGCTGTTTCCACACGCAGAGTTTGCATTCGTGAACACACACGCGCGTGCGCACACACCCATAGCACAGCTAGGGGATGAGGGGCTGGTGCGTCATGAAGGCCAAAAGGAGAGCACGTCACACGCGGCGTCTGGGAAGTAGAAGGATCGGATAGGAAATCAGAGCGATCGGTGGGACGCAGAATTTGACCAGCCGCATTTAATATACTTAACCAAATACATTTTGGTTAAACCAAAGATGAGATTGAAAAAATAGACACTTGGGAACTATTAAAAAAAAACTATAAAAAGGAGAGAATGGTAATTCTGGAACTGAGGAGAACGACTGTGAGGAACTATTCAGTGGTTGAGCCTAACGGCACATGACACAGGTGAGGAGAGAGTGAGGGACCCCGAAGCCCGGTCAGAAGAGCACGTCCAGGCGAGTCATCGAGACACAGAGGGAGGGAAACGACCCCGAAGGGCTCCAGCGTCCGGACGGTCTGTACAACACGCACAGGAAAACATGACCGAGTGCATAAGACATAAGATCGGGGCTCAGAAGTGTGGGACCCATAAGACACTAAATGACAAATTCAAGGAGTACTGTAAAGCTTGGGGTAAATCCCGCCCCCAAATCACACTTCAGCGCATTATAACGAAACTGCTGCAGTCGGAGACAGAGGAAATCTGAAAAGGAGCGAAATGTAAACAACCCCCACGCCCCAGTATCACTTCCAGAGCCACGAGATGGACAGAAGGGTTTTCACCAAAATGAGGGAACTCAGACAACAGCGAAGAGTTTCAGGGAAGGCACTGCCTGCCCAGCTGCCACACGCTGGGACACGCCGTGGGAAGCGAAGGCCGATGAAGATTTTAAGGCAAACAAATCGACAGAGTCAACACTAGAAAAATTCACATTGTTATTATACAGGCAGAAGAAAAACGATCCTACATGGAAGTGAATGGTGCACGCTGCCCTTTGGGGATAGAGAAAGGAATTAAGAACAAAAGGAAGAGTAAATATGTGGGTGCATTCCAAAGCAAACTTATAATGTCTTAGGAATTTTAATATAGAAAGAGTCTTAAAACATGTCGATTCAATATATACAAGTCAGGGGGTAGTTAATGGAGCTAAATTGTTCTATTTAGAAGAAAAGGTATAGCCTTAAATGCATATATTAGGAAAAAAGATAATAATCATCAAAGAATCCAATCTCAAGAAGCATATTATGCCCAAAGAAAGTGAAAGAATGAAAATCAATATAAGAATATGAATCGATGAAATGGAAAAATCCATATGATACAGAGATTTCACAAAGTCGATGCTGATTCTTTGGGAAAAACTCTGAAACGTGGTAAGTCTCCAGTGAGATCAGGAAATACCACAACTGCAAACAAGAATGTTCCAAAGACATCGCGGTCACTACAGAGATCACGGGGGCGACTGTTACGAACAATTTTATGGAAATACATTTTAACATTTCAGTGAAATTGCCAAATTCCTGGAAATGCAAGTTAAAAAATGGACCCAAGAAAAATAGAAACTCTGAATATTTTTATCAGAATGAAATGCTATCCCACACCAAGTGAGATTTTTTTTTTTTTTGCTAATACAGTTTTGGTTTAATATTAGAGAATCCATGAATACAATACAATACATATGAATAGTTCTGAGGTGAAAACACTTTTTTTTTTGTTTAGATAATGAAGAAATCTCTTCCAAGATGTAATAATTATTCTGATAAAAACACTCAAGAAAATAGTTACTGATGGACACTTAATTAACATGACAAAGTGCATGGACTTCAGTGCTACAGCTCGTAACCTAACTAAATGGAGAGGTTTTGCGGCTTAAGATGCATCTTCACCACTCTTCAGCTTCCGGCCACAGACGGAAGGACACATTGTTGCTTTAAGTAATGAAATAAATGCAGATTAAAAGCCCACCGAGATTGAAGCAGATGAAGTTACACTGATGTGACTGACGGAAATGTTAAACAGGAAACGTCCTGCTGTGCGGGGGGCCGTGGGGGCCGGGGCTTGGGCGCCCGCCGGGGGGGATGCGCTCCCATCGGCAGCGTGGCGCACGCTGTCAGTTTGTTCTCCTTCCGGCCTAGCGATTTCAGCTCTAGCATTTACTGTGACGATGTGCTGCCCAACGATCTAAAAATACAGTTGTTACAAAGTTACTGTTGCAACAGTGTAATTATAAATATGGAAACAGCCTGAATGCTCCTATGGAGGAGACGAGCTGAATAATCCCTGACAATATAAACCACGAAGTATTTATTTCTCAGCTTTAAAACACACAGACGAGGTCCCTGTAAGCTGCTGTGGAGTGGTCTCCGGGGGGTATGATTAAGTAGGAAGAATAGCGAGGGCAGAATGGGGCACGCTGCCGTTTGTGTGAGTGAACCGGGAGGGCGTGTAAGAAGACGCACACGTCTTTGTTTGTGAAACAAGCCACACAGACAGAGAAGGGTGAGCTGGAGACGGAGGGACCCGAGCGGCCCGGGTGGCGGGGAGCGGGTGACAGCCACCGCTCTGCGTCAGTCTTATTACGCAGTTGCGAGTTTGGGATCTCGTTAGCATTTTATCTACTCCCAAAACGGAACAGAATCAACAAGGATGGGTGGAGGCAATCTAGAATTAAACGCAAAAGGAAAATAAATAAAGCGACTTGTTTTCCCAGGGGAAGAGCCTGACCGCACTGCAGCGGGGCGGGGACACGGGGTGGGGCCTTGGATGACTCCGAGTACCTCGGGAACTGTTAGTGGCTCATTGTCGCCGAAGTCCTGCTTAGCGATTCTGAGACTTTTTTTTCAGTTCTAGGGTGAAGCGAATCAGCGAGTCACGCTGCGGATGGTGGAGACGGAGAAGGGAATTAGGGGTGCGGGGAGAGCGGGGCGGGCAGTGGGCGCCGTCGGGGGGACTTGGAGAGGTCCGCGTGGGCCTGGCCGGGTGCGCGCTGAGCGACCAAGCTGTCATGTACTTCGAGATTTTCCCAAGGCTGCACGTGCCTTTGCTGGGTGGGTGACGGGGAGGCGGCCTCCATCCCGATGATGTTTCCACGGGGCGTGGGCACCCCCCCCACCCCGGGCTGTGTTCCGCCGGTGGCAGGCAGTTCAGAGTGTTTGTGAGGACACAGGTGCAGGAAGCCGGCTCCCGTGTCCAAAGCCTGGCCGCCCTGGCCAAGGCTGAGAACGTGACATTTCCGTGCCTCGGTTTCCCCGTCTGTGTCCTGGGTCTCCTCTAGCAAGCGGTGCGGGTAGATGAGCTAAGCCAGGTCGGCCGCAGTGTGGGGCCTGGCCCCGTGTGAGCTCGTCGTTACTGCTTTTCCTTTTTTTAATTTGGAAATTAGTGCATTTACTTGAGCTCGGAGTTGCTGGGCGGGAAGCCGGCTTGGGGGTTAAGGGGGGGCGCGCGGGGAGCGGTTCCCTTTCCTTCGCAAACTCTATCTCCGGGAACCTACTTGGCCCTCCCTGGGGGGCAGAAAAACCCAGCGGGGTGTCCGCGGAAGTCGGAAGCTGGTGAAGGGCGAGACTCTTCCTCGAGTGTGGGTCTCCCTAAGTGCTGAGTGACAGAGAGCTTTGCGACCACAGGCCTGGGCACAGCCACCGCCAGAGCTGCCCTCCACGCAGCTGGCAGATTCCCGAGCTCCCGCAGTGCAGGCCGAGGGTGCTCTGCGGCTGTATGTCGGGGTTCACGCCGATCCTCTGCTCTGTGCCCCAGTGGGCTCGGCTCCTAATAGGAGTGCAGGGGGCGGGGCGTCCTCTGCTGCTGGGGCGCTGACGTGGGTGTGGTTCCTGCAGACGAGAGGGACACCCTCTCAGACGGGATCCCGCGAGCCACCGTTCATCAGACAGGTGCACTGTCCTGCCCGTTGCCGGGGACAGGTGCGGCTAAGTCTCTTTCTGATATCTGAGTGCAGAGGTCCACTCAGTGTCGCTTCTTAATGTGTCCACTAATGTCACTTCTCGATGTGCCGTCCACATTCTCTTTTTGAATAACGCTTGGACAGCAGCGATGCCCGCGTGTTACCGGTCCCCCGGGAGCCGGGCTCCTCAGCCGGTGTCTCCTGTACCTTCTCGCCCGTCCCTGGTCCCTGGCGCCGGGCCCCCGGGCAGCGTGTGCGTGCCGGCTCCGATGGCTTCTTTCCACTGGAGCCTCCGTGGTTCTACCGTCGACGCAGGTTTTTTTTCCTTCTCATTTGTGTATTTCCTTGGTTACTTAAAGGAAATTAAGAAATTCTGTTTTACTATTGACTCTGATGTTCTTCACATGGATTTTTTTGAAAAATCAAAATGAACATAATGGGTTCAGGAGTGTTTTTTTTTTAAGCATTTTGAGGATGGAGATGCTTTTGGATGTGTCAGTCTTGGGCTAATGGGTCAGCTGTTCTTGAGGAGGGGACCGATGCCGCTCAGCAAAGCCCGCCAGGGACTCCTGCCACGCTGCTTCCCTTCCTTCTGGGCAGTGTGACCACTGCCGCTTCAGGGTCCCTCGTCCACGGTGGCAGAGGAAGCCTGTGGGATGGCCGATGGGGTTGCGAGTGGCCGTGAGGACGCAGAGGACGTGGGGAGGGAGCCACCGGAATGGCAGGGCCGGGCGGGTCCTCTCACGTGCCCGGCGGCCCCTCCTGGAAGCGCCTCCCTCAGAAGTGACAGCAGCACTTATAGGGTGCTGTGCATCTGTCATCTCGTTTACCTCTCCCAGCGTCCCTGGAGGCAGGCGCCATACTGTCCTCGTCCTTGGGATAAAGGACCTGAGGCTCCAAGAGCTTCCGAGGTGCCCAGCGCCACAGAGCCGGTCAGGGCGGGCTGCTCTGCAGATGAGGTGGGGACCAGGGTGGGGACGAGCAGCCGCTTCCATTATTGAATATCAGGAAATCAAGAAAGCTTTGCTTTTCCTCCAGCAAAATGTCGAAAACACCCCCAAATTACACATGACAAGGACGCGGCTTTGTGTAAAGGAGCCGGCGTGGGCTGCGCCTTCCCTGCAGCCTGAGCAATCGTCCCCGTCAGACGCTGTCTCTCCCGCTCATTGCGGTGTCATTACTTCTCTCCTATTTTGTCCTTTTAAAAAGGTCTCGGTTTTACTGAAAGTGAAAAACGAATCATCTGGGATCAAAAGCCAGCGCTTGGGGGAGGGGCGCCCGCACCCGGGTCACCCGAGTCCTCCTGCGGCAGGGCGGAGAGAACCCCTTCCTGCGGGAGGGTCACGGGGATGCCGGCGTTTGGCCTCCAGCGTCCGGGCGAAGGCCAGTGTGATGCAGGGGCGGGGAGCGCGTGGGGGGACCGGGGGGGCCTCCCGCATCTCCGAGCTCCTGTGCCCCATGCCCTGCGCTTTATATCAGCCGCGTGGCAGGGCAGGGAGCACCTGCTCAGGGCAGCGACGGTGTCAACTGGGCGAGGCTCCGGAGACAGAGCGCAGAAAATGTTTTGTTGAAATAATCGCCGTTCTCCAAGTCAAACGGGCTTTCACTCAAATCAGTTACAGCTACGGGGTCGAGACGGGAGGTGACGCGGTTATTATTCTCTTCCGTTCACGGCCGTCTGGGCGTGGGGAGACGCCCGTGAGAGCTTGGGGGGCGCATGTGTCCGTTAAATTAAGACCGCACCGAACCGGACGAAGCATCCGTTAACGTGCGATTAGCCGAATCCCCCAGTTCCATTGGGACGGCGCTAGAGGGACATGGCGGTCGATCGTGAGCAGGACACATGTTCCGGTCACGCCGTCACACTCGCGGGAACGTCGTCAGAACGAAAACTGCATGACGCGCGGCGTCTGCGCCTTCCGCTGCCGGGCGGGGCACGTTCCCTGGTCTGAGCGAGCATTTTCGTTCCTAATCATGCTTTTGACCCGAATCTCCCAGTAACCACGGATCTGACCTGTAACGTGATAGAAATCACAGAAACAGCTGTAAGGTCTGTAACACGTAAACTAGTCGGGGAGACGTCCGAGTCCCCCGAAATGGGCACGGGGGCCCCTGGTGGCTCAGGACACCAGCATGTCCCTCCGAGCGGCCAGCCTGCGCTGCGGTCACCGTGCTGGTGGACACGGGCCGTCCTCCACCGCCACAGCCTGGGGGGATCGGAGGAGCTTTTGACTCGGGGAAGGATGGCTTTGAAGGCATCTGTCCTCGACCCCGCCGTCCGTGGGCCCGGGCCGAGGCCGTGAGCGGGCTCCAGCCCGGCTCTGGGGCCCGGGCCTCTCTGGGCTGTCTCTGGAGCCTTCTGTCTCTGAGGTGGCACCGAGCCTGAACTTAGGCCTTTACTTGGGAAGTTGTGAGCTGGGGCTGCTTAAGCACAGGCGTTTTGTGTCACTGTTCACCCACTTTCTGGAACTTTCCCTGAACAGCAAGCAGAGGCATCCCGAGGGGAGACGTCCGCTGCCGGTGTGGGCGCGGGAGGCGTGGGTGCCGGCAGGTCGTGGGCTGATTTAGGAACGGAAGCCGGGGGGCTTCCATTTTCGCGAGCTCCAGCTGGCCGGGCTGCCTCCCCCGGGGGTCCGCTGCCCGCGGATTCACTGCGTGGCTCGAAAATATTCCACTCCGGTGGCAGCCGCTCCGGCCTGCTAGGGCGGCTTCCGCATATTCATGGAGGTTTACCGGTGAAGTGTGACTGATATAGTTACAAATTAAATCTAAGCGAAGTCACTGGTCTTTGCCTAATGAATGAATTTAAAAAATTATGTTGTTTTATGATTCTAAAAGTAATATATGCTAACTATGGGAAAGAACATAAAATTTAATTTAAAAAATAGCATAAAAAGTGGTAAATATTCACACGTACCCCTGCACCTGGCACTCTGCCCCAGACTGCAGTGCTGCTGGTGTGTATGCAGATGGGGTGACGAGACCCCACATTCTGGGAAGAGATGCCTCCCGTGGGCGCTGCGCAGATCCAGGCCACCTTGAGGAGCGGCTGAAGGAAGGCGCCTGTCGCGTTCTGGCCCTGGACAGGACCTGGAGACAGGACCGTTCTGTTCGGTGGGCGGCAGAGGCGTGTCCCAGCCTGATGGCACGGGGACAGCTCTGTCCCCACCAGCTGCTGCTCCTGCGGCCGTCGGTCTCACCCCAGTCGTGGGACCCGTGGCTACAGAGGCAGGACCGGCCCAGGCCTGCTGGCCTCAGGCTCACTCCCTCCACTTAGCACGGTGGCCCCGGCTGGGAGGGTCCGTCTTCTTGGCCAGTTCCTCGTTACCTGACCGTGTGGCCACGTGCTAACAGGCTGAGAAAGCCGAGACTTATGCCACAGCACCTGCCGTCCAGGACGGGCTTCGGATCGCAGGGGCGGGGGAGGGACGGAGGGCTTCCTGGAAGCAGTGCCCGCGGCACTGGTCTTAACGCAGCACCCACCCTGCTCACGGCTTCTCCTCCCGCTGACGTGTCACAATTACGTTCCGACTTGTTCGTTCGTTAAAGTATCAGCCATTTTAAAACAATTCCAGGGGGTACATTTCAATTAAAGACATTTGACGACTTTTCAGAAATGGGAATTAAAGTTGTCCATTTCGAGCTCACTCAGCTGAACTAACCAGTCCTGGTTCTGCGCAGTTTCCATGAAGTGCTTGGGCTCCGCTGGGCGTTGATGGGACCGGGGTCTCAGGCTGCGGCGGTGTGTGTGGGGGGTAATTACGGGGGGTCAGATCACCCGGGCTAGCCGGCGTTGGCCGGATGTTTTGAATACGCGTTCGACAGTGATGATCGACTCCAGCAACGGCCTCTGCAGTAACAGGC
>NW_006436291.1:1315070-1317597 GCF_000325575.1 Pteropus alecto | reverse complement strand
GGCGGCTTCTCGGGTGCAGTGGGTGGCAGTGGGTCGGTCTTTGCGGCCCTGCCTGCCGGCTGACCCGCCCCGCCAGGTGGCGTTCCTGCGGGAGCCCCGACTCGCCTGTCCCGCTGTGCACGGGACCCGCCCCCAAGGCACTCGCCATCAGGCACTTCGTGGTGTCTGCCTTCCTGGCCCAATGTGGCCTCCGGGACCCAGGGTTCGGTCTGGTCTGTCCACTGCCAGCTCCGGGGCCTCAGACCCATCCTGCCATGGCGGTCACCCCCTAAAAATGATGAAAGGTCGTTTCGTGAGTTGGAGCCCAGCGCTCCCTTCCAGACCGCGTGGGACCACAGCGAGCTCAGGCCCTGGGAGCGGGGGGCTCTCGCTGGGGACGCGCCCTGCGCAGCTCTGCTTCGTGAGCAGCAACCCTCCGGCCTCCGTCCCAGCTGGCCCGGGCACGAGTGTCCTGTTAACTGTTGGTGCCACAGGAGCACGTGCCTGCCGCGGTGTCCTCACCTGCCCCTCCCCACTGCCCACACGTCCTGAGGCACTGCTCAGGACCTCAGCCCACTGCACAGGACACGAGGGCACGACGGGGTGACAGTGAGCGTTGGGAGCAAGGACCCCGAGTCCCTGAGCAAGGACCCGCGTGAGCCACCCCTCCTCCCGCCAACTGCATGTCATAACTGTGCTGGTGGAAGTCGATCTGCATCAGGTGACGAGGTCCACGTGCTGGGGGCCCACCTCCGTGAAAGCGAGGACTCTGATGTCCTCTGTCCTCCGCTGGCTGGACGTGATGTCTTCTCCGTGGCCCACGCCGTCTGAGCACAGCCCTGCTGGTACCGCCCTCAGGACCCCCAGACTCTGCTGGACCCTTTGTGAACGGCGCCCCCTGGGCTTGTGTGAGGAAGTGGTGTTGACTCGTCCGTGTTTGTGAGGAGGTGGAGGGTCTGGGACGAGACGCATTTGTCACTGGCCGCTTGGCCGAGACTGACCACCGCGGGAGCCCTGGGGCCTCAGGGAGGGGGATGAGGTCTCCAGGTGACCCGGAGCTGGGAGCGGCCGCCCCGCGGGCGGGGACGGGAGAGGAAAGGCAGTTTATAGGCGCGTCCGCTCGCGGTCTCCGAGACACCGAGCAGGCCCTCGAGCTATTTCGGGGTGGCTTTAGCTTCCTGGGCGGTGCCGTGACCGCTGTCACCACTCTGAGGTGGCCCCCGCGCGCCGTGTCCCTTTACGAGTGCTCAGAATTGATTCACAGGTGTGTCCAGGTTGACCATGGACATCGGCCAGGGCAGCGACAGGGGACACCACTTCCGTTGTCACCCTCCTTGCTTTCACGTGTCCTTCAGTGAGAAACAGCAGCAGCGAGCAGCCTCCGCCGCAGCCGGTGGCCTCTCCGGGGCGTCTTCGAACCCGGCGGCCATTCTGCGTGGAAAGTCTCGATGGGCCTCGATGGCACCTGCCCTCCCTCCCCCACCCCAACGACAACAACGGGCTGACTTAGACCAGAGTTTGCAGCCGACTCATTCATGATACGCATTATTTGCTATGCAAATCTGATTTCTTAACTGCCAGCTTTTATTTGCCAATATGGCAAGCCTTTATTTATTTCTATTATAAAACCAAATCCCTAAAACTCTGAGTTCTTAATATTTTGAAATTTCAATTATCCGCCGTGATTGTATCTCTGTTTACAGACACATTTGCATGCAGCGGGAGCTGGCAGTAGACGCGGGCGCCTGTCGAAGCGAGCAGAGCCATTAGAACCGCCAGCCAGGGCTGGAGAGTCACTTGCCTGAGACGAATGATTTTCCGCAGCAACCAGAGCAGGGCTGGAGGAAGCGGGAGCACCTGGGGGAGCCCGAGTGTGGCCATTTGTGCAAGAGCCGCCTGCGACGCGCCCTGCGGGCAGCCTGCCCCAGGGAGCCTGCAAGGGTGGCTGGCGCAGTGACCAGGAATGGGGTCGGATCACCGTCCCTCTGGGCCTGGGGAATCGCGCGGTTTATACTGTCACGGTCTAGGAAGCGCCCGTGTCCTGAAGTGCCAAGATGCAAAGCGAGGAGATTGATGCCACCTACGGAAGGGTTCGTGCCGCTGGGGTTAAAGCCAGCCTGGACTGGACACCTCAGATCTGGCCAGGTCGGGGGGCAGCGGGCACCCGCTTCACTGCCGTCTGTTCCCCTGGCTCGGAATGCTCGCGGAGCACTGTTTGGGGCACTCGGGGCCGGGCGACCGGCCCAGGGAGCCACGGCAGACGTGGACACGGGCTCCCGGCCGCCTGCATGGCCTCTGCCAGCTGGCGGCGAGGGTCTCCTCAGACCTCTCTCGCCTGATGAACGGAGGTGAGGGGCTCCTGCGGGGGCAGCAGGGCAGCGCTGTTGAGGGGAGTCCCGCCCCTGAGGTTCGTCCCACGTGGAAACGGGGTTCCCGGAGCTGGATCAGGGCCTGCCGGTGGGCCCGCAGCCGTGCAGCCACCGCAGGGGTCCTCGGGGCCAGTCTGCCGAACCCCCTCCCACTCTCAGGGCCAGCGACGCCAGTGCCG
>NW_006436291.1:1306336-1314791 GCF_000325575.1 Pteropus alecto | reverse complement strand
GCGCCCGCTGGGCCCGCACCCCGCCAGCCTGAGGCGCGTGCGGGGCAGCGTGCTCCCCCGCGGCCGTGCGTTTGTTCTATGGACGGAGCGATCCCAGGCCGCGGTTCCTTTTCCGTGTTTGCTCTGTTGTTTGAAATTTTCTTTTAACGATTTACTGGGCCTGGTATAATTCTTTGTTTCACTGGTTTTCCTCTGTGCATAGATTACATGTTTTCAGTAGCGTCTGCTGTGAATTTTAATTACGACGCTCAACCCCAGGGCGGCCGGGCGAGCAGCCAGCATCGTTAGCAGTCCAGACCCATGCCTTGGGGCGCAGTCGTGGGGGTGCAGAGTGTCAGGGGCCCCGATGCAAGGCCGAGGAGGCACAGTCCAGCCTCCTCCTGTTCTCCCCGCCCCCTCCACCTCCCTTTTGTGAGTTCTCTGTAGCGAGGGACCAGGAGGCATAACATTACCCTGTGGTTTTTGTTTTTGGCCCATAATTGTCTTTCGGTTCTTCAAGGCGATATCACAACGCCTCAGTAGCTCTTATGTGGCAGTTAGGAGATTTGGAGCTTGACTAAAATGGAAAATGCAATTCTGTGATCGGTTACCTCAGATCGCGAGTATAGGCTGGTGGCTTACGGGACGCAGTGGACACGGGCTGCTCCTGCTTCTCAGCCTGGAGAGGGCTGCTGCCACGCAGCGAGAAGCCCGGGTGGTCACAGGCATGAGTGGCGGGTCTGCGTCCTTCAGTCCATCAGCCCCGAGGGTCTGCCCCACTGAGCGTTCCTGGCTAGTTCATGTGTGCCAGGCCTGCGAGGGGCCGGGGCCTCCTGCTGGACGTGGGCCGGCCATTCTGCCTTCGTCAGAAATACTCCTGACAAACAAGGTCACGGCCTCTGTCCCGCGAAGCCAGCACCATGACTACATTTTATTTCAGAAGCAACGCTATCGATTGGAAAACAATTATGGGGTAATCACCTCGCCGCCACTGTAAGTGGGCTGGAGCTGGGGGCTGGGGGTACCCCTCGCAGCCCTCGTCCCAACCAGGCCGAAGTTCTGGGCTTCCAGGTGGAGGCCTTGGCCCTGCCAGCGCATGTCCTTCGAGTGTGTCTCGGGAGCAGGAGTAGGCCACGGATGCCCTCGGGAGCCTTGGGCACTGCATCTGCTCAGGGTGTGGCTGCTGGCCGGCCGGGCCTCACGGGTCTGCAGAAAGGCTGGCCTTTGCCGCTGGCGACGGGAGGTGCCTGAGTCACTGCTGTGACCTGGCCCAGAGCAGGCGCCAGGGACTACTGGTCAGATGCGGGTGACGATGGGAATGGGCTGATGGGCTGCGCACGTGGTTCCCCTCCCGGACAATGGGACTGAGGCTGGGAGAGGTCCGGTCACGTGCCTTCACCGAGCCTCAGGGCTGGACCAGCGTCCAGGCCGTCAGCCCTGAGCCCAGGCTGGTGATGAGTTCGACGCTCTGCGCCGGACCTCCGAACCCGCCTCGCTCCCCACCAGCTGAGGCTTCCTCACCCCGCTGCGTTTGCGAGGGGCTGCGCCCCAGCCACGCTCGCCCTTCTCCCTCCTGGCAGGGCAAAGGCGGACCTGAGCACGACCCTCACCCTCCTGGGTCTTACCTGGACGCACACCCAGGTGACAAGAGCAGCAGCCAGGCGGGGGTAACGCCCGCTGTTGCTGACCAACGCGTTGGCTTAAGAAAGGCGCTAAGGAGGAGCTGGGGTTTTGGCAAGGGAAATGGTTCGGATTCCTGAAGCCCTGACCAAAGACCTAGTCTGTTGTTAACGGCAGATGATTTCCGCTCATTTAAATGATAGCTTGCTGGGTGGTTTTTAGCTTGTAACTTGGAAGAGCTTCAAAGCTTTGAGTGATACAGCTGTAACAAAACTCCATTCTCATTTACACATTTTAGGTGAACGAGTTTTCTCAGTTCATGATCTATAAAAAATAAATGGAAACAGGACCGGTCTTTGATAAGTAATAAGTGGTAGAGTTATCCTAGGACACATGGGCCATTTGGCACAATCAGCCTCATTCATTTCATTAAACAGTGCACTTCTAATAAAATATTATTTTTGTCTAATGTGTATCTATTGAAATATAAATAACCTTTATGCTATTTTGATTGCGCGCTAGTAATAATGTAGAAAATTCCAATTCGGAAGAAAATTAGTTTTAACACTTAGAGTCTTATGGTCACCGGAAGTAAAAGTGTATATATACTTTGTATCAATATTCTTGTGCAGAGAAGTCTGATAGGCTGATGAATAACACGACTTCAAGCATAAACACTGATCTCCCATTGGGATAAAATTCTGTGGCAGGAGGATGGAAATACAAGTTTGAGGGAAAGAAAACAGAAATATGAGTGATTTCCGGCGGACCTGTTCTTGAATTTAAGAGGGGTGACGGCGGGTGTGGAATGCCTTGTTATTTAGATCCCGTTTGTTGCATTTAATAATTAAGTAACAGGTTCGCTTTAAAATGATCATGTTTATAGTGTGCCAGAATGTCCATGCAGCTCCACTGTTTGAACTCCTAATGATGCTCTTAGGTCCACTTGCAAATTTCAAGGGTACATGAGCAAATGGATGATGACACGTACCTGCCGAAAGCTCCCGCAGTAAACTCGATGTAACTATATTTGAACTTTTTAAATTTTCAGTTAACTTTTAATTTTAGAATAGTTTTAGAGTCACCAAAAACTTGCAAAGGTGTGCAGAGTGTTGAGCATTTCTCACTCCCAGTTTGCTCTATTATAACATCTTACCTTTTTCCTGAGATATTTGTCCCGGCCGATGTGGAATGCTGACATGTTATTATCAAAGTCCATGTTTTATTCTTAAGTTTTTACTTAATGTCCTTTTTCTGTCCCAGGACGTGACCTCAGAAATCACATTTCATTTAGCCTCCTGTCCCCCGAGGCTCTTCGTGGCTGTGACAATTTCTTAGCCTCCCTTTATTTCCGATGACCTTGACAGTGTGAGGAGCATGAGACAGGTACTTTGTAGAACGCTCCCCCTTCGGGACCTGCCTGCTGGTTTGCTCATGGTCAGACCGGGTTATGTGATTTTGGGAGCAAGACCAGAGGAAAGTGCCATTTTCATTACCTCTCATCAAGGTTACGTACTGTCAACATGATTTATCGCCGGGATGCTGCCCTTGATCACCTGGCCGAGGTCCTGTTTGTCAGCTGTCTCCACTGTTAAGTACTCTCGTTCCTATTGTCCTCTCTGGGAGGAAGTCACTGTGCACAGCCTGGTGGTGGGGCGTGATGCAACTTTAAACATCGTCTTTTTAAATTCGAGTTTGCTCATGATCCCCAAACAGGGCCATGTGTGTGTGTGCATGTGTGTGTGTGTGAATCTGTGTATGTTCATGTATGTGTCACGTGTATTGTGTACATATTGTATCATTGTGTGCTTTGTATGTGTTACACTGTGTGCATGTTGTGTTGTGCATATATACATATGTGTGTATATCGCATGCATGTGTGTGATGCGTTTGTGGTGCTATATGCATGTGTGTGTTGTACGTGTTGTGTTGTATGTAAAGGTATGTTGCTATCTGTGTTGTTTTGTATATGTGTTTGTGTTATATGTATGTGTCGTGTTGTGTGTTATCTACACATGTGTATGTTGTGTTGTATGTATGTTGTGCGTAGGTGTTTATTGTGCATAGGTATGTATCATGTGTGTGCTGTGCTGTGTGTATATGTCATGTTGTAGGTAGGTGTGTGTTGTGTATTTATGTAGTATTGTGAGCTATTTGTTATGCTGTGTGTATGCTGCATATAGGTGTGTGTTGTGTGTAATGTGCGTATGTTGTAGGTGTGTGTTGTGTTGTGTGTATATGCTGTGTGTATGCTGCATGTAGGTGTGTGTTGTGTGTGATGTGCGCATGTTGTAGGTAGTGTGTGTTGTGTCGTGTGTATATGCTGTGTGTATGCTGCATGTAGGTGTGTGTTGTGTGTGATGTGTGTGTGTTGTAGGTAGTGTGTGTTGTGTGTATATGCTGTGTGTATGCTGCATGTAGGTGTGTGTTGTGTTGTGTGTGATGTGTGTATGTTGTAGGTAGTGTGTGTTGTGTTGTGTGTATATGCCGTGTGTATGCTGCATGTAGGTGTGTGTCGCGTGTTTGTGTTGTATATCCTGTGTTGTGTGATTGTGTGTTGTGCAGTGTGCGTGCATGCGCCCCACAGGAGTGAGTGAGGCGGCCCACACGGATGAGATTCAGGGCCCCGGCTGGCACACACGGCTTTGCCTCGTTACGCACAGGTTCACAGCAGCGTCATCAGCCTTTTCACGGAGAGGAGTCGCGGGACAGGAGCCAGGCCCGTGCCGGCTGGTTACTCTTCAGAGCCAGAGGCTAAGGGGTGTCGAGCGTAAGCTGCCAGCCTCGTGTCCCCGTCACTGCTCCCTCCCGGGAGGCGGGTGGCGGCTGCTCCCTTCCGGCCCACTGTGCCCTGCAGCTCCTTGTGGCCTGGTCTCGCCCCACACTCCAGCAGGTAGAAGGCGGGGTGGCGGGCTCCATGTGGGGGGCCGAATGAGGTTCCTGTGGGCCCATGTGTCCTCTGGGCTCCGCACCCCTCGTCCCAGGCCTTCCTGCTGCCCCTGGGGGGCTGGGCACCTGGCAGGACCTGCTGTGGCCTCAGAGCCCGGCGACCTGGCATGTCCCCTCCCCTGCTCCGGCCTCAGAGTGCCCCTCTGCTCTCCCCGGCCCTGAGACCCCGGCTGCTGCAGGCCCCTGTGTGCCCGGACCTGGGTGGCAGACGGCCCCGGGCTTGGAGGAGGCCCGCGGTGGAACCCCACCCGTCCCTCTGCGTCCCTCCCTCCGGGTCAGACGCTCTGTGGCTGCCCCGAGCACTGGGCTGTGACCTCTTTAATCACGTCTCCTCAGTTTGTCGCATTTTGTGAGGCTGCTTCTGAGCTGCACGGTGTCGGTGGCACTTGGCAGCCCCTCCCGGTCAGTGTCGTGCAGTGAAGACTGTCCCCTAAGCCACTGTTACCCCCCCACCAGCACTGCTGATGGATGTGCGGAGCCCCCACCCCGCTGGCTGCAGCCCTCGGTCCACCTTGGCTCCTACGAGCAGGGACTTCCGTCCGAGAGTGTCCTGCGGGGCCTGCCGGCCACCTGCCCGTCGCAGTGGCCGTGCGGTTTTGCTCAGAGTGTTGCAGAAATCGCTTGGGAGCAACGTCTGTTCGGGGCGCGTGCGCACATGCGTGTGTCTGCGTGTGCACATGCGTGTGTCTGCGTGTGCGCATGCGTGTGTCTGCGTGTGCAGGGGAGGCACACGGCCAGCCGTCCTCCCCATCCTGTCACTTCAGGGCCGTTTTCGTCAGATACGCTGAGCCCTCAGGGCCGAGCGCGGCTTCTTATTCTGCAAACGTCCTTCCAGACGGCGCGTCAGAGGGGTGCACGGCCTGGGGAACCTGCGCACTGCCTTTCGCACGGGTGTCACTCTGTGGCATGTCCGGCCCTCCGCGGTCCGCAGTGCCCCCGGTAGGACCCAGGTCGGCCTGCAGCGGGGGCAGGAGCCGGGTTCGTGGACGGCCGGGTTCGTGGTCAGAGGGTCGCCCTCCGGCCCGTTATTGCTCCGTTGCTGTGTCCGCCTCCACTGCAATGATTTCCAGGTGCGGGGCAGGTTTCCAGGTGCGGGGCGGCGGGCGGCGCAGACTCGGTGCCGGACGGTCTGCAGAGGCTCGTGCAGGCGAGTAAGGAGCCGTCGCCACCGGCATGCGAGGCCGGCGCCCGGCGGCCAGGGGCTGGTGTCCCCCAGCTCGGCACCAGAGACGCGGCGTCGGGGGCTGGCCAGGGGCCCAGGCCGCCCTCAGGTGCTTTCTTGGGCTTGTTGAAAAGATTTAGAAACCTGAAAATAATGTAATTTAACAAAACTCCATTTTGATGTAGAATTTATGATAAATTATTGCCATTCTTCTAGCTTTTCTCATTCTGTATTTATGTTTAATTTGTGCTGTAGCCTCAGGAAAGTCTGAAAAACCCCAAAACGTGCCCCGTGTACAGCCCCGCTGGTGGCCGAGGTGCGGGGCCGACTCGGTGCCTCGCCCGGGATCCCGCCCGCCTGAGCCCCGCGGGAGAGCGGAGTGCGGGCTTGATGGTTAGCGACCTCCAGTTACAGCTCCCGGCACCATGCGACCCCTCGCGCGTGGGCACGAAGTGTGCGCGTTTCGAGGGCATATTTTCCTCTCTGCGCGCGTCATGAAGTCTCGTGTCTTAAGCAGCTGGGTGAGTGAGGGCGGCACGGGGCTCTGCACGCGCAGGGCGGGGTGTGATTTGTCGCGCTGCGGGGGGCGGGTGCTGGGGCTGTCTCCCCTCCCTCCGCGTCCCCATCGGCAGGACGGAGGAGGGTGCCTCTGCGAGGATGGGGTGCGGGGGGCGGGCGTGGGTGCACAGGGCACGAGAAGCAGGGTGAGGCGAGGCGGCTCTGCGGGCCCGTGCGTCCCCGCTGGCGTGGCCTTTCTCCACTGAACGCGGGGCCAGGTCTGCTTCGGGCTCTTCCCGGTGCCCCACGAGTGTGAAAAGCAGCCAGTGCGCCGAGCATGTGTCCCCAGCGGCCTCCGCGGCCAGCGGATGAAGAGCTTTTTTTTCTTCGATGCCCGAGGTGTCACATACGGGCCGGCCGCCCTCCATTTCCAACCCCTCACCCAGAGGTGACCTTCTCGCTCGTACTGAGACCTCTGAGGGTGACCAAGTTCTTTTTGCATTTTTCGGTTGCTACGGTGTGAGTCTTAGAATTCTACGTCCGTGACCCGCTTCGCGAACAGGAGGAAGCGTATGCCCTCTGCACACGTGTGCGGGCAGCGGGGTCCAGTGTGATTCAGAATCAGCCCGTGGTGCTGGCCCGGGTTGGCCATCACGTGTCCACCTCCCAAGGGTGGCCGGAGAGCAGGGTCTGTCCCGTCTGTGCATTCTGCCTGTGGGATGAGCCTGGCGCCCACTGTCCTGGGCCCCGTAGGGGTCCGTTGGCTTTGGGATCCAAGCACCTTGGGTGGTAAGAGGGACCGTGACGTCCTGTTCTGATATGGATGTGACCACGACACAGGGGCCAAGCCTCCGTCTCCGGTCCTCTCTGATGACTCCACCAATGTTCTCGAGAATCGAAGGCTCCAAGGAGCGACTGGACGCCCCGGAGCAGGCACTGGCCGAGCCGTCGATTCATTCACGCGCCGCTGCTCACCGAGTGTGCCCGGCACGGCAGACGCGGCATGCCTCCTGGGACGGCGGGGCCGAGGAGAAGGGGAGGTCCCGCTGTAACTGACCTTCACCTGGTGCGGGAAGATGGCAGTAAGCGCATAATCATGCGTCCTAGTTTAGTTTTCGTTGGGAGATGTGTACAGAGGAAAGCTCCGTGAAGACGTAGGAGGACCTGGGACATGGTTCTGACTCACTGCACACGGAGAGCCCGGTGCCAGGCCCCACTCCAGCGGGACCGGGCTGGTCTAAGGGCCTGACGCCGGGCAGAAGGTCCATCCGGGTGTTGGGGTCCCCGTGCCCAGCGGCTAAGACGCAGGTGCTGCCAGGGTCTGACGTGGGGGTGGGGTGGTGGGCCGTGGTTCCAGTGAGCGTGTGGGGTGTCCTAGTTTAGTTTTAGTCCGGCTTCCAGGACGTGGTGGGCCTTCGCAGTGTGGCCACGCTCCGTCAGCCTCGCCGTTAATGTCCCTTTCCTCCTGGCGACCATCGGAAAGGGGGTTTTCTTTTTAGATCTGATGGCCTCGGTGGCTCGATTGCGGTTAGTGCCCCCAGCAGCTGTCACTCCTTGCAACGGTGGATCAGAAAGGAAGCCGAGCTTGGGCTTAACGAGAATTGTCCCTTGAAAGGTTTGAATGTGGAACATTTATTCTCCATTAATTTCAAGTAGACTCTAAATTGAGCAAAACGCTCTCTGTCTCTCCTCGCAGTGCGGGCTTTGGCTGACAAATGCACGCCGGGGTTGCCAGCTTAACTGCAGGCGTCACAATATGCAGATCTCAGCGACAGTGCTCATCAGCGCAGCTCACATCATGCCGGCTGGGGTCCAGCCCCCACGGGGCCTGATCAGAGCCGAGTGTCGAGTGTGCCACGAAGCCCTGTCAAGACAGAACAAACGGCACGCGGCGGTCGCTCGTGCGGATGCTGGGGGAGTCACAGCGAGGTGGCCGTGGGAGGGGGCCGAAGGATTCTGCTCTGAATGGGGAGGGGGGTGCCTGGAGAGGCCCCCACCTGGACCGCACCCCTCCCCACAGACGGGGCGGGGCGTCCTGCAGTGCAGCCCGCAGGGGCCACACAGGAGTCAGCGGGGCGTGGTCTGGAATGGTGCATCTGGCTCCAGGCAGAGCCTACGCCCTGCCCCCTCCCGCCCCCAACCCTTAGACACAGCAGAGCTGCAGGCGCGTGCAGAGACCCCGACCCCTCTGAAGTGGATCGGCGCTAAGACCGCCCCTCGCAGCGTCGTGGCCTACAGGACCTGGGT
>NW_006436291.1:1299434-1306319 GCF_000325575.1 Pteropus alecto | reverse complement strand
AGACACACCTGTCCATCGTTTACACGATGGTTCGACGCTCACGAGGAGATTCTGTGATCGTCAGCTTTCTCCGCGGCCAACCTGGGCTCTGAGCTTTGCTGGCGAGGATGCCCGCCCCGCTCTGCGACTGGCCCCTCGGCGTCTCCCAGCTCCCGGCCCCTCGGGGCAGGTGGCCACCCCTCCACTAGCCCTCTCCCTTCTTTTCCAGTCCCGTTCACCGGGGACACGAGCAGTAATGGGACGTGTCACCTCAGCGGGGCGGGGACGGAGACGATGGCCCAGTTTTGTGAGAACGGTCTTCAGCTGCGTGCCGCAGCCCGTTTCCGACTCCTGCGGGCGTGTGGGGGGATTCCGTGGGTTTCTGGTCACTTTCGTTTATTTAAGAGCCCATGTGGATTCAACGTGAACTTGTCTCACCGACCTCCCGGTCCCCACGGGGCCCCGGAGACTTGCAGGGGGATGGAAGCGTCACCCCGTCTCTCCCTCCACTGGTGCGTCAGGGTGGAAAAGGGACAGTGTCCCCAGTCCAGCCTCAGTCAAGGTGCTTTGCTGGTTGTGGCTGCTTCCCTGGCACACGCCCTCTGAATGGCAGTGAGTTACCTGGCTGTGCCACTCCGGGGCCTGTCCAGGCCCCCGTCCCCGTCCCTGTCCTGGGAGGGTCACTCAGCTCGCCCGCCTCTCAGCCCTTTGCCCAGCGGGGTGCAGCAGGGCCGCTCAAGCCCAGCACCTTTGCAGGGTCTACTGGTCCCCAGAGCCGCAGTGTGCACCACACTCTCGTCTCTGCCATCGGCCCCGTCCAAGGAAAAGCAGGATGCAGAGGGCCAGCCTCTCACGAGCCCGGCCGAACCCCGTTTACCACCCCAGCCCTGAGCGCTTCTCTCTCAGTGTGTCCTGGGTGGGGAGGGGACCCCGCCCCTCCTTCTGGGCAGGGGGCGGAGCTCTGGGGGCTGCCTGGGTGGGGCCTGGGCGAGGGAGGCCACGGAGCCAGAGCTGTTACCCTGATGAGAACCGGGCACCCGCCCCCAGGGGCTGGGGGGGCTTGGAGAATGGGAGGAGGTCAGGGGCTCTGGTTCTCCTTCGTCCTGGGCCGTGGGTTCTGAGAGCCGAATTTAACGCAACAGGCGAAGCTGCACTGTCCTTACTGGAAATCGCTGCCTCGGCTCCAGCAGCCGCATTCCCGGGTCGTGGCCCACACGGCCCCGCGGCCGTCTGCCCGGCAGCGAGCTGTCCAGCCCTGCGGCGCCCCGCCGTCCTCCGCGCTGCTCCGCCCGCGCCCCGACCTGCTCTCCGTCCCGTCGTCACTGCAGCTCGATGGATCCCGGGTCGGGGTTTGCTGCCTCGTGCCTGGAAAGCCGTCTGTCTGTGCGATGCCGAGAAGCTCGTGTGTCTTGGGAGCTGAAAATGAAAAGGCTTCGGTGAAACTTTTGGAGACGGAAGTGTTTTTAAAGCCATGAATTGAAGACATTGTCCGATTATTTACTAGTCATGGGACCTTTCGATTTTCCGTGGTCTTCCGCGTGAGTTGAGTGCTCTCGTGCGTCTGGGTTGGGATTTCTGGGCTCCGTGGTAGTCGAGTCGGACTCTGTGGTCGTGGGCGCGTCCGGAGCGGCGTCAGCTGCCCTGTGCCCGGTCTGTGCGCGCCGGCTTCGGTCCCCTTTCCGTCCTTTGAGAGGCGTAAAGGGCCAGCTTTGTGCTCGCACATTCTGCGCGTCAGTGAACTTTCACTTTCCGGGACTGTCAATTAAGAAAAGGCATGTGCAGGACGAAAACCTCCACACACCGTCTAAATTCTTAGAAACATTGGCTTTTTAGAGATCTGTTTCTTCTAAAAGTTAAAAAAGTCACCGCATTTGTGTATTTATAGTAGGAATATATTTAATTGATTACAAACCAGATGCATTTGCGAACCTTTCGGCAGCCATAGCTCCATCAAAAAAGTGCTTAAATAAAAAGTAAATTATTGCAATTTTCAGGCTGAGTGATAAAGTGCGTGTAATTGCAGTAGCGAATATGTGCATTTAATGAAGTGAATCTGTCTTCTCGTGGGGGCTCACCAGCAATTTGTGATCACGTCGGAGTCATGAGGAAGCAAACACTGTCTTATGTTGTTTAAGTCCCCAAACGGCGATGGCGCCTCACGTCAATCAGCAAGTAGTGTCATCCGTTTGCCCAATTCTGTGTTACGTACCATGGGACTTGTCACCGGCAGGGTCCAGTTATGCCCCCAAGGAGCCTACAGTCAAGAAGGGACAGCGATGGGGACATCCACGGAGCTGGCGTCACACAGCACCAAGTCCTGGGGTCGGGACTGGGGGCTGGGGTTTGGGTTTAGCTTCTTTTAACTGCTGGCAGATTTGGGGACATTTCATAAACTTTCTGAACTTTGATTTCCCCATATGTTCGGTGGGAATAATCATTATATTATGTCTACAGGCTGGGTCATCGCAGGATTTTAAAATTTTTCTAACATTCACGTCGGTGACACAAGCCAGTTATTTAACCATTTTTACGAGCCACGGAGCAGGGATCTGCACCGCCCCCCAGGCTGCTGCCACAGCTGGGAAGACAAGGTGACACGTGAGGAGGACTTAAGGCGGATCAGATTCAAGGGGGAGAAAAAAGGGTACTTTATGCCCCCTTTGTCCAGACCTCGCGATTCAGCCCCAAACTCGATTTCCCGGCGGGCGAGTTGAACCTCACAGCTGCTACGACGCTTTTCATAACTTAGGTGCGCAGTTTCCAAAACTGGTCGCCTGGACCCTCAAGGTCATGTCTACACCGCAGTCACAGAGCAGCGTTCCAAACTGCTTTCAAAAATAGATTAGGGGGCCCACCGCCATCCCTGGGGGGCGGAGAGAGCCCGGGCAGCCGGGGTCCCCTGTGCGAAGTTCAGTGACCCCGACTTCCGTCCTCTGCTGCGAACGTCTCTGACCGTCAGTGACGGGAGAGTTAGCTCCGTGCCGAGTCTGAGGCGGTGTGGACGGGACAATCGTGTGAGATCAAGTGTCCTGTCGAGGGCCGACTGTGAGACCATCTCGGGTGCCTGGTGTGGCCGTCGAGGGCCGACTGTGTCCTGTCGAGGGCCGACTGTGAGACCATCTCGGGTGCATGGTGTGGCCGTCAGCGGAGGGAAAGGCGGGGACAGAGCGACCGGTGCCTGGAGAGACCCGCGGTCGAATGTCTTCTTGAGGCCACCCACGCATCGCTTAATGCTCATGACAGTTCGTCGTCGGTGAGAAGCAGGGCGGCCGGGCACGGGCTGGTCGGGCTCTGTCGCTGGAAGGTGACAGAGGTGCCCATGTGGGAGCGGGGGAGGACACACTCAAGGGCCGAGGGCTGGGCACACACAGCGTCAGACCTTCTCCCAGTGGAGGGGACAGTGAAGGAAGCCTGGGGCAGCGTCCAGAGAAAGAAGCATCGTCACGGAGCGCAGCGGGTGTGCTCGACGTGCTGCATGTTGACAGACGTGTCTGTGTGAACATACGACACGCATAGAGTGATCCGAAGGGACCCGGCCTCGCGTACCCACCACGCGACTTAGGAAGGCGACCCCGGCGGTTCCCCGCAGCCCACGCTGGTCCTCTCCCTGGCAGCGTCACCCCCTTACTTAGCGTTGTAAAGTCCTGAAGCCGCTGTGCTTCACCTTCTCACGTCCTATCACGCTCGTGAGACTCGGCCACGGTGACAAATGGAGGGGACGTGTTCATTCATTCTTACTGCTTTATAGCATTCTATTAAATGGAGGTGGGATCATTTATCCATTCTGCTGTCAATGGATTATGTTCAGGATTTTGCCGTTACAAAACGCTGCTATAAATAGTCTTGAATCTGTCTCCTGGTACATAATAGCGAACATTTCACACGCATATATAAAAACATTCAGATGCATATATATCTTTCAGGGCATAAGATGCACATCATTCCATTTAATGAGATGGTGCTAATTTTTTTTCTCCCCCCAGCTCTATTGAGATACAATTGACATGTAACATTGTATCAATTCAAGGTGTCCCACGTGTTAATTTGATACACTTAGCGTGGCATAGCGGTCACCGCCACAGTGTTAGCTAGCACCTCCCTCGGCTCACATAGTGTCACATAGTCACCGTTTCTTTTTGGTGGCGAGAACAATTCTGATCTACTTTCTTAGCGACTTTCAAGTGTGTGACACAGTGTCATCGACTGTAGCCACCACGCTGTGCACTAGGCCCCGGAACTCACTCTGCTTTCAAGGCGATCACCCCCGTGACGTCCGCGCCCCCCAAACTCAGCTGCTCCTCCCTCCCGTTAGAAGTTGCAAATGAATTGTTCTGTAGTTTTTCCTCAGCCGGTAGGTACGAAGCCGCACCTCACTGTGGTTCTAGCCACCATTTCCATGTTTTCTGCTGAGGCTCAGACCCTTTTCATGTGTTCGTGAAACTTCTGTTTGAGACTTTTGCCTGTTTTTTTTTTTTTTTCCTTGAGTTGATTTTGCGGTTTTTAAAATTTGACTTGAAGAATTCTGTACATATTCTGGATACTAACTTTCTGTCGTCTTAAAAAAATTGTTGCCGATGTAGATCATCACCTGCCGTACGGTGTGTTTCATGAACAGGTATCTTTTATTTTAACAGTCAGATTTATCCATCTTTCCTTTATGTTTCTGCTGCTTCGTCTTATTTAAAAATCATTTCCTCCTTTAAATTCTTGAAGACATTTTCCTAATTTCTTTTCAAGGTTTTGCCTTTCGCACGTCAGCCTATGAACGTCACTTAGAAGGAGACAGCCCCAAGCTCGGCTGGTCTGAGCGTGGGGAGGTCGCAGGTCGCACAGACCCTCGTTTCTGACGCTGGCTGTGGCAGTTTTCGGTGGACGGCTTCGTCCCTCCTGGTGGGTGTCTCTCTGTCAGGGTGTCCCCAGGAAGCTCACCCGACCCTAGTGTGTCCAGCCCCCTTCTCCCTGTGAGCTCCAGCGTTAGTCTAGCGTTGGTACGGCCACCACGGTCCCCTTCCGGACGACCGGGCACCCCTCCCTGGGAGCAGGCTCCACGCTCTGTGACCACCTGCCCTCTGGCGAGCGGCCCTGCACCGCGTGCAGGCCGCGTGGGCCCCATCATTCCGTTCTCGCTTTAGCCTTGAACATAACCTGAAGCGGTGACAAGGACGGTGGCCGGGAGAACTGACAGCGGGGACGAAACCCAGCGAGACAGTGTCTGCCCCACCGACTGTGGCTCCAGGGCGTGGGACGGCAAACCCTGAAGTCTGCGCTCGGAGGCGGTTTCTGAGGAGGCACCTGGTTAAGGGGACTCTTAGAGGGGGGTCGGGTGGCACTTGTCCTCCAGAGGTCTGAGCCAGGCCTTGTCGGGGAGCAGGTTCCCTTCCTGCAGGCGAGTCCCAGCTTCGATGGCGCAGAGTCGTGCCTTCGACATGGAGTGTACGTGGTGGGGCAGCACGTCTGTCGGAGTCAGGCGCAGCGTCGGCGCATCGATCATCTCGTCCTCAGGTCCCCGTTGGGGTTCTCCGGTGTCACCTGCCTTCATCACCGGCTGAGTGGCGTTTGGCGCACACCGGCGGTGTCACGTTTCCAGCTCGTGACATGGCTGGGACTCGCTGTGAAAGGAGACAGAACGTGGCCCGGAAGGGGTGCGACCCGGGACCCCGCCCACGCCCCTGGGCGCCGGGGCACGGAAAGCCTCCTCGACCACCTTCACGTCCCGCGCTTTTCTCCGGGGGCAGCTGCTGATGCAGGAGCGGGTGTCCGGTCCGGCTGCTACTGAAACCCTGACATGGGCCCTGGTTACCCTCAGGTTTAGACCGTTTCTCTGCTTGACGGGACCGCTTCGTATTTACAGGTCTCTTACTTCAAACTGTCATTGTCACGCGTCTGGTCCGTCCTTCATGCAGCTATGGGAGTTTTCTTCCTAAAATACAGTTTTGATCACAAATCCTTAAAAGCGTTCAGGGATGCCCTGAACACGTTTCGAAACACTCCTTTGGTTGGTTTTAAAATATCTCGACAGAGGCATATCTGTTACCCTTAAGTGTGACTTTTTAAAAGTAAATCTATTAAAAAAAATTCTTAAAACGCAACTGACCAAGTTGTGCAGCCGTCGCCATAAATCGGCTTTAGAACATTTTCGCCCCAATGCGATGGCTCACGCACGTTCGTCTGCACCAGACGACCAGCCGCCCATCTGCTGCCTGTCGCGGGACCTGTGCCTTTTCTGGCTGCTGCTTACAAATCGGGTCATACAGCCTGCGCCTTCTCGCTCTGGCGTCTTTCGCCCACGAGAGGTTTGTGCCGCAGCGAGTCTCCGCTTTCCCCGTTTGCCGCAGGGCCGCGTTCCACCCCTGCGCCCCGGCGGGTGGGCACGGGGGTCGTAGCCGATTTGGGGATGGTACGAGCAGATATTCCCAGTGCGCAGCAAGGAAACGTGCAGAAGTTGTTGCCGGGGGACCCCCAGCCGTGGGGTCGCTGCGTCGCAAGGAGCTTTCACGTGTAACGTTCTGAGAAGCGGACGGGGTCTCCCGAAGGGGCCGCGCGGTCTTCCGCCCCTGCCGGCCCCGGGCGAGCGATCCGGGGCGCACGCGCCGCCGACGGTTGCCGTGGCGTTGCTGCTATTATTGTTATTATTATTGTTAGCGTTATTGTTATTGCTGTTGTCGTTGCCGTCCTGTAGCTTGCTGCAGTTTTAATTAGTGTTTCCCTAACGACCAGCGTATTGAGCACCGGTCTGTGTGTCGGTGCCATGCGTGTCACCTCCCGTGAGGAAATGCCCATGTGGATTCTGTGACAACGGTTGATCGGGTCGCTCATCTTTTTATTACTGAGTCGTCAGAGCTGCTTTGTACATCCGGACTCGAGTCCTTTATCGGATATGTGATCTGCAGTATTTTCTCCAACCTG
>NW_006436291.1:1279594-1299394 GCF_000325575.1 Pteropus alecto | reverse complement strand
ACATGTACGGTTTCTGTGAACACCGGTTTATCGAGGTTATTATCCTTTGCAGACTGTGCTCCGGGTGTGGTATCTGAGAACTTTTTACCTAAATTAAGGCCACAAATATTTTCTTTCACCTATATTTTCTTCTAGAAGATTTGCAGTTTAGGTTTCGCTTTTAGGCCCATGAAACATTTGAGTTAAATTTTGTGTGTGCTCTGAGCATGCACCACGTATACCGTACATTTGTATGGCCAACTTTCAAAGCTTTTCGTGTGAGTGTAGAGAATTTCCATCCCTCCTGTATCTACCATTTGTCTGTCATCTATCTATCTGTCATCTATTATCTATCTATCTATCTATCTATCTATCTATCTATCTATCATCTATCTATCAAAGACTCTGACTCAAATCCTATCAACTAAATTAATTTTTGAATATATTTGAAGCCATTCAAAGAATTTTAAGGCCACTTATAAGATGAGAAAAAAAATATTAGCCAGAAAACATGGGTATTTGTGGAGAATTAAATTATTGTAGCTAAGTCTGATATTAGCCAGAGTTTATATTTTAGTCACAGCATGCATATCTATCTATCTATCTATCTACCTACCTACCTACCTACCTGTCTATCAACTATTTACCTGTCTCTCCACCCATCTGCCATCCATCTGTCGGTGTACTAAGCACTCCTGTGGGTCAGGCAGTGGCTGGGGGCCCGAAAGTGGCTGCCCGCGCAGACTCTGTCCCCTGTCCCACCCTCCAGGAGCCCATCGGAACACCGAGTGGGGAGTCAGGCGTTAAGGCCAGTGCCAGGGGCTTTGGCGGGAAGCAGGAACCACGCAACCCGGATTCGGGGTCGCAGGGGAAGCGATGTCCACGGCGAGACGCGAAATAGCTGCTGTGGGGTGGGGTGCAGTTGGGGCGGAGCGGGGCAGGGGGTTCCAGCATGGAGCGGAGCGGGGCGCACGCGACGAGCTGGGGGACCCTTCGGATGTGGGCATCGGCAGGGAGAAGTGAGAGGGGACCCCACGGGCCTCTTCAGGACTTGGGGCTCAGTCTCCAGGGCCCCGTGGTGCCATCGACGTGGTCAGACTTGCGTTTTTAAAGTTGACTCTGACTTCGGGGTGGTCGGGGGACCAGAGCGGAGGCGGGGGCTGGTCCCGGTGCGAGGTAATGGGGACCGGAAGGAGACAGTGGCAACAGGGTGGGGAGAAGCGGCCTGGGGAGGCGGGACCTGGTGTCAGACCGGACGTGGGGCTGGGGGGGAGGATGGCCGGGACGGCGTCCTGGGCTCTGGGGGGCCATAGCGGGGCGCCGTGCCCGTCTTTGGGACAGGCCGCGCTGCGTGAGGAGCGGGGCTCAGGAGAGAGCGGTCACTCGGCCGTCCCCGCCCAGACCGGCCTCCCCGCCGCTCGGTTCGCTGCTGCGTTTCCTGGGCTTCCGCGCGTTCCACTCAGCGCGAAGTCGCCCCCCCGAGCTTTGGCTTCCGTGGACTCTCATTGCTCGCGCGCTTCTCCTGCTGGCCCGCGGTTGCCATGGGCGACGGTGCTGCACATTGTCCCCCTTTGTATTCCGGGGGCTCTTACCGTCCCCAGGACAATGCCTCGCACACAATAAGTGATTAATAAATGTTGATGACTCAAATTAACAAAGCAGCTCGTTTCTATGTGGCACAATACACGCGTGATTGAATGCCTTTTCATCGGGAAGCGAGGCTCCTCCGTGTCCTTCGCGACGGTCTCGGGGACTTGGTGGGCGTGCAGTTTTAATTTCAAGATCTAAATAGACGTGTCAACAAGGCGACATCACACAGAGACGTCTCTGCCTGGTTCTTTCCCTGTGGCAACATTGAAAGTCCCGTCCTTGATAAAGAGGGAGGGAAGTGAGCAGGGGTGTGGGGCAGGAGACGCTGCCGAAGCACGAAGCACGTGGGCCACCAAGGGCAGGGAGCAGCAGGTGGCCCTGCCACCTGCCGTGTGGGCGTAGCCTCCAGCAGGTGTGGGAGGTGTGGGGCTGGGCGCTGCTGCCCTGCAGACATGCAGCAGGCGAAAGGTGTCGGGTCCCCCGCCCCGGCAGACAAGGAGGCGGTTTCTGAGCCGCTGGCGGCCGAGCCCCAGTCCGTCGCTCCTGGCAGAGCCGGCGTCTGGAGGGACACCTGCAGGAGCCCCGAGAAGCCGATGCAGAGGTGTTTCTGGGGACACCAAGCTCCCCCCGACACTTCTGGTCTTAGGGATAAGTATTGTTTAAAGAACTGTCTCTAAAGCACAGTGTGGTTTAAAAATATACAAACAGAACCACTCGCCTCTCGTCTAGTGAGCTCGTGGGACATTTCCAAACCCAAGGCATGTCCCAGGACAGAGCCTCCTCGTCAGCTCTGCCCACGCTGCCACCCGCAGGGCTGCGGTGACCGTGCCGAGGCCAGGCCTGCTCACATGTGTTACTCAGGCCCCAGCTGCGGATGCGCTGGGCGGGGCGGGGGGTGGGGGGGCAGGGTCTGCGTTTCCAGAACCTCCACCCCCTGTTTTTGCTTTAATACGACTTAAACGATAACAGACTAAAATGTTTTGAATCTCGGGCAGGCCGGACCAGAGTGTCATCTCTCTCCAAAGTTAGTTACGTGGCAGTGGCATAATGAACAGCCGCTGTGAATTTTAGTAAGGTCAGGTTATCGTATCTTTATTGATGGTTAGTTTTTTGTGTGTGTACCTGTTTATGAAATATTTTCCTACCCAGAGATGTGAAGATATTTCCAGTATTTTTATCTAAAAGTTCATCGCCGTCCTTTTTACATCTGCCTCTACGATTCACCTGGGACCGACGTCTGCGTGTGGAGCTCGGGGTCCAGGTGAGTGTTTGCCCTGAGCTCTCGGCAGAGTTCACGTAAAGGGGGACCTGAGCCGCCGCTCTCGGCGTTCGTCCAGGGGTTTGGACCCGCGCGGGCCGGGCTCGGGGCCCCCAGTTCAGCGCACCGGCCGCACCGTCCCGGTTGTCACTGCTGCACGGAGGCTGCAAACCTGGGGGCGGGGCTCCCTCTTCGTTTACTTAGTGGCAGCCGTGGCCGTCCGTGGCCCTCCCCGTCTCTACGCGCCTTGCAGTCAGCCGGTCCGTTCCACGGGCCGAGGTCCTCGCGGGCATCGTGCAGCATCACGAGGCGAGTTTGGGGAGACGTGTCAGCTTCGCGACGTCCTTCCCACTACGGGCGTCTTCGTTTCGCGCTTTAAACATCTAAATTTCTCTCTGTCGAGGACTTGCACATCTTTCGTTAGCTTTATCCTAAGACGCTGTACTGATGGTTTTTGATGCTACTGTGTGTTTATAACATTTCAAATATAAAATTTAAAGGTATCTTAAAGTGTTCGTGCTGCAGCTGTTCCGTGCAGGTGACTCGCTGGCCTGGAGCTGCCGGTGTCTCGCTCTGTCCACTCGCTCCCCTGCGGCTGCTGTGGATTCTCCAGACGCCCAGTCACATCGTCGCCGTCCGCGGCCATCGCGTCCCCGTCCGCGGCCTCCTCGCCCCTCCTCCGGCTCCCCCTCCCGCTTCGCCTTGCCCCCTCTCCAGCGGCCGTCGTCCCATAGCGCGGTCTCCTGACCGCCACCCTCTGCCTGCGACGCCCCTCGCTCCCCGCCGCCCCCCGTTCTGCGGTGTCAGGCGCTCGCCGTGCGTGCTTCAGTGGTGTCCGTCCCTCTTGCCGACGCGAGCGGGGAGCATGTCTGTTCCATCCGAGGGACAGACCGGAGCCGAGACGGCGCCTGGCACGCGTGGGCACGCAGAAATGTCTTTCGAATAAATAAACAAATGAGCTTATTTCTTCAAACAAACTTTTAAATCCTTTGCCGAATTCTCTTCAAAACTCTGGTTAGTCATTCCGCTTTGTTATATTATCTTTTATTTCGATTTCATTATATTTCAGTTAATTTGGGGGAGCTGAATACTAACAGGAGAAATTACCCAGGTGTCATAAAGATGGGATTACAGAATAGCGCAGGCTCAAATGCAGGGGGCGCACCCTGAGCGGATTCGGAGGAAAACCTCGCGCCTCCCGCCCGGTTAAAAGCACGAGGGACGAAAACACCACTTTTAGAATTAGACCAGTTAGACAAATATTTAGATGTTTTTGATGCTACTGACAGGGAGACGTTTATATACCCCACATGAAAACCATATTGTCCCTCACCCGAAATTCACAAACAGGAACTGGCGAGGAGGCCCGTACGAATTCTAGTCACTATTACATTCTCTGGTTTTAAGGGAATTCATTTGGGGTCATCAAGTAATAAAAAGATGTAAGGAAAAGAATGCTCGTGAGAAACCAAACTGTAATTCATGGTCATAAAAAATACGAACCCGGATCCCCAAAGACCACAGCCGACGCTCCCTGTTTGCCGAGTGGGTCATCACGAGCGTCAGCGTCACACTCGGGCCCCGTAGGGTGTGGTGACGTCATTTCTTAGAGCGCTCTGAGCACCGACACCGAGAAAGAAGAGTTTGACTAACTATCGCAGGTTAAATATTTGCCTTTTTCTCTCTTCCATTTATAAATTTTAACAAGTCTCATCGATACTAATCCTGGGGGGTCACGTCGAACGTAAAAGAACACCCCGAAGATGAGGCGTTTTGGAACTCGGTGCTCCCGAGCGTGGGTGGGGACGTGGGGACGCGAGGACACTGCTGGTGGCGTGGGTGTCCACGGCCACCGGCAGAGCAGGAAGGCGGCGTCTGGGAGGACGGAGACGGGGTCCCCTTCCCAGGCGGTCACGAGCCGCCCACGTGCGCGGTGCTGCTCCCCGCAGTGCGTCTGCAGGAATGAAATTTGAAAACAATGTGAACGTCCACTGACATTTGAATCAGAATAATACATTGCGGTACAGTTATAATACAGACAGACGTACTATACAGAAATTAAAATGATTGAACTGGATCAGCAGCGTCTCAGCTGGATAAACCACAAAAGCAGCGCTGAATGAGAGCGCGCGGTGCAGATCCATCATCATTTCGGTGTACTTTGTAAAACACACAGTCGGCATTGTTTGTAGGCTTTACGGTTATATGTAGTTACGATATTAAAACATAAACACAAAGGACGAACATAAAATTCATGTTCGTTGTTTATGAAAAGACAGGCAAAGGAATGGGGCCAGGGAGAGTTCCAAAGGAGATTTCAAGTGGATCTGTAATGTTTTTCGGTTTCAGATTTGATTTTCTTGAGTAGTAGGAAATGAGGGAGCCGGGGAGGCAGGGAGGAGGCAGATTCGCGGGACTTCTGGTGGGGCGCGCTCTCCCCACCAGCATCAGACCAAAGGAAGGGACGAGGGAGAATCAGTCCATGTGGTGAGGGCCCCACCAGGACCCAGCGGCCTCCCGGGGCAGGGCTGGAAATGGGGCACCCTTCGGAGTTGATCCAAGTTTGTCACCGGCCGTAGGCTGAGGGCTTTCCTGGAAAGGAGGCGTGACCTGAGCGGGAGCGGTTTCTTCGGGGGAGGCTGTCCCCCCAAGACCTGAGCGGGGGGTGGACTCTCAGCAGCCCTGCCAGAAGGTGGGGAACAGACCCCAGATTCTGCAGGCGGAGCGGGAGAGGGGCCACAGCATCCGCTACGGTTTCTTTTACCGGGATAAGAAATGAAGAATTTAAGTAGTGAATATTTTAAAGCTCTGGGTGGCAGTGCATGGATCTTTTTGCCATGTTATTTTTCATAACCTTTATGCATTTTTAAAGATTTACAAATATTTACCACAAAAAAAAAAGCCAGACTTTGCCCACCGGGGGAACCACCCGGGCCTGGCACGGTCTGCGGTTTGTGGAGGTGCTGGGTTTCTGAGTCGGGGTGACCGTCCAGCCTCGTCACCAGGCGCTCGGGGCTGAAACCTGCTGGGGCGTGAGGCAGAGCCGCCCGGCAGACCGGTCCCCGGGCCCCGTGAGCTCCGGGAAGTCCCGTCCTGTCTCTAGGGACTCGTCACTTCCTTTGTCTTTCTGATCATTTCAAGAGAGATCGAAGGGCGAGTGGCGTCTACGGCTGGTCCCCAGGTGTCATTTAAGACCCAAACAGTAAGAAATCCGGCTTGGTGAAGACGGCCGTGCGCGGGCCCCTTGGCGTCACGTCGAGCTGGCCGCCCCTGGGGCGGGCCCCGCGTGCCTGAGGCTTTGTCTGAACCACTCCCGCCGCCTCTGCCGCCCCCGTGTCCCCCGCCCGAGCCTGCGTGGGTTCAGGCATCTCCGGGAGGTCTTAGAAGGGCCCGCACGTCTCTCCTCTCCTTTTAAACTTTTATTTATGTCTAATAAACGAAATTAAAGCTTCAGAATCAAAGGATGCAGATTAGCAGGGCTGCCCGGTTAGGGGTCCCAGACCCTCTCTCCCAATTTCTCCCGTGAACTCCCCAGAGAGCATCGGTGTCACACGCACAGCCTCGGCTTCCTCCCTCGGGAAGGCGGAGCCGTGGGGCGTGTTTGCACGAGGCTGCGACCTTGAGAGAGATCCGGGAGGGAGAGCTTTCAGGTGTGAAGGGTGAATGGGGTCGAAAGAGGCGGGACAGTGAAATCCCGTGTTAGACCCGATGGCGGGTTCACGAGGGGGCCCTCGCCGGTGGCCTCTGGTCCCCTCGGGGGACCGCTGGGCGGGCAGTAACGTGGGCACTGGCGTAGCTGGGAGACAGGTCGCCTCGTGCTGACATTGCCACTCGGTTAACGTGACGCGTCTCACCGAGCTTTAAACGCGCCTGGGACCACGTGCCCGGGAAAGCCGACCCCCAGCGAATCGTTCAGCCCTCTGGCTCCCCCGAGATGCTGGCAGGCCCGTGAAATCTGGGGGTTCCCCTGGGAAAACCCGGGGTGTAAATTGCCGAGTGCATCCCATTTGCTCGTCTAAGCAAAACAGCGTCGTCGGAAACGGACGACGGGCGCGCGTCTTACAAAGGAGACTGCGCGCTGGCTTCGGGGGGAGCCCTTTCTCGGTCGCCTTTGTCACGCTGCCGCGTGGCGTGGCCTTTCCCACGCCGACATCCGCCCACCCCAGCTCCGCTCGTCGAAAACGTGCTGCTGTCTCCATCGGGTGGACTTGGCGCCTGGTCCGCGGTGGCTGTGGCCGCGCCTCCCTGCCGTCCCCTGGGCGTCCGTCCCGGCCTCCGCCAGCACCGCGGTGTCCTGAGTGTGTGGCTTTGCTGTGAGTGTAGCTAAGGGACCGTGTGGGTGTGGCGGCCACAGGGATGGGCCTCGTAGGCCTCCAGCTGCAAGGAGGTGACTGACCAGGGGCCCGGCCGCAGTGCACAGAGACCCACCTGCGTTTGCGGGCAGCGGCCCCCGCCTGTGCTGATGGCCCGGAAATATGGGTGCAGGCTCCTGTGGGGGGCACAGGCTGGCCGACAGTGGCTCTGCCCAAGGACCCCCAGGACAGTCCCGGCAGCCTGGGGGTTCACCCTCGACCCCCGATCTGCTCGCTGACAGGCATCTCCCCTCAGCAGGTCCCTGCACTGGCTTCTCCAAGCACTTGAATGAACAGAGGAAACGCTCAAATCATTTTCCCTTTTTACAAATGTTATTTTGGCCCTTTGCCTCTTCGTAAACATTTTGATTCGTCTTGCATATTTCTACAATGAAAACTCGCTAAAATTTTGACAGGGATTGTATTGAGTGGAACAACCAATTGAGGATAATTGGTATCTTTCTTATATCTAGTGTTTCAATCAATTAATATGTTGCTTCTCTGCATTTTAGGTCTTAATTTCTTTAAGCGATGTTTTGTAGTTTCCAGTACATTGGCCTTATATATCTTTGTTCAATTTCATCCCTAAGTGTTTCATAATTGTGCACGCTATTGTCAATTAATTCTTTTTACTTCACATCCAATTGTTTGTTGGCAGAACATAGGAATGCGATTGGTTTTTCTACGCCGACATTGCTTTCAAGAACATTGCTAAATTTACTCGTCAGTTCCAGTAGCTTTTAGGTGTGTTCCTTAGAATTTTCCACTTGCATAACCACGTCATCTGTGAGGAAAGACGGCTTCGAGTCTCCTTTTCCGACCTGTGCTCTGCTCACTCGGTTTTCTGGACTCGCCGCATCACGACGACTCTCCGCGAAGCGTGGGCAGAGGGTGGGAGCGGCCGGGCCTCACGCCGCGGCGTCGGCCTCCGGGGTGCTGGCAGCCGGGGTTTGGCACAGGCGACCGCAGCTGGGTTTGTCGTGGCAAGTTCACAGCCGCTCAGGCCTGTCAGCTGATGTTTCTCGCCGCCTCGGGGAGTTCCGTGCACTTCTGCACGTCGTTTTTCCTGCCCCGTCTTATCTCTATTACACGAGGCTCTCAGTGTGTGTCTTACGAATGGCTCGATGTTGTTTCCGAGGCTCTCGGTGATTTTCCTTGCTGTTCTTCAGACCGGTTCATCTCTGTTTTTCCATACACAGCTTCCCTGCATTTTTATTTTCTGTGTCATCACCTATCGGCTCTCGAGCCCTCGTAGTGAATTTTAAAAATTCCAGTTACTGCACTTTTCTCAGCTCCCAGGGCTCCATTTTTATCGTGTCCGTTTCTCGGCTGAGATTCCCTCTCTTCCGTTATCACGACCGTCTTTCCGTCGATCCTTTCATTCCGGTGTGAGAGCTGCTTTGCCAGCTCCGACGCCCGGGTCGCTGCCGCTGCCTGCGCCGCCCCTGGGCACGGATGGCGCGAGTCTGTTTCTCGGCGCGTCTGGAGCCTGCGTCTGGAAACCAGACGGAGCGGCGCGGCCGCTCCAGAGTCCGCCGTGTTCCGCGGCTCACGTTCCTTGTTCTGACACGCGGTTAAGGCGCCTGGCCTCCGAGTACAAACCGGCTTTTCCGTTTTATGCAGCCGCGGGAAGCTCTGCTCTGCACCTTCCGGCTGCTGCCCGGCAGCCAGCTTTTGTGACTGGGACCTGCTGCTATGTGTGTTCTGCTGTGATCTTTTCAAATAAAATTTTCGGACCCTCATGGATTTGCACAGTTAACCTGTACGCGAACGATTTAGCAATCCGTCGAGGAGGCCGTCATCTTCGGGTTTCGGGGCCCAGCTCCCCTGAGGCTTCCTTGCTCCTGGGACCCCCGAGATTCCAGCAGCTCTGCAGCCCGAGGCTCTGCCTTGCGGAGGTGACCCCGGGGGCCGTTCGCTCCCCGCCCCCGCCCCAGCCGCGGGTGTGGGGACGCGCTCGGATGGCAAAGCAGCAGGTGGACAGGCCTCACCCGCGCGGCTCTCGTTTTGGGGGCTGACCCCACCCTGGTCTCTGTGGCTTTTACTTTGGTGCCCCAACATGGGCGCTGTCAGCCAGTGCTTTGGGTGGGGTTTATATTTAATTTTAGAAAATCTCACTCCCAGGGGTCCCCCTGGAAATTTCCCGCTTCTTTTCCAGCCCCGGCTTTCCTGTCCTGCCCCGGGAGGGGTCCGGCCGCCGGACATTTCCGCCGTCATGGCTCCTGGTGCTGGGAAGCCCCCTCCAGGGCCAGAAGCCACAGAGCCACACTCCTTAAGCCTCTCGGTGTTTCCTCCCTGACGACGTGAACGCCACCCCGGCTGCTGCTCCTCGTTTCCCGCTTTCTAAGTGTCTGTCGGCAGCCGTTTTTTAATATTTTATCCAGGCTTTGTGATTTTATCTGTGGGAGGGAGAGTTTGCACGACCACTTCAATTTGCTGCAATGTTTGCTTCCCTGTGATGTTAAACCGACTCCCTTTGGAGTAAATGTGACTTTTTCCTCCCGTTTTACGATTCAGTACGTTGGCCACACTTCCGAAAGAGCTGCGGCGATGATGGTGACAGGGGAGGTGTGCGTTTTCCTTACTTTTGCCAGCGTGCTTACAGTCTTTCCCCATTAATCATGATTCTAACATGTGACTGGTGTATCTGAATATGCCTAGTTTTCAAAGATTTTTTTTTTTCGTAAATCAGAAATGGGTGTCCAATCGTATCAAATCGAGTTTTATTTCCATCTGGATTTATTAGCATCGTTTATTGAGTAAGTTGTCTTTATTCTACTTCTTAGAAATTCCGTTCTTATCCTTTAAATAGCTGCATGCACTTGGATTTGTTTCTTAGCGTTCGTCCGCCAGCGGTCTGTGTGTGTGCGACGGTTCCGTGATTCTACCGAATGGATCTACTGGTGCATTTTTCATATTTTATAGGCAAAAATCTTTATTACTCCACGTTTACTTTTTCTCTAATATTCTCGTACACGTTCTTTTCCAAATAATTTTAGAAACATTTTTTTCAAGTCTAATTATCTATGATTTCTATTGAAATAGCATTAAATCTGTAGAGCAAACGAGGGGAAACGTGACATCCTTCAAATACTGAAATATTCCCTCTCGAAACATGGCAGAGCTTCATTCACTCAGGTCACTTTAGCAACTTCCATAATCTGTACGGCTTTCCGTAGACAGGCCTTGGCCACTTCAGGTGTTTTTGTCCCTAGGAGTATTGTGGTTTCATTGCTGTCGTAAATGGGATCTTTTGTATTTTTACGTCATACCTGGTCGTTACTGGCTACGATAAAGTGAGAACTAAGAACTAATCTTAGGAACGTTAAAATTGTTTGTTCCGATAACAGTTTGATTTGAGTCTCTAAACATCATATCGCCTATAAAAAAATTACGATCTAAATTATTTATATTGTACTGTATCGTGTTTTTAAAATTTGCATCAACTTCAGAAATTGTAGTGCTAATGAGAATTTTTGCTTTAATAGGGAAGGCTAATAGTTTGACATAAATCTTCTTTTTAAATCTTATTTTAAATTATTTTTTTATCCTTATTTTACAAATAATTTATAAAAATCAGGAATGAATACTGGATTTGGCCAAATGGCTTTTTGACATTTATTATAATAATAATAATATAGTTTGTTTTTCTTAGACCTACTGTTGCGTTGTATTAATAAATATACTAATTTTTTCTAGAATTAAATACATTTGCTCGTTTTCTGTGATTTTTGCTAATATAGATTGGATGAGGTTCTATTTGCTAGTGCTCTTGGAACTTCCAGGTGTTTGTTCACAGCTAAGATTATTGTATAGTTTAATTTTTGTGCTTCCGTTTCTTTTCCTTTTGGAGTCTGGGTTATGTACAATGATCTGGGAAGTTTTCCAAATTTCTATGTGCCGAGATAATTTAAGTAGCCTAAGAGTGATCTCTTTTTGAGTTTTGAAATAATCTGCTTATAAAAATGTCTGGACCTGGCATATTTTACAAGGCTATTTCTTGGGCAACTTTAAACAGTTCCTCTTTTAGATTAACGTCTCCCTACAAGCCATATATGCACAGACTTTTGTTACGTAAGTTTAGATGATACAAAAACACAGAAGAAGCCAAAGTCTATCTCGATTAACTCCACGTGCCTCCCTCTGCCTTCTCATCCCGGGCAGATGTGGACACACCCGTCGGGCAAGGAACCTTCCAGATTTTTTTCTATGTGTTTCAAGCACTTACAGAAATATGACATTTTCTTCTCTGCTTTGTTTTTACAGAAATTCAGTCATTCTGAATGCATATTCAAAGGCCATGTGAAACTCGCTTTTTTCTCTTAGTAGAAATCTCTCTGTGTGAATGTATGCGGTTCTATCCAAGTCCGTATTTTACTAGTGAGGAATATATTATGTGTTGGGAGTAACTTTCGCTTAATTAGCATCTGTTGCTCTTTCTTTCACGGTTATTGTTTAGTTTATGTTTTGTAATGTTTCCTTAAACAAATTTGGAAACTGATTTCCTAAAATATCTTCAATTTCATCCAGATTTTATTCCTTCTTTCCTTCTTTCCTTCCTTCATTCATTCAACAAATATTTATCGAACAATTGCTATGTGCCAGGCACCTTTCTAGAGCTTAGCATATATCTCTGAAGAAAAGAGACCAAAATGCCTGACCTCGTGCTGCAAGTATTAAGGCATATGTTAAAGTTATAGGTTTGGATTTACAAAAATTATGAACACGAGGAGAATCAGACCAAATTTTATAGGGTATTTTCTTATGATTATCTACCATCGTGAAATTCACTCCCTGTCTGTGATGACCTGTTTTCATTCCTAGCGCTGTCTATTTTTATTTCCTGTTTGCTGTTTGATTAGAATGCGTGTGCTTTTCTAATTCGTTTGTTTTTCTTTATTACTGGTTTTTGCCATAAGGAAAACCCTGCAACAAAACTTATGAGTTCTCCTACTTTAAAGGGATTTATTTCTTCATATCTCCTTTTAACTGTATTGATTTATTTTTTTTTTTTACCGTTCTTTTCTTAAATTTTTGGATTAGCTGTTTATTAGTCTATTTACTTTGTCTCTTCAATGTTTAAAAATAACAGTGTTTAGGCTTTGCTGAGAAGCAGGGCCCTCAGCCCGGAGTCGGCTCGTTCCACGCGTAGTTTCAAGAGCCCGCGGACGTTTCGGACGTTTCGGTTCGTCCGTGTTTTACTTCTGTCTCTCACGGCCCTTTGCGCCGCGGGCCAGGGAGGCTCTGCGCTCACCTCATTCACGACGACATTTCCTCCTCTTCCTCCCTTTGTCCTTTTAAATGGGGCAATCATGTTTTTCAGCTGAAAGCAGTGTTTGTGATTGCAGACTGTGTTGTCATCGGAAATTTTACTTAAAAACCCAAGGCAGGGCGTTTGAGGACCCCCCACCCCCCACCCCCGCCGCAGCCGTGCTGTCCAGCGAGCCGGCCCCACAGGAGGGCGTGTGTGGCCGTGAGGCCTGCTCTCCTCTGACCGCTGAATCGCTGTGCAGGTCCCGCTTCGCTGGTGCTCACGTCTGGCAGTGACCGAGTGCCTGGTCCTCGGCCACCGCGCCGGGTGCGGGGTGCGGGGTTTGCGATGCTCCTGCGTGGACCCTGGGGCCCGGTGTCAGTGCTGTGGGAGGGGGGCGTTGATCCGCTCGGACGCAGGCGGTGGGCAGTGGCGGTGGCCGGGTGGCCTGTCCCATGTCACCGATGCAGACCTTTCTGCCGCCCGGCTGCCTTTCCGCATGTGTCCGGTGCCCTGGGGGCCTCGGCCGCCAGCTGCCCCTGCATGGCAGGCACAGGCATCCGCTTAGGACCCGCCCGGGCTGCCGGGCCCCCGTCCTCACGGGAGTCCCTACCGCGGGGGAGGGGAGCCTGCCACACGCTCTCCCGGGCTGCTGTCAGGAACGGGCCGGGGCCGGGAGCGTCGGCCTACCGGACTGTGACCGCCCAGACCGGCCTCGGCTGCCTGGCCCGCGGGCCAGGGACGGCGCCCCCCTCACCTCCGCCCCCAGCACCCAGAGCGCGGTCGGTGCTGACGGCGTGGCGGGGGGGCCAGCGGCAGGTGGCACAGTGGGTGGGGAGGGGCAGGTCACCCACACAACCACTGTCTTCTCCGTGGCGTCACACTGTTGGCTCAGATGCCGGCAGAGGGCGTTTTTCTTTCCAAGCGCCATCGGCAGCTGAGACCGCCGCAGACGGCAGCAGAGGACCCGCCGCAGAGGCCTCGGGGTCCACGCTGCCAGGAGCCTGAGAGCCAGACTTTGGTTCCCAAGCAGAGGACGTGGTTGGCCTCTCGCCTGTCTTTCTGAGCTCCGTGGGGGACTTTGCCTCGTGTGTGGCGACAGCCCCCGGTCCCCACCTCCGCTGGGGCCTCGGCTCCGAGCACCGCTGGCCTCTCCTTGGCACCAACTCAAGCAGTGCCTCTGTATGTGGGGTGATTGCAGGGGTGACTGTGGAGAGGTTTGGGGGGCGGCAGGAGGCCGCCGCAGGGACCCATGCCTGGAGCGGAAGGTGTGCATGACCCTCCGTGGAGCCACATGTCCCCGCCACGAGCAGCCCTCTCCCTGGCACCTGGTCCCTTTTGGTTGTGGGCTCTTCGGGGCAATTGGAGGTGTGGATGAGGACACTTTGCCCCGGCCCCCTCCCGGCTCCCCAGCGTCCTTCTGTGTGTCCCGAGGTGCCCCCCACCCACACCTGAGTGTCGGGATCCCCGGCCCCGTCGCCGCCTTCCCCGGTGTGGCCACCCCACCCCCTCCCAGCGCAGGGGGGCTCTGCCCGCAGGCGGCCCGCGTCTGCTCAGGCCGACCTAGCACAATCCGTAGCCTGGGCGGCTTTGAAGGGCGACAGATTTCGTCACCCCAAAACATGCCGTTTTGGCATAAAGCTCATTTTGATCTAAAGATACTTGAAAAAAAAAAAACAGGAATGAGAAGGACTTGCCGACCTCCCCGTTTTTCCCCGAAAGCAGATGAAACGCGTGTGGAAAGTGTCCTCTCTCGCCTGGGGACGAGGCAGCTGGCCGCAGGACGGGGCGTTGGGGCCGAGCACGTCTGTGCCAAGCGACCTGGCCTGATAGCTCTGTCCTTCCTTAGCCCCAGGCATTTCCGTGACTTTTCTGTGACTTTCCCGTGACTTTCCCACGAGGGCCGCCGTGCGTCCCACCAGCTCGCACGTGGGCCAGTCTGCTTTTGGGACGTCTTTTCCCGCAGGGGCTCTGTGCACACGTCAGAGCCTGTGTGATGCTGCCTGTGCACCTGCCCGCTGTCGATTTAATCCTCAGGCCCAGCCGGACAGCCCGCGAGGACAGAGGCCAAGTTTTGTCTCCGCTACGGCTTAAGCAAAAGCAATGCCCTCCTCTGGCCCGGAGGCTGGGGAGGCCTTGCCCGCGGGCTGGGCAGAGGCCGCCTTCTCGCTGCGTGCTCAGCCGGCCCGTCCTCGGTGCCAGCAGGGGCGAGGGTGGGCGACCTCTCTGGTGTCTCCATTTCAAGGACGATGGTTCCATGTGTCAGGGCCCCATTGATATGACCTCATTTAAAAAAAAAAATAGATGAAAATCAGTAAGGGTCAGAAAGTGGGAGGAGAACTCGCTCTGCAAAAGACAAGATTATCTACCGGGAAAATCCTAAGGAATCTTCAAAATTAGCACTATCAGAAATAAGTTTCAAAATTACTAGTTTGCTCAGGGAGACAAGACAAAAATGTATTATTGCAGGGCTGGAAACGGCCAAAAGTAAGAGTAGATTCGAGAGAACTGATGAGAAATTCTGGAAATGAAAAAGGCAAACCCGAAACTTAAATGCAGCGCTGCCTGGGCAGCAGACCGGGCGCGGCTTAGGAGGTGACTCGCAAACCGAGTGGATCAGGGGAAGCTCCGTATGAGGGACGGCGACGGCGACGGCGAGCATTAAAACATGAAGAAAAGCAGCTCGGGGAAGTAGACGACGCAGCCGTGGATCTGATGCCGGTGCAGCCGCGGATCTGATGCCGGTGCAGCCGCGGATCTGATGCAGCCGCGGATCTGATGCGGGTGCAGCCGCGGATCTGATGCAGGTGCGATTACGGTTACAGACCCGGACGGAGACGGGAGCTGTGGGGGGCAGAAGCGAAATTTAAAAAAGACGACACGTTGGTTAAAAGTAAAACAGGCAAAGCGGGCGGCCGGTCGGTCACTTCACTTCCTGCCGACCCGCCTTCCGGGGCCTCAGGGGAGTTTGGGGCCGCAGGGAACGGGCTGAACCAAACCCGTGGTCTTGGGAACTTCGAGTGTGAAATGGAAGGAAGGTCCAAAGAACAGATCGTTCTAAGGGCCCGGACGCCGGTCGCAGCACCTGGTGAGATCTTACTTAAGTCCCAGGCTGCCAAGACCTCGCAGTGCACTGAGCCCCTGGCTGGGAAGCCCTGCAGCTCCCGCCGGCCGCCATTTCCGCCTGCCACGTCTCTGTTACCCGCCGTCTTTTTCTGCCTGGCTCCCCTCCGCCCCGGTTGTCAGTAGGAAGGGGAGCCGGTGGGCTGGGTGCGAAGTTGTTGTTTAAGAATCGACTTACGCTAAGCACGAGCACGGAGACAGCCAGACACTGGAGCATGATGGTTGGGGTGGCACCCTTACGGGGGCGTTATGACAAGTGGGATGCTACTCTCACAGGCGGGGTAAGACAGGTGAGATGGCACCCTCATCGGGGGTATGACGGGCAGTATGATAAGAGGGATGGTATGACAGGCGGACGGCGCCCTTGCAGGCGGGGTTCTCCACGCGGGGCCAGGTGCATGTCCTCCCATTTTCCTCCCCACGAAGACAGAAAAGGTGAGGGGCGCACGGCTACTCCCAGAGGACGTGCGATTTTCGCGGGAGAGTTTGTTTCAAAGAGGAAACATTTTTCTAGCACGGAGGAGAGAGTGGCCATAAGCGGGCCTAACGACAGCCATGCGAACGAAACGCATAAATGTTTAATTTCGGCTCCGAGAAGCCAGATGCAAATTTCTTCTTTCCTCGGGCAGTGCAAATCCCGATCACTTATACAATTACTTTGAATAAGGGTCAACTTTTGGTGTAAGAAAACATAGCTAACATATTAAATATTTATGAAACAAATTTATTGCAGCAGGAGGCGGGGGTCGACGCTGTGTGCTGACCAGAGCCTCTTCTCCATCCCGCAAACTGCCGTCCGTATCTCTCCAGGCTGTTGGCAGGGGAGGGGGCAGGACACATTCATTGATTATCAAAGGAAAAACAAACCCAAACATGGCTTTTTCTTGAATCAGTTGAGGCTGCAACAGAAGCATTTAAAAAGCCGGGCTTTGAGCAACAGTGCAAATTGCTTCGATTAGTTTGTTTGCATGAACTTAGGCTGCGGGCACCCTGTTGTCAGCTGTGGGAGGGGGAGGCCCTGTGCTGCTGGGTCGCTCACTAAAACAAATCTGCTCGGAGCCTCCGGAAGTCCCCACGGTGAGGGTCAGGCCACCGAGGGCTCCGAGTCGTGCGTGACGCCCCGCGGGGCCAGGACGCTCCGGGCAGGCGTGGACAGCAGACGGGGCGGCGCCCGCCTCTAACCTCCGCCGGGAAAGCAGTAGAATGGTCCAGAGTGAGCCAGGGACCTCCAGGGAGGCGGGCGCACTGCAGCTCTGGGCTGAGCCGGGTGAGTCCCCGGCCATCCGGGGGACCCCTGCAAGCCCTGGGGGAGGCCAGCACGGTACCTGCAATCCCGGGACTTCCCGAACGTGCTGACGTGCGTCCCCGCTCACGTCTTAAGGTCGCCGTGTTGCAGAGGCCCCTCCCGTCCCCCGGGTCAGGGGTCAGGGGTCAGGGGTCAGGGTTCTCTCCCCGCAGCAGATCGAAGCTTCCCGGCCACAGGGGCGTGGGACCCGCTGTGCTCGCTTCCCTGCCTGCCGGGGGGCAACTGGCCTGGGCCTCCGGTCTGCGGGGTGCTCCCGGGGCCCCGCAGAGGCGCAGCCGCAGCAGGTGCACCTCCCGTGGGCTGCGGTTTTCTTCCCACGCACCGGGCGCTGCGGGAGGCGGGGACGCCCCGGAGCTGCACTTACAAGCCCTTCGGCTGCGGGCGGCGGTGGTCCCGAGTTTAAACAGGTGCCACGAACGCCTTGTGAGTAAAACCCAGGTTTGATCATGAAACCTCACGAACGCTCCCGAAGCCTTTCCAAAGCAAAACTATACATAGTAAGATGTTTTCACAACGAACTAATTACGGCATTCGACAAGTTTCAGGTCGGTTTGTCACAGAAACGTGCTCGACGCCTTCACGCGAACCTTCCGGAGACGCCGGCGAGGGGCCGAGGCCGATCGCTTCCGCGCAGCCCGCCCTTTGCGTGGGGCGGAATCGCCCTTGGAAAGGTCACGGCGCACGTGCCCAGCCGCAGCCCCGCCGGCCCTGCGAGTTGTCGGGGGCCGGCCCTTAAGGGGACAGCTGACATCTGTGGGTGTCGTGCGAAGGGAAGACCTGGGCAGCTTGAAGCGACGCGGCGACTCTGGCCGACGCCGCCCGGATGGCGACGAGGTCCCACGGTCCCCGGCATTCGCGTCGTTATCAGAACTTCGTTTTAACGATCTAGGCGTTTTTAACTTTTGACTTTGAAATGATTTCAGGTTAGAAATGGTTGCGTACCCCCATTTTCCTGCCAGCGGGGTGTCCTCTACCCCACACCCTGGCTTCTTCCAAGCTTTTCCCTCGTCTTCGGTTTTCTGAAGCTCGAGTGTGCCGTTTCCGGGTGCGGCTTTCTCGGGTGCAAGGCGGTCGGTGGCCTGAGCGTCCTCGCTCTGCGGCTCCGTGTCTGTCCGCGGTTTGGGAAAATTCTTTGCCGTCGTCACTGCGCATCCGCGACCTCGTCCCGTGGGTCTCGTCGGGCGACCTCGTCCCGTGCGTGCCGCGCCGTGCGCTCCAGCGGTCGGTTCTCTCGCGGTCCTGGGATTCCGTTTCCTCTTTTCTGTCCCTTCGTCTCTTTGCGTTTTCGTTTTAGGGTTTCCGTTGGCGCATCTTCGAGTTCCCTGATTCCTTCCTCGGCCGCGTCCGGTCTGCGGATGAGCCCGTTGAAGGCGTCCCTCGTTTCTGTTACGCCGTTTTCGATTTCCAGCGTCTGCTTTTGACTTTTTCTGAGCGTTTATGCTGCTGCTTACGTCACCCATCTGTTCTTTTATGTTGTCACTTTTCCGTGAGGGCTCTTGGCGTAGTAATCATAGCTTTTAAAATGTCCGTGGTCCGACGATTCCAGAACCTCTGCCGTATCCGCGTCCGGTTCTGGGGCACGGCTTGTCTCCTCAGTCTGCGGTCGTTGCCTTCGGGACGCGTCACGGTCGTTTTGGGAAAGCCGGGTGCGGCGTGCCGGGTAAAGGCACGGGCGTGGGTGCGCCCCGAGCGTGGGGTTTCATGGTGGTGGGGGTCAGACCGTGTTTACTGCTTGCTGGAGCTGCGGTGGCAGAGCCGAAGTACCCTCTGGTGTCCTCGGGTTTCCCTGGAGCTTCTGTAGCTGGGTCCAGCGGCAGCTGTTCAGCTGTGAGCCCAGGTCTCCCTCGGGAGCCTGTGGATGCGGCGGGAGGAGGGGCAGGTTCGGGGGGGGGGTCTGCAGTCCCGCGATCAGAGCTGGGCATTTCCCCCGGTCCGTCAGGCTCTGGTACAGCAAGTTCCCCTGCAGGCGAGGTGGGGAGGACCCTCGGGCGGGGAAGGAAGATGCTCCGGCATATTTCACAATGAATCCCCCCAACCCCCGGGGGGGCAGCGGGGGTCTCCTCTGACCTCCAGTGAGAACCTGGTGGGTCAAACTCACAAAAACAAGCCCCCCCTAAAAAAGCCTGGAACCTCCTGAATTGCATTTCATCAGTGAACATCTCTGCGGACGACAGGAAGTCTCAGGTAAAGGAACATTCGTGTGACGAGTGTAGCAGCCAGATGCACATGAGAGGGGAGGGCGGCAGGGAACTCGACGATATCGGTGGAGATTCCCCGAGAGGAGAGCAGAGAAAACCCTTTTTTTGGTCTTTCTAAAGAATAAAAGCCGAGCGGCCGTTCCATCCGATCAAAAGGTTCGCACGCGTGTGAGCGGCTCGGGCGAGTCAGAGAACGAGGCACGAAGCATCGGAAGGTACGACGTCCGCAGCTTCTCCACCGGCCGCCGCGCAGGAGGCGGCACGAACCCCGAGGGCGGACACGCGGCGGCCACGCTGGAGCCCGTCACCGTCCAGGCGCCGAAGCCAAGAGACAGCAGATCTCGAACGCGCAAGGGAGAAATCGCGCCTCACCCGTGAGAACCGTGACCCGAGGAGCGGCCGGCTTCTCGCCGGAGAGGACGCGCGGCCGAAGGCGGAAGCTCTGCAGGGCGCCGAAGGCAGAAACTAAACTCCGCGCAGAATTCGGCCCAGCGGAAACAGTCCTCGGAGCTAAGGAAAAATAAAGACATTTTCAGATAGAGGAGAAATAAAAGAATTGGCTGCCAGGAGACCCTCGCGGTAAGAAACGCTGACGTACGTGATTCGGTCCGAAGGGGAAAATGCCGGAGATAGAAAATTGCATTTTCCAAAAAGCATGAAGAGCCTCAGAAACGATAAATATCCTGGGCGTGTTTTGAAACCCATAGACCAGTGCACCGCAGAGAGCGGACATCACCGAGCAG
>NW_006436291.1:1272838-1276338 GCF_000325575.1 Pteropus alecto | reverse complement strand
GAGCCCGTGGGGCCGGAGGCCAGGCGGGGTCGGGAGCTGGGTCCTCCGGGGCCCTGTGGCCGGCCGGGCGACGCGCGGTCACTCTGCCCAAGGGCGCGGCGCGCCGCGCTGCCCGTCTCTCCCGACCTCGCTCGTCTGTCTCCGCACGTGAGTCTTGCTCATCGTGCACCCCGAGCAATGCGGGGTCACGGGCGGCGTGGGGGGCAGGTAGGGCTCAGGTAGGAGCGCATGGAAGGCCCCAGGCGGGGACAGGGCTCCCGATGCTCACGCTCCTGGGTGGCTGTCGGTGCGTGAGGCCAGCCACCACGGCGGGACGGTGCGAAGCGGCCACCTTCATCAGCCTCGCGCTTCTGTGGCTCCAGAACTCGGGGCGGCGGCCTGGGGCCTGGCTCGAGGCACTGGCGGGCTGCGGCGGCTGCCTCTCTCAGCCGGGCTCGTGCGTCCATGGCTTCGCTCCTCCACGTGGCGTCCGGTGGCTCTGACCATGAGTCACGATGCAGAAGGGCGAGGAGGTGGCCCCCAGCCGAAACCGGGCCTATGGGCGACGGGCATCGAGTGCTTCCGTGTCCGAGATGTGGCAACGCACACAAAGCTCCCTGAGGCGCCCGCTCCGACCTCCCGTGTCTCCCGAGGGAGTCGCGCGATGTTAACGACGTATCCTGGTTTCTCAATGACATAGAGTACACGACTCTTCGCAAGTTTGGTTAAAAGATGGAGCCACGACCGCCGTCTGCGAGGCGTTGTTTGATTAGCCCGATAAAACACAGCGCGACATTTACAGCTGTGAACACGTGTGTTCCTGGGGACGTCACTACGCGCCGCGGGGAAGTGGTCCCGAGCCGACACCGCGGCTTCTCTGGGTCGCAGTGCAGAGCCCGATGCCGACTCCTGACGCCGACTCGCTGTCCCCCGCCCCAGACGCCCAACGGCATCCAGACGAAGTGCAGAAACGTTCCTAAACACGCGTTTTTACAGAGAAAATACGCCCCAGCTTAAAATACCCGCTGCTGTGTGCCCGGGACCGTGCAAGGCCAGCGGCTGTGCTGCGGCCGTTCGGACGGAAATGGGAACCATCTTTCCACGACGGTGTCTTCCGTTCCGTCTTGGCGTGCACGCGAGCTAACCGCCTCTGTTTCCCGTGCTTCGGGGAGAAAAAGAAAAAGTTTCGGCCAACGGCTCTCTGACGCCATTTTTCATTCTCAAGTGATATTTGCTAAAACGGCCCGGCTTCTGGTTCTGCCACACGACTTGAGGGAGGGTTGTGGGTTCTGGCCGGTTCCATGCAACTGGGCAGCCCCTCCCCCCCACGGAGGGGACCTTGAGGCCTCGCTGGATGCCCGGCTGCCGGACAGCTGCTGGGCTGGCCCGGCACGTCCGAGTTGGGTTTCGGCACCAGCTGGCCCTGGGCGGGAGCAGGATCTGTACCCAGAGCTCGGCGTCGACTCAGAAACGAGCAGCTGAGGAGGGGAACAGCAGAGACGTGGGACTCGGGAGCGGGTGCCCTGTGGGCGGAGCCCACCCTGAGGCCCAGGCCGGGTGGAGGGAGCAGGGCGTTTGGGGGAGGAGCCGGCTGCGGAGACCCCCGCAGGGAGGGAGCCGGAGGCCTATGATCCTGTGACACGCTGACCCAGGCCCCTGCCCCAGCTCAGGTCCCTGGCCCGGTGGCCGGACCCTGCTGGGGGCCAGAGGACCTCAGCAGGGCGGGGTGGAAACGGGGCCGCGCGCCTCGCAGACGGTCGGCTCCGCGTGGCCCGCCCCCTCAGAACCCCGTCTTCCCCATCATTCGTCAGCGTTCACGGTCCAGGTGATCTTTCTAGAACAGACGCAGACGCGCACTTCGCTCGGGCTCCTGGTCACGTCCGTCCCTTCTGGGATTCAGCAGCTCATCCCGGGGACATCCATCCCCATCGAAGCCACAGAGCCAAGGCTCGGGGACCTCGCGACATCTACTGGCACATTCCCTACGGGGACCGTTTTTCACGGTGAGTTCCCGTGGACGTCCATGACGAGGCTTTGGCGGCAGCGGCGTCCGGCCTCCTGTCCAGCCCTCTCGGTTGACCTCAGCGCCGCACGCTCGTAAGCTGACCGCAGAGTCCAGATCCCCGCTGTCAGCAGGAGAAGCTTCGCCCGTCGGCTTCCTCGCTGCCCGGAGCAGCAGGGAGGGGACGCCGAGCTCTGTCCCCAGGCTGCTGCTGAGCACAGCTCCACAGCCTCACACAAATTAAAGTCTCTCTCCTCCGCCGGCGACTCCGGGTTTCAAGCTTCCGAGTGGATTTCCCCAGTGGGAACATGAGACATAAAGAGCCTGATGCATTCCGGGGATCCGCCTCCTTCAGGATGGAAAGTCCCGGGGCTGCCGAGGCCCTTGTGCCCAGGGAGGTGGGTGTCACATGTGAATCACAGCAGGGCTTCTGCACGGCTGTGGTCATCTGTGTAGAGTGGACGCCCTTCCCGCCCCTTTCACTACGAGGGTGACAGATGTCTGTCAGTCACCTTCGCTGGGGTGGGGGTCCACAGCCCTTCCCGAGGCTGGCGTCCCCTCCCACGTACGCAGTTAGGCTCGGGGTACCACAGCCCGGGGGGCTTGGAGCTGCAGAGCCGCGTTTGCTCACAGCGGTCGTGGCCAGTGGCCGAGGTCCAGGCGCGGCGGCCGGTTCCCTCTGCAGGCGCAGAGGAAAGTCTGTTCCCTGCCTCTGCTCCACTCTGGGGGTCTCCGATGAGCCCCCGTGTCCCTCAGCTCGCAGACACGTCACCCTGTCTCTGCCCTGTCATCATGCGGCCCCCCCCCCGTGTCTGTGCCCAGATCTCCTTGCTACGGGACCCCAGCCAGCGAGCGTGACCTCACCTTACCGGCTCACGCCCGCAGAGACCCCACGTGCAGAGGACCCAGGGTTCAGACTCGAGTGTATCTTTCTGGGAGACAAAATTCAACTCAGTAGAATGAGGTCCGGTCAGATCCTGGCCCCTGAAGTGGGTTGGGCTGGTGGCCTTTTAAGTGTCCAGCATTAACTGTGGTTCTGGCCGTGGGTATGGCGCTGGGTCAGGGTTACGTCTTGTTCCCGCTGCTGCCCGGGCCCCCAGGGAGGCTGTGAGCACCTCTTGTCGGCACGGTTACCAGGCACCTTTGCCCTGTGTGCTGTCCATCCCGGCCTCAGTGCCAGCAAAGACCCAGCCCTGAGGAGGGCCCACCCTTGGAGTGGGGACGGTGAGGAGGTGGGCACCCTTGGGTGAAGCTGCAAGGAGAGGCATGTGGGCCGGAGCGGAGGGGCCGGACCACAGGGCTGTGGGCACCCCGCCGGGCTCGGCCGGGCTCCCCTCGCTGACAGGCAGAGCGAGGCGTCTCTCGCTCCGGGGCTTACGTGATTAGAACCGCGTCTTCAAAGGACGGCGGGTGAGCGTTTGGAAATGCAGCCCGCGGGAAAGAGCGGAGCGGAAACGGGCTGGGTCCAGGCTGCGCCGGGCTCCCGGACACGGGGGGAGGGGTCTGGGAGGGGGAGGGC
>NW_006436291.1:1271019-1272439 GCF_000325575.1 Pteropus alecto | reverse complement strand
GTCCCGGGCGCTGGCTCAGTGTCACCCCTGCTCCGGCTGCCCTCGCGTGGGCACCTCCACCCGCAGGCTGGCTGCGGTCCACGCAGAACCCGTCCGCCAGCACCTCGGCTGCTGCCCCCGGCCCCTGTGAAACCCGCAGGACGCTCTCCTGTCCCTCGCCGTCCCCAGGACCTCTGTGCCCCTCCCGCCGGGGAGGAGGTGGGACAGACACGTCTGCTGAAGGACTGTGACCCAGCAGAGCAGCAGATGACCGGTCACAGCTGAGGGACGGGGGCGGGGGCTGGCAGGATCCGTTGGGACCGTGCACTAATTCGTGGCTGTTTCTACGCGAGTGGACGGCTGTAGCATGTCCGGCACGGGCCGGCAAGCACGGTGGCCCGGGGTCTGCTCCTGCCAGGGCATTGGGGCATGTCCAGCGTCACCATTCCCAGAGGCCAATGGGGGGCCGGCGGACAGGGTGGCTGCCAACATTCCGGGCGGGCTCGGGGCGTCCAGCTGCTGGGCCTCCGGCCACGTCACGGGGCTCATCTGGGTGCCCTGGCTGCTGGAGGCGAGGAGACGGCCTGCAGCCCCCGTCTGCTCTTCCTTCTGCCCTGGGCCAGCTTTGATTGTCACCCCAGGTCCCCCCATGTCCACCAGCTCCCTCCACCAGGTCAGCCATGCTCCTCCCTGCCTGGGGGGCCCCAGCTGTGTCTGCTCCCCCCGCCCGGGGCTCTGCCTCCCGCAGACGCAGCTCCCGGGGCCCTCCCCTGCCCCCCCGCCCCTTTCTGTGGCACCACCAGGGCCCGTTCCCTACCCCCGTCCCCATCACTGTGCCCATGGCCCCTTCTCCTGAGTCTCCCCAGTGACCTCTGGGAGTCCCGTGCCTCTTCCCAGCCAGGACCCTTGCCACAGGTGCCTGGGGGCCCTGACCCCAGGCTGGGCCTTGCTGTCCCGCCTTCGAAGGCTTGTGGGTTTTAGCGGACACAAAGCGACATTGCCTGAGCTGGACGCAGCCTCTCTGCCTGGGGGATTTGACCCCTGTCCCAAAGCCTGCTTCCAGGAGGACGTGGGTATAGACAGAGCACGCGACCGCTCAGCAGAGTGCCCGGACCACCCGGGGCCATCCTCAGAGTGACTGCGCGCTCGGAGCCCGAGGGTGGGCGAGTGGCCCGTGGCTCTCTCGGGAATGCGGCTTGCCCACGCGTAGCGCCCCAAAACGCCGCTGGTTCCTCGTGGGGGGGTCCGTCCCACGCTCTGAACACAGTTTACAACTGTTCCAAGACCCCTCCCGCCCAACTTCAAAGCCTTCTCTGAGCCTCAGAAGAGAGTCGGTTCCTACTGGTTATTAGGGCCAGGTGCGCAGACACCTGGAGTTCTGCAGAGAGCTAAGGAGCTGAGTTGAAAGTCGAGACCCACGCTCCACACAGCCAGCCCTAAC
>NW_006436291.1:1263779-1270874 GCF_000325575.1 Pteropus alecto | reverse complement strand
TCCTCTGGGCACGAGGAACCGGTTCTGACCGGCTCTCTGCATACGCAGTTCACTCTGCCAGAAGATGCGGCGACTTACGAAGCCTCCAGACGTGCGAGCCTGTCCTGCCCCCACCGCGCACTCCGGACCGCGTCACAGAAACACAGCCGCCGAGCTGATGCCTGAATCGCCTTTCCTTTCTTGAGGATCCGGCTCGTCCTCCTCGGCACGTGAGGAGCGTGAGGAGCGGAGCTCTGGGGAGGTCTCCGCATCGGAGGGCCCGCCCTCCCCCTCCCTCTCACGTGGCAGCTCCTGCGGCCGGGCCGGGGATGCAGACAGGTTTGCAGAGCTGCGCCGTGTGCACGCGGACAAGCGCGCCCGACGGGTGTCACGTGCGTGTGGGAGGGACGGGGCGTCAGCGCTGCTGGGACGCCCTTCCCGTGCCCCGCGCTTAACTCAGAGCAGAGCGTGTGGCATGGGGTGGGGCCCGAGGTGCAGGGAAGGACAGTCATCCAGGGACAGCCCGGGGCCGCCGCCCCCCCAGGTCCATCCGCGGCGCCGGCTTGTCCGCGTTCTCGCTTCGGAAGCCCCAGTGTCTGGGCGGAGCCAGCCTCAGGCCGCCTCGTGGGGCCATGAGCTTCCTCTGGCCAGTGGGTGCTCACTCGCCCCAGACCCTCCGGGCTGGCTTCCTGGCCCACGTGTGATGAGTCCTGGGCCCTGCGGCCCGTGAGCTCGGCCTCGTTGGGGAACGGGGTCTTTGCAGAAATGACCAGGTTCGGACGAGGCCGAACTGCATCGGGGGGCGGGCGCTGGTCCAGCGACGTCCCCTGGTGAGAAAGAGAAGTCAGAACGCAGAGCCGCACAGGGCAGAGGCCACGTGGTGACAGGCAGCAACGCGAGTGACGCGCAGAAGCCGAGGAGCCCCAGAGACTTTGGGGGCCCTGGACCTGGGAGGAGGCCAGGACCCGCCTCCAACTCCTGCAAAGAGAGGGCGCCCCGTGGCCCCTGGACGGTGGGCCTGCGGCCCCCAGAGCTGAGAGGACACGCCTGTCCGCGGTGCTGAGCCACCCAGTGGGCCGCGGCGCCCTGTATGGCCACCGGGGGCACCAGCACGACAGCCCCCACTCCCCGGCCGGAGGACTTCAGCCGTCAGGCCCCTGGGCCGGGATGAAGCGCCTCAGCCCGCGGTGGTCCAGTCTGGGGCTTGTCCACACAACCCTGGCGTCCGCTCTGCCCCAGGAAGCCGCCCCGGGAAGAGGGTGCACGGGAGGCACCCAAGACCTGCTGACACCCGCCCCACCCAACGCCGGGAGGAGGCCGGCAGCGCGCTCCAAGTCACACGTTCGGTGAGCTTTGCCAAATAGACTGGAACCGCCCTCTGTTCCTTCTGCCATTTCTTTCCACTGGGACGGCTCCCCTGGGTCCGGCTTGCCGGGGGCAGGAGGCCGGAGTGGCAGAGACCGGGGAGTTCGCCCACGGCAGCCGTGGGGGACAGAGATGGCTTCTGATTTATACGATGTCACTTTTACTCACGTCAAGCCGCTGGCGCAGCCTATTTGCAAGGCCGTCCGCAGCTTCGGCTGCCTGCTGCTGGCCAAAGGAAAGTTGCCTGCAGGGAGGACCCTGCCTCGGGCGTTTCCTCCTCCTCGTGGGCTCTTTCATAGTTCATCATAGACTGTGTGCTTCGGGGGGGATCACAGAGGCCCCGCTTCCCCCAGGCGGCCTCGACCCAGATTCCCGCCGGCCCCCGTGAGCCACGCCCCGCTTCGTATCCACTGCCAGCTCCGCAGTTAAATGTTTTATTTAAGGCATCCGGTGTCCATCGGTATCTCACATCGAAAGCCAGGGTCACTCGGCAAAGGTGGAAAATGGCCGTAAGCGTGTTAACTGGGTCCCTGATTCCTGACTGGGACGAGACGGACCCAGACACTGCGCTGCGGTCCTGAATAGGCCCGTGCGTGTTTCGCAGGCGGACCGCAGCCTGCCCCAGGGAGGGGCCGGCAGCCGAGACCCTGGCCTCAGAGCAGTTATTCCGCAGCCGGGGCCGGGAGGACGGTGGCTCAGGCTTGGCCGGCGGTCAGGGCCGCTCTGGGGCGTGCGACCCACACACAGACGGGGCCTCCCCTCGTCCGTTCCCTTTAAATCAGCATGAAGAGCTTTCGTGTCCACGGCGCCTGGCAAGCCCGTCCGCAAGGAGGCACCCTGTCACCTCTGTGAGATGACAGACAGCTGCACCTGGCACACGTGGTTTATCCACTGTGTGCACCGTGTGTGGGTCTGGCTGAGGCCCTGGGCTCGGGAGGGGACAGCCAGCCCTGTGCAGGGGACGGAAGCGAAGCCTGGTGACGTTGGGGCTCGGGCGGAGCAGACACCGTCCGCCGTGCGTACCCGTGAGGTTTCCGGAAGGACCAGAGCTCAGCGAGGAGGACCCGCCTCCCAGCTCGTGACGGGAATGCCCGCAGCGGCGACAAAGCCCCCTCCAGCTCTGTCCCGTGCGGAGTCGAATCGGTTTAGAGGACGCTTCTCCATTTCTAAACCTTTTTTAACTGTTTATAGTTAAAATACTGTGGTAGTAAAAACGCACACAGTGGAAGACAGTGTCTTGCTCGGAAGTGAGGTGTAGGCACTGAGGGCTGAGACGGGACCCCCCGCCCCCGTCACGACCCCCAGCTTTCTGCGGCCCTCTCTCTGTCACCTCAGGGCCATCGGAGGATTGACCACCCAAACGGCCAGAATCAATGAACTCGCCACACGTGCACTGAGCCAGCACCACGTGGGTCCACGACATGGTCCCCAGAGCGAGACGCGGCACCCGTTGGCCACAGGCCGGCTGCCGCGATGTCCGCGCGCTGGCCGGGGGAGGCGGGGCCTCCCGCCGCGGACTGGACAGGACAGGACAGGACAGGACAGCCTGCAGAGGCAGCGCCGGCTGCAGGCGGAGGGGGTGGCCGGGGTCTTGCCACGAGGCCGCATCTGCTGCCCCGCGGCCCGGAGCCCAGCGCGCCCCCTCGGAGCCACCTCCGTAGGCCAGGCGGCAGAGCAGCGCGTGAGCCACGGCCCCCGCTTGCCGGCTTGAGAGAGAAGAACATTTTTTTCAGGGAAAAAGTGGCACCGAAGACATGAATTAAAAAAAGGTGAGTCAAAGTCGAACATGGATCACAACAGAAAGAGAACGCGGTGGTACATGCCGCGGAGCGAACGGGCGACTCCGTGAACGAACCGAGGAATGAAGGAAGGATCGCAGGGGTGCGGCGCCACCACGGGCTCCTGCAGACACCGGCGAGCCCCGGGGGCTCCCCGTGCGCTGGCTCTCCCCGGTGACGCCGCGATGGCGGAGGGTCCCCGAGCCAGGCTGCGGGCCGGCGCCCACCGCAGGTGCACACGGTCCTCGGGAAGGGCAGGGGACGCGCGGAGTCTGAAGCACGGAAGTTAGTGACTCTCGCGCTCTTGAAAAGCAGAATCTCATCACCTCTTGGCAGTTCCGGCCGCCGCAGACGGACGGCGGCCGCAGGTGCTCTCCTCGGAAGCTCGGTTTTCTGTTCTTCCTGGCGGCCATATTTCCTTCTTCTCCAGAGCACTTTCGCTTACTTCATTTATAATAAATCACCCTAAGCGCATCCTGTGTTTGCTCACAAGACAGAGTCAGAAATCATAAGAAAATACCACGGAGAAAAGTTCTGTCTCAGGAGGGGACAGGACACATTTTCTCCCAGTAGAAAGCGTGGTGCCCCCTCCCTGCCAACCCACTGCCGCCAGAACCCCTGCAGGTGTCTGTGAGGACGACGGACCCTGCACCCGCAGACACACGCACGCACACACGCTCCCACACACACGCACACATGGACACACGCACACACATGCATACATACACACACTGTGTCTGTGAGGACGACGGACCCTGCACCCGCAGACGCACGCGCACACGCTCCCACACGCACGCACACATGGACACACACGAGCACACACGCACATGGATACATGCACACACTCGTGCACACATGCACGCATGCACACGAGCACAGACATGCACACATGCATACACTCATGCACACATATAATCAACACTCATGCACATGCATGCATACACACACTTGTGCACACACATGCACACACAAGCACACACATGCATACATGCACACACTCGTGCACACATACTCAACACTCATGCACATACATGCATACACACACTCGTGCACACACACGCACACACGCACAAACATGCATACATACACACACGTGCACACACGAGCACACATGCATACATGCACACACACTCAACACTCATGCACATACATGCATACATGCACACACTTGTGCACACATATACTCAACACTCATGCACATACATGCATACATGCACACACTCATGCACACATATACTCAACACTCATGCACATACAGGCATGCACACACTCGTACACACACACACACACATGCACAAACACGCTCCTGTGATGTCGGGGCCACGGCAACGATTTCCCGTCACTGGGACCCTCGGGCCGGCCGCCTCAGCTTCCGCCAAACTTCTCCCTTCCCCAGCGGCTGCCGGGCCCCCCGGCATTGTCCCACGGTCTCAGGCCCACGGCCCTGTGCCTGCACCCCGACTCCCACAGGGACTGTCGCTTCAGGGGGGCCCCGAGCCTCGGTCCCTGCATTTCCCCTCCCTGGCCACGCTTCCCCGCCGAGCACCGGATGGCAAGAGACGGCACAGGACAGCACGGGACGGCACAGACAGGGGGACGGCGAGGGACAGCTGGGCGCAGCAGGGCTCCGCCTCCCTCTGTGGCCCTGTCATTCACGCGTGCGTCCACAGGCTTCTCCCCATCAACCAGCCTGTGACCTCGATTTGGCTGCCACGTAGGCTGAATAATGGATTCCCGAGATGCTTCTTGACGGTCTGTGAAGATGAGGATTTTCTGAGCGATTTGTCCAGCATGGAGACGTCCAGGCCACACGCACCGGCCGGGGGAGGGCGGCCCGCCGAGCTGTGCGTGGACAAGGCCCGGGCGCACTGTGTGCTGGGGAGCAGAGGGGCACACACCCCTCCAGCCCTCCGTGTGCCCTGCTGTGGACGTAGGCCACAGGCTTGGAGCTATGGAAACAGGATGGGATGAACCGTGTCCCCCAAACCCCGCATCCACCCAGACCTCAGATGCGACCTTATTTAGAAAGAGGAGCTTTGCTGCTGTGACTAGCTGAGGTGAGGTCACCCTGGAGTTGGGTGGCCGTTCACCCAGGGGGGCTGAGGTCCCCATAAGGAGAGGAAAGGCCCCGTCCCCCACTCTGTGCATCGTAACTCCCCTGATGCCCGGAGCCTGCCGTCTGCGACCTGGTCCGCAGCACAGAAGCCGGAGCCCTTCGGGCTCGTGGGGGCCGTGTGGCCCGCCGTCCTCATGGAAGCCTTTCCTGCTGGTTGGCGTGGCTCCGACACCTGTCCCCGAGCGCAGGCTCCAGGTCCCGGCCAGCCCGTGGCATGATCCAGGCAAGCCCGTCACACGCTCCCACGAGACTAGGGGCCACTCCAGCCTCTGGTCGCGACAAAGCCTCCCGCAGCCCCGCGGTTCACTGTTTGCAAATGCCACTCCGGTGACTCTGCACGGGTGTCCCCCCGCCCTGGGCTGGGTCTGTGACAAATAAACTGCTTTGTCCGTCATCTCAGGAGCCATGTTTTCAGCTGTCCCCGTGACCCTGGAGCAGAAAGCCACCCCCCTCCTGAGCAGGGTGAAGGGGAAGCCTGCAGTTGACCTGCGGCCTCTGTGAGGGGTTAGGCCCCAGGCCAGGGGCCCATTTGACAGACCAGTCCCTCCAAACGAGCGCCCCTCCAGGCCGCGTGCAGACCTCGTGAGGTCCCCTTAGGCCGGGGTTAGCCTGCGGCCCTTCCCCTTTGTGACGCGCACGCTCAGCGGGGAGCACGTGCCGCTTGTCTCCGTCCTCCGCCGAGCTGGGTCGCGGTCCGCGGGCGTCGTGGGCAGCCTTCCTCTGGCCCTCTCCATCTACGGCTGGTGGCCTTGTTCGCGGTGCGCGCAGTGGCCGGTGCTGAGGCTCGGACTGTGGCAGGAACGGCGTGCTGAGCGGGCACTGGGCGTCGGCCCCGGGCACAGACCCCCGGCCCCTGCTCTCGGCCTGGCCCATCGGCGTCCCCCGCGGTGGCACCGCCTGTGCTGTCTGAGGGACTCCTGGGGCCGGCGTGATTTTCACGCCCCTGAGGCCACCTCCCGAGGCGTGTGGAGGGTTCTCCCCGGGGCGGGGCAGCGGGTGGGGGGCGCCCTCGCCTCCCGCTCCCTGCTGGGCACGGCGGCCGGCTCCTCCCGTGAGACGCCCCGACACCGAGCAGAGGCCCCGGGCTCCTCGGCGGGGCCCCGTCTGCCGGGCGTCTGTCCACGGCGTCCCGTGTCCGCCTTTCGGCGACCGGAGCGGCTGCTTGTGCGCCCCGGGCATGGCTGTTCCATTTTCTCGACCTGCCTGTGACGATGTCCCCCAAGTACGCGCCTCCGCCCTGTGGCTCTGCTGGGTCCTCGTCTAGTGGAGGAGGCTGGGGTCCCCGAGTCACTCCCCTCGTGTCTCGATTTGCACCCAGAGAACGTGGAGTCGGTCACCACTCAGCGTACGGCACCTAAGACCCCCGTGCTGGGAGAAGTCCAGGCCACACGAGAGGCGCTGGTCTGCTGATGGCAGTCCAGCCGGGGCGGGGGGACAGAGAGACAGAATGGGAGGGAGGGACGCAGGCCGGGAAGCCCTGCTCGCTGCCCCAGCCGAGGAGAAAGGCCCGGCCAAGCCCGTCGCTCGTTTCTGACGGCCACTCTGTCGGGAAGTGCCGTGGCCGTTTTGAAGATGGCTCCGCATGCAGCAAAAACACGGTTAACATACGCAGACGTCCACCGACAGACGGCTGGAGTTTGCAGACGACGATCCTCACCGCCCCGGCCTGAGCCACGTGTCAGCGGAGTGCTTGGCTCGCTCTCAGGAGTGGAGCGCGTCAGGCACCGTGTCCGGCTCATTAGACTCACGCGGGAAAGGACGCAAAACGCTGCGTGTCAGGCCGTCACTTCGCCAAGCCGAGAAACCGTCAGACATCAAATCGTCACAGATGCGACGGTTACCAAACTGGGTTTGGGG
>NW_006436291.1:1258666-1263557 GCF_000325575.1 Pteropus alecto | reverse complement strand
GCACACACACACCCCGCCCCTCACACACACACCCCACCCTGTACTGCACACACATACTGCCTCACGCACACACACACCTCCTCCCACACACAAACTGCTGTGCACACACACCCCCCGCCCCGCACACATACACTGCCTCACACACACATACACTGCCTCACGCACACACACCCCCCGCCCTGCAGAGCTGCCTCCCACCTTCCCGCGTCTGCTCAGTCGCAGCAGAGAGTTGTCGCTGGTCCTTCTGCGGAGAGTTTCGAAGCTGCCGGCCCCGCCGTGTGTCGGTTTCGAGTGCATGCGGAGAGCCAGCAGCGTGCGCACTCGTCCGGCAGGTCCCACGGCCCTTCCCGGTGACGGTGACGGCTGCCACCGCGGACAGGGCCGCCCATCCAGCAGCGTGACACCCACCCCCGGGCGTCGCGAAGGCTGTTCCGACGCCTGCGCCTTGCAACAGGTGCGGCCCGGAGGGACCGTCTGGTGTCCTCGTGCCTCGTCCAGGCGCCGGAGCCCGGGCCAGCTGTCTGCTCAAGTGGACACGCACCACAGAGCCGGGCACGGGAGAGCGAGAGGTTAAATGCTGTGTGCGGGGCTGCCACGCGGACTCCCCGCTCCCTGCCCGCCGTGTGGACACACGGCTCACCGCCCCGCTGCGTGGACACACAGGCTCACTGCGCGTGGACACCGGGCTCGCTGATAAGCCCTTAAACATCCTCTCTGTGCCCTGGTCACGCGGAGAGAGGCCTCGGCCACACGGAGGAGTACGCCACACCCATCAGTGACCGACGGCACGCGGAGCCGTTATCCTCACGCCCGTCCGCACCCCAGCCCCAGCCGCCCAGCTGCTCTTTCCAGGGGCCGGGCACGCTCGTGTGTGGTGCCTTGCTGACCCCGCCACCCCGGCCCTCGTCACACTGCGGGCAGTGAGACGTCCTAAGCCTGACCAGGATGCGGGTCCCCTCGTGTCCAGCAGCCCAAGGGAAGGCCCCAGGGTTGCAGCTGCGTCCTGGCAGAGGACAGCGGATCCCCGTGGAAAGGCGCTGAGCGTGGGGACAGACGGGCTGGGGAGACGGGTGAGCACACTCCACGCCGCCCACCCCCAGGAAGGGGCCGCGGGATGCACGCGACCAGCGCAGAGCTGGCCGCCAGCCCTCCCGCTCGGTCCCGTCCGGGGCCGGAGACCGCTCAGCACGCAGCAGCCGCCTCTTGCTGGACCGATTCCGCCTGGCTGTCCCCAGCACCGAGTCCCAGCCGACGTGACAGGGCTGCACCGTCCGTAAGGAATAAGCGATTTTTAGGAAATGCTTAAGTCGTGAAATTTAGTCCAAGTCCTTAGGAAAATAAGTTGGCTTTATCCAACAAATCAAAAATGTCCAACGGTTAATTTCAAGGCCATAGTTAATCAATTTCCACTGGGCTCTGATGGAATCTGCACTATTACTCAGCGTGGCTCAGCTTTGGTGTCAACTCGATTTATTTTAACGTTTAAGTCTTCGATGGCCTCGTGCGTTTTAATTACTCATCTTTCTACATTAATTAGTTATATTTTAATATTTATCTTTAATTTCAATTTAAAAAGTCTCGATGTTGCTACTAGGTAAAAACAAAAACAGAAACAAAACTTCCCTTCACTTTTCTTTTTAAGCCTGTACGTTCCAAGAAATCAGATGAAATTTCCGAGTCCTCAGTCTCAATTTACTTTTCAAAAAGTTTAAATAACCAGAAATGAAAAGTCATAGATATCGTTCTCTCACGAATTTGCATGGAAATGATACAATCAGTTTATCGCATTGTCTGGGGAAGGGAGAGCTTATACAAACCAAAGAGACATTTTCAGCAAAGCCGGCCAAAACCAAGCTAATGACGTTTTCTAAAATCTGTTATCATTTATATTCAAAAATATTATCTCTTCCTCGCTGAAGCTTGATGGGAGCTGTGGGTCTTACCTGGCCCACCTCTGTCTTCTTCTCTGGGACCATCTCTCTCCAGTCACTTGGGTGACTTCGTGCTCATGGCGACAGTTCAAGGGCAGCCTGTGTGTGGACAGGTGGGGCTACAGCTCCATCCTGGGCCGGGACGTTCACGTTGGGGCCATGCCGCCAGAGCCCTGTCCACACAGCCCCTGGTGTGGAGCGGGCCAGACGCCCGCACAGGTGGCCTCTGACTCCGCATCATGCCCATCACACACGCTCCAGGCTGCGCCCCTGCCGGCATGCCCCAAACAGCCTCCACGGCAGCGGCGGCCACGCCTGCCAGCACCCACCCCGTGCTGGCCTCTGTAATCACTCAGCCCCAGCCAGCAGCCACAGCCCGCAGGACGGTCTGTGGGGACCACGGGACCCCTCGCAGGACAGGTGGAGTGGCGTGAAGGGCACAGGCTGGCACGGCTCGGAGCAAGGCTTTGGCTCAAGCCTGCCGTTTCCAGAGGCGGCCTCTTAACGGCAGCCCCGCTCTGCAGGCGAGATGCTGGGGTGTGGGGGCTGCGGGCTCTGGGGCTCAGTGCTCACGGGAGGGATGCGACCCCACGTTGCTGTCAGCGATGCTCAGACGAGCAGTGGAATGGGAATTTGCACTGAAACCTGTCGCTCCATGGCATGGTGGCCTGACCGCAGGTGGCTCCAAGACCAGCCTCTCCGCAGCCACCGCGTGGTCGGCGTGACGGCACAGCACCGGCCCGGAGCCAGCCCCCTTCTAGGCACTGCAGAGGCCTGGTGACCAAGACGACCTCACTGTCATCACGCCTGGTCAGCACCAGGCACTGATGACCACGGCACCTTTCACAGCAGGGGCTCATGGGCGGTGTCCCCACGTCCAGTGCTGGGAGCCGGAAGAGTGGCCCAACCCGAAGCCACCGGAAAGAGTACCACCTTCACCTGCTTCCCAGGTCTGTGGCCGGTGAGAACCTGGGGTCAGAGGGCTCAGTACACCTGCCCAGGGGTGCTGACGGAGCGGGCGCCCTGTCTGTGGTTCGGGGGTCCCAGCCCAGGCCCCACGTACACGGCAGGTGTGCAGCGCTGGGCTGGGACCGACCCTGATTACGCCACGTTGGTGAAGAGACCGCAGAAGTGTCCTGTCAGCAGTCTTTGGGCACCTGAGGCCAGCAAGCTCGCCATCCTGTGACTCTCAAGGGGACCTCCCAGCCACCCATGTCCCTCAGCCTCTTCTTATACCAGAGCTGTGTGCGTGTGAGTGTGTGTGCGTGTGTGCACGCGTGTGTGAACATAGCAGAGCCTGAGCGCACATGTGAATGTGGACGCATGCATGTCTGCAGTTGCGTGTGTGTATCTCCCCACCCAGAGGAAAGTTCCAGAAGACGAGGATACCATCTAACTGTGCATTTGGGCGACACAGGCGTGCTTAGCGTGACTCTGCACGTAGAAGGCATTCAGTGGCATTTATTATTTAAACTATAATGCCATTTGTAGAAAGAGTCCAGATTTCATGACGTCCAGATTTATGCTTAAAAACTATGAAAATGGTTGGTTGCTAAGGAAACAACCTTTTGAAAATTGTCAATTAAAGCCGATGGCCAAAGATGGTAGACTCCATCTAGATGGAAAATCGCTCCCCCGAAAGTGGAGGAAACACACACACACAGACACAAGGGCCCCCAAGCCGCAGACACACGCGCCTATGCGGCCTCTACTGCTGCTTTAAACCGTAGTCAAAACACGACATAAGCTAGGAGCAGATTCAAGGAGAGAGAAGGGCCGGGGGCACTGTCGTCTCTAAGGGCCTGGTGGGCTGTCTCCAGCGACCCTGCCCGACATCCCGAGCTCTGCAAAACACGGCACCGGCCATCCCAGCCGCAGAGCTGGCTCCCTGAAGACACCCGCGGGGTAGTGGGTGCGAATCCACTATCCGGCCCCCGAGCTCACACGGAAACAGTTAAGAAGAGGCCGACGAAGAACACTCTTAGAGATCGGAGGCCTCACACGGCCAGACGTGCAGACGTGTGACAGCAGTAGGTGTGGGGTCTGTTCGTGCGGAGCGGGGACAAGGAGGGAGCCTGGGAGGGCGCGGGACGCACCCGTCCTCCGGCTCCCGGTGAAGCCGGGACAGCAGTGGGGGCGAGAGCGGCCATCACTTGAGAGGGTCATGAGGGGTCCACGGCGCATCTCCACGGGAAAGGGATCTTGACCCGCACTTCAGAGCGCCCACGAAGCCGGTCAACCCAGACTGGCCGGGAACTCATTTAAACGTGAAGGATAAGACAGCAAAGCTCTCGGAAATAACAGCGGCCTTTCTGAGACCTCGCGGGAGGCCGAGGTCTCTACCCCGCGCCCCGTTTAGGAAAGAGGCACAGCTCGCTGCCCGTGGCCGCCGCGCCGCGTGCGTGGGGATGCCACGTTTTCTAGGGTTCGACGTTTTCAGCCATCGAACTAGAAACAGGATGCTGTAAATAGAATGGCGTCGACTGTTTCCAAAGACCATAATCGAGGCGAGTTATTTCGCGGCAAACTTTGGGGTGAGGTTAGGACTGTTGTCCGCGAGTCCCCTCGGGGTAAACCCTGCAGCCGCGGCACCGCCCGTGAGTGTTCTCGGGGCAAACGGGATACGGGGTAAGCGGGAAACCACAGGCTTCCACCCGGAAGGACAGACTTGACAAATTAGACAACAGTGAAGTAAACAGGTTTTGTCATCAAAGACTCCATCACGGACAGGCGGAGGGAGCCACGGCACACGCCGCGTGGAGAAGACTCGTGCCTGTGCCATATCGACACTACCCGTCGATTAATAAGAGATACGCAGAGTGATTTTTAAAAATAGACCAGAAACCTGGCCGGGTACTTTATAAAAACAATGATCCAAACTGACATTGAACTTGAGGACGTGTCCGCTGTCAGCAGTCGATGGGAACCGCGATGGAGCCCAACCCCGCGGGAGGCCGGGC
>NW_006436291.1:1247730-1258495 GCF_000325575.1 Pteropus alecto | reverse complement strand
CACCCCGGTCACGTCAGAATGTCCCCAAAGGCCCTGACTGTTGCCTGCATGACGGGAACAGTCCCACTGTGTCCTGAGCCAGCGAGGCCTCCCCACTCCGGCATGGGCTCTGCCTGGGTCTGAGCGGACAGCTGGGCACGGGATGGAGACGGGTCCTGGGTGACAGGCCGGGTCCAGTGCAGCCCTCGGCGGTCTGGGCCGTGAACCTTGTGTGGCCACAGGGGGTGCTGAGGTTGAGGGCACTGGCCGGGCGGGGCCCTGCACCCCCAGATCAAGCCGACAATGGGACCTTGCGGGCCTCGGGGGGTGGGCGCTCCTCCCTGACAGTGCTCCTGGCCAGAGGCCCTGGCAAACCCCACGGCGATCGAATGCTGCCAACTTTACGTGCTCTGGCCCACACTCAGGAGAAACCTCTTGCACGTCTGTCTGGGGGCCTAGCCCTCCACACCGGCCGCTAGAGACGCAGCCGCGGTTCTGAGTGGGCCGCGTGTGCAAACGGGCGGTCCTGTGGACTCTGACGCGCTCCCGGGCGGTCACGTGGACTCTGACGCGCTCCCGGGCGGTCACGTGGACTCTGACGTGCTCCCGCCCTCGGGTGCTACAGCAGTCTCTGGGCCTGACCTGCTTTTGCACTGGATTCCAATCGTTTCTCTGTGTGCTCGGGGTTCCTTTTTGTTTCGGTAATTGCTCCCTAATTATCTTCCAGTTGCTAAATAATACTTTAGTTTATCAAACAGAATCTTCTAAAGCATCTCCTGAAGGCATTGTCAGCACTTGGTTCTGATTACCAGCACCCAGCAGAAGTGAGTCGTCAGCCTCGGGATGTCTGCCACGCGCCCGGCCCGGCACAGGCTTCCTACAGGGACGCCTGGCAGGGAGCTGCTGTCCCCAGGGTCCCAGCGACGAGCCGTCATGTGACAGCGGGGAGAAGCATCAGACAGGCGCTCAGCTTCACTGAGACGCGTGAAGAGCATGGAAGCTGTCACCCCGCCCTCGCGAGAAGAGCGAGCGGGGAATCGGCGACTCTTCTTGGACCCGTCAGGGAAGTGGGGCTGTGGGCAGACTTTCCCCCGATACCTGGAGGGACAGGCGAGTCCCCAGAACCAAGCCAGGAGCAGCGTATGAGGAACAGAACCAACGGGCCCATCGCTGGAGGGAGGTTTAATGGTAGTTTGGATGACTTGCCAGAGGCTCACTCGTGTGAGAAACTGGGGGCTGCAGATTGGGGAGCCACAGTGCCTCGGGTGTAACATGCGAGAACCCCGCCCGTCGTCAGAGAGAAGGGCCAAGGCGAAGACCCTTATGGCCCCGGGAGGGTGCGGTGGGGCACGACCACGTAGGAACGAGCCTGAGCGCTCTCAGCGAGCGAGCAGACGGGGCCGCCCCGGCCTCCCCCACGGGAGGCAGGACGAGCTCCCCACTCCAGGACGGAGCTCCCTGTCTCACCTGTGGCAAAGTTGTGACAATTGAGTCCTGCTACCGGCCCACCAAAGGGTGCAGACCCGCCCTAAGGTCACAGAATGCCCCCCGCCCCCCCTTCCCCCCGGAATCACCGGCATGCCGGGCGAAGGCTGCGGCCGCTTTTCTAAAATCTGGGGTCGTGGACTCAGGGAGCCCGCCATCCGCCTTAGACGCATCACGATGGCTTTGCCTGCGTCTCACTGCTCCCCTAGGAACAAGGGACTGGGCGTGCAAGTGACACGTGGCATCTGAGCACGTCCCGGGGGCCGAAGCGCTCGGAGGGAGAGGGAACCGGGTTGAGCGGGGGCCCAGGCCCGTGGCCAGCTGCTGGGAGTCCCCGTGCTCGCCAGGCAGGGCCGATCCGAAGCCACACGCAGCCCGGCTCAGCGCAGAGCCGGCCGAGCCACGTCTGCTAGCAGAGGTCACCCGTCCCTCATGAAATGCGGATGGTCATTAGCCGAGAAAAAAGCAAGAAGCACTGATTCTTCAGAACGAAAAAATCCCAAACCTGCATTTCCCCAGAAGGACGGTCTTCAGTTGATCTGAAATGAAAGCGGATGATCCTCTGAAAAGAAGGCGGAGGGCTGTCCTCCTCCCAGCGAGCCGACCGCCCCGCCCCAGGGGCCCCTGGCAGCCCTGCCCCAGGCTGTGCGTGTGCATGCGCGGGTGCATGTGTGTGTGCATGCGTGTGCATGCGTGTGCGTGCGTGCGCGCTTGTGTGTGCGCGTGTGGGGGGCCCGCTGGGAGCGTCCGTTCCCGCCAACCAGGCGGGCACCCCGCTGTGGCAGAGGACGGCAGCCAGGGCTGTGCAGTGACGGGGTCACCGAGGGCCGGAGCTCAGCCCCGTGACGATACAGCTGTTTTCAGCGCACCCGACAGTCAGGGGGTGTTTTTCTTTTTTGTTTTTCTTTCACGAAAATGTTGCTTTTAGGACACAAATCCTCGCCGTGGCTTTTGCTTGCGAGCAGCCTGTCTGCGCCCCGCAGGCCGAGCCTCCGGGGACAGGAGGCCTCGCGTGCAAATCCTCATCCACTGCATTAATTTCCAAAATAATTTTATATGTTGCGTTAACTTCCAGAACAACGGGAATGCTAAGTTCTTAAATCCACGTCAGGCCTTTTCCAGAAAACGTGCAGCGTCTCCGACAGCCCCGTGCCCCACTGTTCGCTTTTCCAGCCAAAATGCCAACTGTTCTACCGAAGTAAGTGCAGGAGGGGCCTCGAGGGAGAGCCGGGCCGTGGTCTTGGGAACATTCTCGAGTGGGAGGGGCGGGCCCGGCCCGGATCGATGGCCTTCGCCGTGGGGCCAGGCGGCCGTGGGAGGCCCCGCAGGGCCGGTGATTTACAGGGACTCCGCCACCGGTGTCTGTCCGTTCCCATCCCTCAGTGCTTCCTCTCATAAATCAGACTGACGCCTTTCAGAAAGTACCGGAAAATGGCACAGAGCTGACAGGCCTCTCCGAATCACTTGACTTATCTTCCTAAGACCCAAAACTGTGAATCAATTCCAGACCACGGCCGGAAGGGCCCCCCGGGGGGTCTCGTGTATCTCGCTCCTCATCATGAATTGCGATTTAGATTTCGGAGTAGATTACTTTAAAACGGATTATCATTTGCAGAGATACTTAGAGCCCCACGTGGACCTTAACTCAGCGAGACCCAGCCTGATTTAGGTGGCGATTTGTGAGACATAGAGTTTTTCTCACATCATATCTGTATTTTAAATTTTGTTAAAGAAAATTTACTCGTCAAAAAGGACATGCGATGTTCCAGTGCCGTGACCGAGAGCAGTGAGCGGCTCTGTGGCCGCCTCTCTCGGGGGCTGACACTCCGCCTCCCGAGGACCTGCTGCGGGCCGGGCACCCCGCCCTGGCGTCCTGAGTTCTAATCCCCGCAGGGACCTTGGCCCGCGTTAGGCCATTGTCCATGAGGCCGAGGCTAGCGAAGGAGGGGCAGGAAGGGGATTTGCGCCCGGCTCAGTGTCACCTGCCAACCACAGCTAGGCTCGGTGTCACCTGCCAACCACAGCTAGGCTCAGTGTCACCTGCCAACCACAGCACCCAAAGCCTTTAAAACAGGGTCACATTCGAATGTCTCCTTTGGAGATGTCTATCTAGGTCCTCTGCCCATTTTTAAATCAGGTTGTTTGTTTTAAAGCAGGATTTTGCTATGGAGTAGGATGAGGTCCTTGCGTGTGAGACGTGAATCCTCGCCACGTACGGTGTCCATTGAGGTTTGCCCCCCATTCCCCCCACAGGTGGCCTCCGCCCGCTGCTGCGATGTCCTTTGCTGTGTGGACGCCTTTTAGTTTGATAGGGCCTGACTTGTTGATTTTCACTTTCGTTCCTTATGCTTTTGGGGCCACGTTCCAAAGCCAGCATCAAAGAGCTTTTACCCCAGTCTTTTTCCCCAGGGGTTTTAGGTTCTGTATTTACATCTTTAATCTGTTTTTAGAAAGAAGGAGACACTGTGAGCAGGTGAACGTCGTGCTGAGTGCGTGAGCTCACGGATCCCTGGAAGCCGAAAATCCCAAATTCAGAAAAACGGGGAGCAGAATGGTGGTCGCCGGGGGCCGAGGGCTTGGGGAAGCGGGGAGACATTGGCCGCCACTGATTTCCATTTCCCCGCTGCTCACGTGTGTGCATCTTCTCTCTCCCGATGGTTACGTCTGACGCAAACCCCACCGTCACCGCCGTGTCCCGCCCACGGCTGTCCCGGCACCGGGTGCGTTTCAGAAGCGCTGACGCACACCCCCGAGAAGACGAACCTCCTAACTAACTAGAGTTCGGTGTTTGTTTATAGCTATTTTTTCAGTCTTATTAATTAGGCTACACAGTCAAATTACTGCGTCCGAGTTTTCTTGGTTTCGTGTCTCCTGCTCTCCAGGGAGTTTCTCTTATCGGATTGAAATAAAATCGCCTTAATTAGCTCCTGTCTTCTCCTTTAGGGATTTTGACAGTGTAAAATATTAACACGGCTCCAAAATTTGAAACCACACGCCGAGCGACACTCAGCCCTCTGCCCCGTGCCGCACGGCGCTGGAGGGGACCGACCTCGGCCATTTCTGTTTTACTCTCCCGGGTTTATTTTTGCAAAAATGAACGAATGGGTGTTTTTATTCTTTGTTTCTGAGCTTCTGATGTCCTCGGATGCCTGCGTTAGGGCGCCGCATGGACTTCGAAGTGTCGCATCGGGTTCGTGCTGCGTTTCTGAGGTGTTTTTGGGGGGCAGGTTCCTCAGCTGAAATGTTTGCGTTTTCGTTTGTTCTTGCATTTGCTTTAACAGGACTGCTGATGTCCATCGACAGTGCGGTTGTTTGAAGTATAGTAAAGTTCACATTTTAAGGAAACTCCTGCCATCGTGACGAAGCGTCGCGTCCACGGCAGAGTGTCAGGTGCCGGGCGCGGGGCTTGGCGGCCGTTGGCGTTTCGGGGTCTGCTTTACTTCGCGGGTTCCAAACGTCATCCTCTTGCTGTCCCTGCTCCCTGCCCTCACCACCCGACGTCCTCCAGGTGCCGTCCCTCCGTCTTTACCCTCTTCTCCCCCCAAAACAATGCCGTTCCGAGTCGCCTTAAGAACTTTCCCTGTATGCATTTGACCTGTTAGGGTATTTATTAGGGTATTTCAGTTAGAATGGGCACTCTGTTTTTAGGGCTGTTTTAGGTACATTTTGGGCCTTTTATTTTTCTTTCCCTTTCTGTGCATTTTCGCCAAATCCCGACAGCCGTCCACAGAGCCTGGCAGAAGCTCCAGGGAGACCTCTCTCGTGCGATCGGTCCGCTCGCCTGCCAGCTGGTCTCCGAAGTCTGCAGAGGCCCTCGCCTCTTTGTTATGCGCAAGGTGTTTTATTTCTCCTTATTTCTCTGTGCGCCGCTTCTGAGGCTGTGAGAGATTCGGAGTTAGGCGGCCACGACTACCCAGCTGCCGGAGGAGCCAGCACGCCATCTACAAGGCGCGGAAAGGAAGGTGCCTCCAACCTGGACAGGTGTGTCCGATTAAATCACTGCTCAGACAAGCAGCACAGATGCAGATGGAAAGGCGGGCGATCGACACACGTGGCTCGTCCGTGCGGTGGGACGCTGCGGGCTGATACTGAGCCGATGCTGACCATGGGCCGCTGCCTCCCCCGCGATCAAGCCGGACACGCACAGAGCGCACGCCGGAGTCCCGGAAGTGTGAGGACAGTGTCCTGGGTGGCAGCCGGGACAGGCGGGAGGGAGCGCCCGCCCCCACGTGGGGGGAGGGGGCGCCTCCGCCACCACCGGGGCGAGGCCTCTGGGGCGCACCTCCGACCCCGCAGGCCCGGCGGAGCGGGGGGCCGGGCCGGGGCAGTCACTGTGGTCCTCACCGCAGCAGAGAGAGGCTGGTGGTCCCACGGCGCTCTGCAGGTTGAGCCATTTCTAACGCGGTCTAGAACATTTCGCTGTCCGTTTGAGAACGCGACGACAAGTGAAGGAAGGGTCCCTAAGCACGTGACGGCGAGAGAGCGTCGCTGTGCGCCGTGGACTCACCAGCTGCCCGCTCCGATCCGTGGCAGAGCCCGGGGCCTGTCTCTCCTACGCACCGTCCCGAAACGGCTCGCTGACAATCGGATTTTGAAAACCGAGAGATGAACACAAGCAGAGCTCTCCGGAACGCGGCGGCCGTGACGCAGGGCGGGCACAGACCCGCTGGGTGACAGACTCCCGTGGGAATGACGGCCGCGGAACAGCGTGCTTTGTGCGTCCTGACGATGACGATCGGAAGCGCGACACCAGCTCGACGGAGACGGACGGCGCCTCGGAATCTCTTCCTCCGGAAAAGCGACGTCGTCGTCCCCGAGTGAAACGGAGGCGGGTCTGGACGAAGGCCGGAAGCCTCGGCGCGTCCCCGACGTCCTCATGTTTTTAGACCCCAGAGGCTCTTGTACGGAACAGAACAGGAGGCAGAGACGTGCGCGTGGGACCCAGCGGCCCCTCCCCTCAGCTCTGCCTCTTTTCTGTGCTTAATTCTCGTCGAATCAAACGGATATGACTTTTTAAAAAGAAACGGACACGTGACCGTTACAGTTAATTTTATTCTTCAACGCGCGTCACTGCTATTCGGGCCGAGTGCGGGGGACGCTCTGCGCGGGGGTCACACGGCGTCGCTGGCGGTCACGCCGAGCTCTGCGCTGGGGCGGTGCTTACCACCTGGACAGCGCGCCGCCGCGTTTCGCTGACAATCACGACGAGGACGACGGTGACGACGCGGCTGCTGTCTGTCCACTGCCCGCCGGGTCCCGGTCGCCCTCGGCGCTCCGTGCCCTTCAGTGTCTCCATCCTCAGGACAACCCGGAAGTGGATCCCGACTGAGGTCGCAGGGGACAGAAAGTACGAGTCGCTGTTCCAGGGTCATCCCCAGAGCCCGTGGGTGAGCCCGGCCCCCCCCAGCCGTGGAGCCAGCACCCTGCCCGCTGGGCTCTGCCCCTCAGGCAGGTGTCACTCTTGTCCCTAGGTTCGTCTGCCTGGAGCGGTGACACTGAGGTCCGGGGCTCTCGCGTGACATTTATTTTATCCAAACCATGGGGCGAACCCCATGCTGAAGTCTGACGATTGACACTTCCTCGCCCTCAGACACGATCGGCAGAGCCTGAGGTCCGCGGGCCCGAGAACCTCGCGGGGGCGCGTGTGTCTGGGGCGAATTCCAGGCGCCTCCGGGAGGCCTTCGCTGTCGGGTGGAGCACAGGTCGACGCGGCTCACATCGTCACCTCTGCGACATCCTGTCAGAGCAGCGGACAGTCCAGCACTCTTCCGGCCCCGGCCTGGTCTGACTGGCACGGCCATGTCTATCCTACAAAGGCAGAAGAAGAGTTCGTTTTACAGAAAGAGGAGCTGCTATCTCCCAGGGGGCTCGTCGCCTCGTCTTCGGTGGCAGAGAGAGCCTGGCGGTGCCCTCGCAGTGCGGCGCCCCCTCCCGTCGCCCCTGGCAGAACTTTCCCACGGACTGCTGCCACGTGCCCCCAAGTTCACGTGGGTCCCGCTGGCTGTCTGGCGTGGTGCCTCCCTCCCCTGGCGTGGGACTGCGCTCCTGAGCGAGGTGGCGGGACTTTGCCAGCGCTGCAGACTGGAACACACGACCCCGTGACGCGGGGCGGGCAGGCGGCACGGGGTCTGCAGACGGGATGGCTCGGGGTCTGCAGACGGGGTGGCTCAGGGTCTGTAGATGGGGCAGCTCGGGGCCTGCAGACGGGGCGGCACGCGTCTCTCCGGGGTCCCAGGATGGGGTGGGGAGTTTCACACTCGTTACATCTCCACACGAAGCGTGTGGCCTTGCTGTCTGGCCCTCGTCACCACTCCTGGGAGCCGGCTGTGAATTAAAGCGTCAGCGAGAGCGGGACTCAGAGGTCCCCGTCACATTTCTAGTCGCCATTATTTTCAGGGCCAACGACTTCGGGCTTTGTGGTCCCGAGGAAAGCCGGGACAAGCGTCGGCCTGTGCCCTCTGCCAGGGGCCAGGCCATCCTCGGCCCGGATTTCCTGGCCTGCGAGAGGGCGGGAATCGCGGTGTCGTCATAGCAACCACACCCAGGGGGCCCCAGCCTGGCAGAATCGCTCAGTGACCACTGCTTAGAGTTGTCGGTAGTTCTCATGCTTGGGCTCTGGCCCTGGCCCCCAAAACTGAGGCCGAGAGTAATGGCAGAAGGCGCTCGGAGCTCGTCCAGGCAGACATCGATGTCTACCCCTCAGTTTGAGCGGGCCTTCGTGGTCACGCACGGACTCTGCGTAAGGAAACTTCTGAGGCCCAGCAGTCTTCAGAGGACACACGCACTCCGCCCCCTGCCCCAGCACGTGGCATCCAGTCACAGCCTGAACACACCGGAGCTTGGAGACCGGAAGTCACGGGTCAAGGCCAAGGGCAGCTGCGCACTGGCCGTTTCGCGTCCTCACACCTTTGTCCTCGTGGTGAGAACGGGGCTGGCTGCCCTCGGGGTTCCTCCCGGGGAGCGGGGGCAGTGCAGCCACAGGCTCGTGGGGAGGGCTCCGGAGGGGTCAGGTTTCACTCCTTCGTCCCCTCCTGCCCGTGAAGTGAAAGCCTCTCGTGCCACGTGAAGCGCTGCCCCGTCTCTCGCTGTTTGAATTCAGGAAGGGGTGGCAGAGAGAGCAGAGGGGTAACTGGCGTCCCGCTGATGCGGCAAGATTCAGACCGTGGCTTCTCCCCCGAGGGCGAGGCCCAGAGCCGGGCAGCCAGGTCAGCTCCGCAGCCCTCGGCGTCGTCCATGTGAGACCCGGAGCCGGGAGCGTGTCCCGCGGCGGGAGCAGCTGGATGTCGACGTGGGTGATTCATGCGGAGGCCTGGTGCGCAGCGAGCGGAGGTTACCGTCCTTCCCGCCCTCGGCCCGACCCCACGGGGGTCGCAGGCGGACACGGCCGGGCTTCCACGGCAGCGACGGGGCCGCCGAGCCCTCGGCCTCCGGCTCCACGCGGCGTGTTCTCGGTGGCGACGGCTGATGGACGCCTCCCGTGTGCTCGCTCCAGGCAGGGCGTCAATTGCTCAGTGTGGCTTCGGGAACCCAAATGCGGTAATGAGTACGTGTCAATGCCAGCCGCCCCGCGGGCTTGACACTCCAGACAGACGGGTGATCCAAACGCCGTTTTAAAATTAGCTGGCTGACGACCTTTCTGGTCTGCCGCGCACAGCAAGTGTCAGCGCGAACGAACCCTGGGAACGAGCGCGAGGCTCCCCCTGGGCATGTGGACGCGGCGGCAGGCGCTGAGGCGGAGCGGCAGTGACCAGCCTGGTGGCCGTGAGCCCGGCCGGGCAGCTGCACAGGCTCGGTCCGACCAAGGAAGGGTCCCCACGCAGGTCCGCGGTGGCCTGAGGCACACGGAGCAGGAAGGGGAGATTTGTTCGCGTGACCAGGACGGAGGCTGTGACGGCCCCTTGACCTGACCATAAATTTGTGTTGCGTGACGGTGGCCGTAACGCAGCGTCAGTCCACGCAGCTTCCTCACCCAGACCCGCAGCGGGACAGAACAGCCTGCGACATGACACGCCTCCCTCGGTTGGCGTCCTGGGTCCTCACCCACATTGTCAGCGTTCACGGCCCAGAGGAGGGGATCAGAGGGACTCGTGAACACACTGTCTCTCAGGGAGACGTGACCTTCCGGGACATGCGAAAGTGAGAACCAGGAGTGCCGGCTCCCACAGGCTGCTCACCGGTTTCCGTCACAGCTTGGTGTGGCGCAGCAGAGCCAGGCCACTGCCACGGACAAGGCAAGCCACACCAGAGACACGGCGCGGACACAGCACAGATGTTTGCCGAGTCCCCGAGGACGGTGAAGCAGCTAAGGCGATGCCGCACCAGCCTCGCCGTGGACAGAGGCTGCATGATGGGACCGGGCACCACGTGGCAACGCGTTATTGTGCCTCGAGTGGAGAGTCGGGCTCTACTTATAATCGTGAAACCAGAAGGAGCAGAAACATCCCACAGGTGACAGCTCCAGCCACAGTGGTCCGGCCACAGGACAGAGCCCAGGGGGGCGGGGAGGTCACAGAGGGCCTCCCGTGACGTGGCATGAAGTGAGCGGGGCCCACGCACACGCCGCGGCCACATAAGACGAGGCCGTATGAAACAGAACTGACAAGGGGCGGGCGGCAGCCGCGGCGAGACCGCTGTCCTGGCGGTGTGTGCGAACGCAGGGCGCTTCTCTGCCTCCCGCGGCGCGGTTAGGTGACTGTCTAAAGGGCGGATGATTGATTTGAAACTGCGAATGCCCCGTGTGCCACGGGGTGGCGTAAGGGGCGACACCACGGCGGGGGCACCATCGCAGAAGGCAGAATCTCTCCTGACAAACCACGGGTGGCACCAAGTGTCCATCTCCTGTCATTTTTAAATAGAGGACTCGTCAGGAAAACCGTCCAACAGGAGGACTGATTCATACGCTAATAAGCGTGCTTACAGTTGTTTATGGAAATGGCCAAAGGTTTTAAGATCAACACGGGAGCTCAGTGGAGCAGTGAGCTGTCACCAGCACGAACAGCCCGGGGTTCATGCTCTGCATCTTGCCAACTCCGGTCTTTCTGGTTTTTTACCCACTTCAAGCTCCTGTCCGGGTTTGACTTCAGAAGATGGTCAGCTGCCAGGAGAAGCAGCTAAAAATTTTCCTCTCTGATCGTCTCCTGCTTTAGTCTCTTGCCTTGGCGCCTGGGTTTGGACAGGCAGTGACGAGCTGTGGCCCTCTGCCACCCCGGCCGTCCCACCTCATGCTCATTCTCATTCTGCTCCGTTCCCTTTAGATTACTTTTCTAAAGTAACGGCAATACGATCCTGCAGCTACTAATCA
>NW_006436291.1:1236472-1247043 GCF_000325575.1 Pteropus alecto | reverse complement strand
GACTGCCCCCAGCCACGGGGACATCCCAATCAGGGTGAGCTGGCTGGTGCCGCCAGCGGGCGCCTGACCTGCCAGCAGCCCCTGCGTGGCACCTTTTTGGGGTGCTCGCACAGGGATTGTGTTAAACCACCTCCGTCACAGAAAGGTAAGGATTTTCTGAACCGAAGCAGACGCAGGTGCATTCTCCGACCGTCACGCTGCTGCCAGCGTCGCCCCCGAGGACTTTATGGCGCTCTGTATTCACCACCACGGGTTAGACAACTTCACTTCCCGCCAAAGAGCTCATTTCGCAGCAGAGGAGTGTGACAGGGGACCCGGCCACCACCCAGGAGGGTCGGGTCTGTTAGAGAGAGTCGGTGAGCTGCAGACGCCGTTCAAACACCGTCTTTCACACAGATCCTAAACGGATGGAGCTTTCACTACAGGATGTGACACACACACGTCGACTGAGCAGCCAGGGTGCGGAGCCCTTTGCCCCGTAGCCAGGACGCGCTGGAGCAGGAGGCGGGGCGGACGCCGGGGCTGCTCCTCCCGCAACGCCACTGGCTAAACCGCCTGCAGAATTTTTCCTTCTTGTCCTCGCGAATGTGAGCTCGGCTGGTTTGGAAGAGTCTCTGAGCCCCCGAGGGGAGCAGCGCTGCCAGGGAGCGGACCCAAGGTCGCCGCGAAGCGAAGTCGAGACGACGTGCGGCCGCCCGGGGCTTCTCAGGACACCCACGTTACGGGAGGGCGGGCTGGCACAGCGAGCGCGGGGGCACACGCCCGGAGCCGCGGTGTTTCCCGGGGCGCCGCTCATACGTCCACGCCCAGTGGTCAAGGTCAACGGCACCTGCCAGGATGGAGGGGGAAGATGAGAAGGAGCGGGTAGGGCCGCTGCAAGGTCGCGCTCTGCGGCGTGAAGGCTTGTGTCGCCCCGTGGGTGGGACCCTGGCCAGCCGAGGGGCGGGGTGGGCGTGAGGAGTCACGAGCGGGCAGCTTGGGGAGGATCACACCGTGAGCTCACAGGCGGTGACAGCTCCGTGTCACAGCGTCTCCACCTGTTCTGCACCCGCCTCTCCCTCTGCCTCCCCGTGTGAGGTCCCTCGTGACGCCGTGGGGTCCACCGCCATAACTCAGCATGACCTCCCGTGTCGAGTGGCATTTGCAGTTCCCAGGGGTGGGGAGCTGGACCTCTCCGGGCCGCGGTCCAGCTGGCCAGGCCGACTCCGAGCTGTGGCTTCTACACTCTGGAGAAGAGGAAGCAGGGGTGTCCCTGACTTCTGTGGCGGAGGCAGCGCGGCCCGGACCTCGCTGTCGGACGCCCGGCCCCCAGACGTACGGGGAATCTGCGCTGGCTCACGCCCGTAAGCTCGGGGTAGTTTGTTACGGAAGCTACAGGAAACTCTCCCCAATGGAGGGTGCAAGTGTCTCTCAGGTGGCTCTCGGGACTCCTCATGGTGGGGCCAGCACGAGAGCGTCCTCGTCCGAATGAGGTCGTCGTGGAGCGAGGGGCCCCTGCACATTGTTTTTGTTGTCATGTGGCGCTTTGAGTCTGTGTGGGACTGAGCACTCGGTTATTAATTTAGGGTCCCCAGCTTCCGACGCGCTTCGTCGCTGGGCTGGGCCTCTGCGAGTCTCGGTCCTGCTTGGCCAGCTGCTCCCTGTTGGGCTGCAGATGGGGGCTCAAGGGCAGGGTGCAAGGCCAGGGTCGCGAGCCTTCCAGCTCAGCGGCGGCCCTCCGCCCGGCAGAGAAGCTACGGCCCTCCGCCCGGCAGAGCAGCCAGTCAGCCGCCACGAGGGGCGCTCGCTGGCCTTTATTTTTCCCTCACTCCCGGAACCGCCCTCCCTGTGCCCAGACCCCGGCCCCAGCGGGCCAGCACCTCCTCCTCAGTTAGATCTGAGTCTCACAGACTTGGGGTCCTTTGCTCGAGCTCCCGGGGCCTCAGTGCCAGCTGAGCAGTGTCCCTCTCTGTACCCCAGCTCTGGGGACGCCCCGTGCTCCTAAACGGGACCGGTCCCTGCACCTTCCCGAGCTGCCCAGCTGCAGCTCCTTGAACATGCCGCCTCGGCCACACCTCAGCTTCTGTTTTGATTTGAAGATTCCCCGGTGTCTAGCCCAAAAGTATTGAACCAATTTCTCTCCACTAAATATGAATGCGGTTCTTCCTTTACAGCTGGACCCTGACGGATGGACTCTGTTCTCTGCAGAGTCCCCGTAACAACTCCGAAGGACACTGGCACAAGGCCATGGGGACGCTGAGTAGGAGCCCACCCTGTGGCCATGGCGGCTGATGGCCGCTGACAGCCGACATTAATACTAGTCCTTCCGGTCCGCATGGACGTGCTGCCTCGGTGACCACAGGGCGTGAGCCTGGCGGTCGCCGGGTGCTGCTGGGGGGCGGGCACCCACGGCCTGTGCAGGGCTCTCGGCTCCTCCGGGACACCCCGCACACAGCCGGCACGGCGGAGGGGTCGGGGGCCGCACTGTCACGTGGAAACCGTCTCCGTTCCACAAGCGCAGAGCACGCTGAGAAAGCGACAGCCACTTGGTTTTGTTTTCAAGACACGCTGGCGTCCGGCAGACCACACGCTGGCGTCCGGCAGACCACACGCCACCACGACCTCCCGTGGGGATCCTGCCGCTTCTCCCTTCAACGGCCTGAGAACAATCAGACGTTTGATGCCATTTGCAAAAGCAAAGGAAAATACGTCATGACGTGAGATGTATCCAACTCACCGCTCACCATCTCATAAAGTGGGAGGATTTGCGTTAGTTTATCTCATAGGAATAACCTACTGGCTGGGGAGACTTGAGTGTCTCTGAGAGACTGTCCTTTGGAACAAGAACACACAAGGTCCAGTGACACACACTGTCCACTGGGTACCAAGCCTTCATAGTTGCTTGAGAATCTTGCAAATTGCAGGCGAGAGGGGACTTGGATGAATTCGCAGGAGACGAAGCATAGAATTTGCCACGTTACGTCTAAGAAAATGATCCTGCCCGCTTCGGCTGGACAGGCGGGCAGTGGGCTCTCCAGCTCCGGGCTTAGTCTCACGACTGGATTATTTGTACCATTTCAGCACAGCCGAAAACTCAGCAGCACACATGCGTCTCTTCAGAAAGCACGTCTGCTTCTGTGGGCTCGCACGGGACCCAGCCTACGTCAGGCACACGCCTCCTGCACTGCTGGTGCCAGAGTGACCCCGCTCTGCCCTGCGGGGGACAGCGCGGTACGTCTGCAGTGGGGCCCGGGGGACGCGCTGCCTGCTGCACACCGGGCTCGTCAACGGTAGCTTTATGTCCTTTGAAAATAGGCCAGTGCGGCCCAACGTGCCACAGCCTCCCTCGATAGACACATACCCACCGCGCACAAGCTTCTCCTTACAGACGGACGATGCTTTGCCTTTATCTAAACAGCCTCTGCTTATAAATCTCTTGTGTTCATTCCGCTCAGCCATGCGGCGCGTCTCCCAGGCAGGAGCGCCGAAGAGAAAGCCTTGAGTGGAAGGAGGATGGTGTCCCCCGGGACACAGCGTGCTCATTACAGTTTGGTGAGGACCCCGGGCGGGGTGGGGGTGGGGGGGCTGCCGTTTTCCTGAATTCCCGCCCCCACGGACAGCACATCCACTCGAAAGGTGGGGGAGCCACACGTGCCGGGAAGAGCCCCGAGTGTCCTGATCTGCCCTTCGGGGTTGGTGGACTCCTGGGCCGTGTCCCCGCTGACCGCACGGCGGGCGCTCAGCCCTCCGCCCCTTACACGCCGGGACCCTCGCCAGGCTGGGTGGAGGGACACTGACAGTGACCCCCGTCTCTCCGTGCTCGTTCCGCGAGCCCCGTTCCAGGCAGTGTGGCCCGCGTCGCCCCCGCCGTGCGGCCAGCTGCTCCCTGGACAGGCAGGACACCGAGGTGACTGTGGCACATTGGGGCTGAAGCCGCCCTCAGTTCTGGCTGGAGGAACATGAGGATAATGTTCTTCGCCACGGGCAAAACGTTTTTTTTTTTGAAAGGATTTGAAGATTCTTCCAATTCCCCTTTCGTGAAAAATGGAATCTTGGTACATCTCAATTCATCCTCAGCTGAGGTGTTCGGCGTCACAATCAGGTAAGAGACCTCGGTGCTGCCTCCGCCGGCGCATGGGCTGCCCCACTGTGTGTCCCCCACCTGACTGGTCCCCTTGGGGCCCCAGGGAGCAGACCCTCCCGTCTGGCAGAGAACCACGGCCCTGACCGAGTGGCGTCAGGCACGCGACACCGCGGCCCAGAGAAGCCACGAGGCTGTGCCCCCGCCTTTCCCGTCGCTCAGGCCTGTGCTCAGACGCCCCACCTGCATCCGGGCTGCATAGGGGAGGGACAGACGCCCTGCCCTTCGCCGGAACCCGTACCCTTACGAGCCGCCCAATGCCACCGTACCAGCTCCCGGCCACCTCGTGGCCACGTGTTACAGTCACTTCGTCCTGGCTTCCTGGCGAGGGCCAGTGGCGTCCCACGGACCGTCCGGCGGTCCCCTGGGACTGAGGAGCGCCTCCAGGTCGTGTTTGTGGGAGCGGGAGGCTGGACGGCGCGATGACTGCCTTTGAGGTCAGGATGTGGACGGGGTGGGCAGGTCTTTACCCGGGAGTTGCTGTGCGACCCACCGGCTCACCCCGGACGCTTCGGCCGTGCCCTCTGCACGGCCCATGCCACGATCTTGCTTTCATGTATCTCAGTGAAGCTGTGGCCACCTCTACTGTATCTTATCATATTTTTTTTTTGTTTTAAAAGTCACGGTGATTCACGACCAGCATTTCGCCGATGCCACCGCTCAATCCAGGCCACTTCCCTCCAGGTGGCACGGTGTCACCGTGATGCGGACGCTCAGAGGCCAGCAAGGACAGCCTGATGTTCGTTGCGTGGGGGGCTGAGTGAGCTTCGCACTTCACTCATGCAACTTGGAAGCCTCATTCCGGACAAACTTCTCGAGCTTCTCAGAAACTGTGTTTTCCTGCGTTTCCTGTCAGCAAGCAGCAAGCGTTGCACAGCGGCAGCATTCGGGACACCGAGCAAGGCCATTCGGAGGGTCCCAGTGTTTCAGCCCAACAGTGCAGGTGGCAGCCGCCCCCTGCACACACCTGGCCCACCATGCCAGGGCTTCTTCAGGTCACCGTGGCAGCAACGTCCCAGAGGTCCGTGCTGCGGGCAGCGAACCCTCGCCCACCCGCCCTGTGAAGCCACCTCCCGCCTTGTCGGCCCGGATGAATGGCGTCGCGACCACGAGATTTTATCTGAGTGAGTGAACCACGTGTTAGGAAGGAGCACCAGGGATGACAGAGCAGCTGTGCGGAGCTCGGCCACGACATGTCGCGAAGACAGGAAGCGAGGGCTGGTAGGGACCTTGGTGGGAGTGGCCCGGCCAGGGGAAGCGCAGGGCTCAGGCCCAAAGGCCCAGTTCACACTCGCCTGGTCGCCCGCCCCCCAGGACCCCTGCAACTTTCTAGGGTCCACGTCCGCAGGGGTCGAGGGTGGAGGCAGGTGCTGGGGCTCCCAGGCCTGCAGCGTGACACTGGGGGGCCTGTCTGTGCGACACTGGGGCCTGTCTGTGCCTGGGCTCCCTTGCCGGGAGGTGACCAAGGGCAGGCACCTGACTGTCCTGTGCACAGACTGGTGTCAGAGTGCCCGCCTCTGCCATCCAGCTCCTCGTGGTCAGCGGGGCAGCTCTCCCTGGATGCTGGTGTCTGGGAGATACCTTCAGTGCGACAGCCAGGAACGGGGACTTTGTGGACACAGGCGCTGTGGTCAGAGGCCTGGCTGGGCACTTCAGCATCTGCCAAAGCTTTGTTCCTCAGCCGTCAGGGCCAAGTGTGGGGCCTGGCCAAGCAGCTCCCAGCATCGGTCAGCATGGCCATGCTACACAGGGACCCCCATCCCTGGCTTCACCCCACGGCCAGTCCACACACCTCAGGCAGCGTTCTCAGACAGGAAGGTCCAGGCGAGTTACCTACAGGGAACCTGCTCATCTGTCTCTGTCCCCTGGGGCCCCCTGAGGAGGGGGCTCCCTGACCTCAGGGTTCCTGGTCCGTGGGTGTCTGCCAGTAGGAAGTGCCCCCGAAATGAGCTGAATAAAGGAAGAAAGAGAGGGAGGGAGGGAGGGAGGGAAGGAGGGGCCCCGATGCCCGCCTGAGACAATGCAGTTCGGAGGGTTTGGCTCGTGCCTGCTCTGTTTTCTGATTGATTGGAAAAGTGAGCGCCAAGGAATGGGGAGGATTTTAAAGCAAACGAACAAAAATCTCAGAGGATGGGAAAATCAGCTTAGGCGGGCCAGCTCCAAAGTGGCTGGGATGTCACTGGCTCGATGGCCTTCGAGCTTGGTTTAACCAGTGCCCACGCTCACTAAGATGCCGTTTAGAGGACAGGGGACGCTTAAGCCTTCAGCCTGCGCTCGGGAAGGAAAGCCCAGCCTGAGGCCTGATAATCAGACGATCAGAACCGAACGGAGGGGCGGTGACGACACCATAAGACAGGTGACACCGTCACGGCCTGCAGACGAGGAGCTGGAGGGGCCGGGCCTCCCCGCCAGGCCACGGCCCTCGGCTGTGCCGGCCATGCGTGTGCATCGAGCTGAACACTCACTAGGACCTGTGTCCTGGTTCTGTTGAGGACACCGGACAGCCACCCAGCCCAAGCCTTGTCACTGCGTGTGGGAGGTGGGGAAGCGGCGGCCGCCCTCAGAGGTGCCCGACTTGGACGAACCAGGGCCGGGCCGGTGCCGCCCCTCCCCCATGGAGCAGCCGCCACAGCCGCCAGGTTTCCAGGCTGCAGGGGAGCCTGTCCCTTCTGGAGGCGGGGACGATGCTGCGCGGTGACCGTTTCTCTCGCTCCCGTGTGCGCCCACACCCACTCAGCACGGGGTCGAGGCCGTGCTCATGCATTCGCTCACGACTCCTCCCCACACACGGCCCGGCTCCGGTGAGAGGAGGGGACCCCAAGTCCAGAAAACCAGGGAGAAATCAGGAGCTGCACGTGCAGTGCTCACCGCCCGCTGACACATGTCCCTCGTCACCGGCCTCACGGGCTGGCCAACCGCACACCAGCCGCCTGGAGGATGGAGCCGCAGAATCCAGGCTGGAGCCAAGCCCCGGGGGACAGCGGGGCTTCTGGACGGTGGCCTGCCAGCCGCATGCTTCAGCTATGCTCTGCTTCTGTTGGTCATCTGCTTCCACATTTGCGATGATTTCACCGACACCAGTGACAGTCAGGGACCAGTCAGGTCGGAGGCCACAGCTGCTACTTTAACTGAGTGTAAGAGAAGGGTTGCTGGCCTCAGAGGTGACGACCCTGAGAGAGACCCCTGAAGTCCAGCTGCTGCAGGAAGCTGATCTCACCCCTGGGCAGGGGACGGGGGAGGAAGGCAGAGCGGGCGGGCGGGAGGGACTTCAGACCCTTCGGGGGGGACACGGACGGAAACACGGCTCCCCGCAGGCTGCCGGCTCCTGTCGTGACCGGCCGCACTTCTTGGAGGAGATCCTGCAAAGTGACAGCCTGCCCAGCCTGACTCCGGCTGCGGTCCCGGGCCCCCACGGTAGGGCACGATGAGGTGCAAGCTGTTACACCCAGCTAGGCCCGCCCGCTCCGGGGGACGCACCCGCTGGCGCCTGACTTCCAGCCTCTCCTGCGACAGCTCTGGAGCTGTGGTCGCCGTCCTCGTCTGTGTGTCGGGTCCTGGAGGGCGAGGCCATGCGCGCTGGCTGTCCTCGTTCCCAATTCCGCTTGGCCGAATAGTGGGCGAGGGGACAGACGACTAGACGTGTGTCCTTCCCCAGATTCTGCCGAGGCTTAGAGCCTGGTGACAGCGACAGGCTGTCCATGCCCATGGTCCCGGCTGAGCCAGTGCGACTCCTGTGACCTAAGCTGTGCGCAGGCGCGTGCACACACGTGTGCACACACACGCCCTTCTGCCTCGGCTCTCAGCTGTGGGCCGGTGGGGATTGTCGGCTCAGAGACGTGGCGTCTGCTGGGTCCGTGATAAGTGCCCTCAGGATTCCTGTGGCCCCGGGCACGGTACATCTTGCTACGGTCCTGCAAGTCCAGTGGCTCAAGCAGATGGCCCACAATGGGCACTGTCACCTGAGGAGTGGGGTGGGGGGGACGGTGCCTCCGTGACACAGCTGGCCTTAGGCCGTGGCAGTTAAGCACGCAGGAGATACCGACTTAAAATGTCTCTGCGGCAGTGTCTGCGAAGTCACCACAACTTCTGCAGGCAGCGAAGGAGCAGCCTCCTCCGTGAGCAGCACAGCCGCTCTGCTCAGATGTGGCTTCCGCTCGTGAGCAGCCCTGCCAGGAGTATCACTTCTCATACTGGCCGCTGATTAAATCAAGTGCTCCTTTTTTTTTTTTTTTTTTTAAGCATTTCGGAATTTTTTTAAAGCTGTTCTCTACATAAAGGATGGCTGTGCTTACATAAAGTGACATTTTGTAGCTTAGTTCTTAAACCGGACAGATGTCTGGTGGCATGAAGATCTAAGTAAATATTTGCATGTTCCAATTTCTGCAGAAATAGCAGGAACTAAATGAAAAACCACCTCACAGATCCCCAAAAGAGACTCGAACGATAAAGCTCTCAGCCTCTGTCACCCGCCCTTCCCGCTGTCATCAGTCATTCTCGGCCCTTTCCGGAGAAACGCAGGAAGCCGGGCGGGGGCTGCAAGCCTCCCTCGGCCGGGAGCTGCTGCCTGCTCGGCCTTGTCCCCTCCCGGTGCGGGGACTAGGAGCGGGTCTTAGGCCACGGGCCTCTCGCAGAGGCGGCGAAAGTGTTTCCCACTTCATGTCAAGGCGAGGACGGGCAGCCCCACTGCCCGGGGAACGTGGAACTGTCGTCACAGCGAGTGTTTTCTGCTCACGAGCCCAGCTCATGGGGAAGGAGTAAGTCACCTCCGTCACATTGTGCAGGTGGAGGATACGGGAGACAGATGAGTAACAAGGGACCCACCGAGCATCGCCGAGGGGCCAGAAGAGCCACCTTCGGGGGGATCCGTTTCCGGCCGAGACCTGGTCTGTGGGGCTGTTAACAGCGGCAGGAGGCTGGACAGGTGGAAGGACAGGCCGGAAGGCGGACGGGCCGCCGAGGCTGCTGCTTCAGGCCCCCTGTGCCTCTGCCCTGCGCACCCGGCCTCCCTCCCTCAGCTCGAGAGTGGTCTCTGCTCCTCCCTACTTGTCATTCCTGGGGCTCCTTCTGGGGCCACTGTCCTCGGCCCTGTATCTCCGTCTGTAATTACTGTGGCCATTGGTCCAGGCCCCAGGCCCTGGGGGCCCCAACTCAGTGCCGTGCTGGGTCGTCAGGCTGCTGGGGACACGTGTGGCTCTCTCTGCCCAGCAACACGGGATAGATGGAGCTCGTGTTCCCTGGGCTCTGGTGGTGACTGGCTCCTGGAAGGAGAAGGGGGCTGCGATTCTCAAACCCAACAAGCGGTCACCTGTTTTTGACCTTCATCATGGCCTAAAACTCACCTGGCAACAAACCTGAGCTGAGCAGAGCCGTTTATCATCTTTATCCGTCCCTCTCAGTGTGAATATTCACGTGTTTCTCAGCGGACCTATTAATGACTCCGAGACGCTGCCGGATTCCGCTGGGGGCCTATCCAGCAGACACCCCACCGCCCGGCCGCCAGCCCCGAGTGCGCACCCTGGAGGGGGCAGACGGGTCCCCCGCAGACCTGGCAGACGACGTGCTTCCGTTTTTCTGTACGATGTGTGCAAGTGATGCGGAGAGCTGCCTCATATTTTTTGGTGACGGAATATTTTTAAAAAGCAAACCAAAGATAAAGATGACACAATATCCAGCGTGGCAGGCCTGAAAATATGACCGCACTTCAGAGGGAAGGAAAACATCTTCGCAAGGTTTACTTGTTCCTGGGTGGATTTTGGGAGCCGGAGCAAACCTCCGCTAGGGTCCGCGGGCTCCCAGCGTCTGCGTATGTCACCCTCGCGGGCGGGGACGGAGGGTAAACGGCCGGGAACTGACTGAGGCCGCTGGAGGAGCAAAGGGGCCAGGAGCAGGGGAGCAGCACCGAGGGAACCCGACTGACACTGTGCTCGCTGTCGCTCAGCGCCGAGAACCGCGCTACAGTCCTGCAAGTCCAGTGGCTCAAGCAAATGGCCCACAATGGGCACTGTCACTTGAGGACGGGGTGGGGGACGGTGCCTCCGTGACACAGCTGGCCCTAGGCCGTGTAAAAGCAGCCAGCCTGCGACTCAGCACTGGGCCCGAGGCTCACTTCGGGGTCAGCGCAGGCCGGCGCTTCCACATTCTCAGCATGACTCCTTCGACTTAACAGCTTTCAGCTTAAAATGCGTTTTTTATCACTGTCATCATTTCATCATGTCACCTACTTATGAAAAAAAGAAAAAATGCCGGTGTCCTGAGCACAGCACAAGGCACGGGCGAGGACTCAGAGGCCTCGTCACCGGCATGGACTTGGGTCGGGGTGACAGCCAGGGCCACGCAGTTGAAATGCCTGCAGGTGACTCTCGTCCTGCGTCATGGAAGGCGCGGCTCCGGGAGGGGCTGGGTGAGCCCGCTGGCTGCGCGCAAAGCCCGGGTGGAGCTCGCGGGCCGCGAG
>NW_006436291.1:1219389-1236175 GCF_000325575.1 Pteropus alecto | reverse complement strand
GAACCAGCGAGGCCACTCAGCCGCCCGCTTCGCAGGGTTCCGTCCAGGGAGACCTCCCCACCCGGCCCGGCCCTGTCCCCTGGCGGAGCTCTGAGCTCCCAACTCGGCCGCCTTGTCCAGGAGGCGGTGGGTACCGGGCGCTGACCACGGGTGGCACAGACAGCAGCAGGCGACACCCACAGGGACGTGAGGGTGTGGGGTCCGCTTGGGGCAAGTCGGGGCGTCTGTGGGCCCAGGCGTGTGACAAGGAGGGCAGGGGCGTCCGCGGAGAGTGACGGCCGTGCCCGGGGAGCTGCGAACCGGCGCTCGGTGGGCACGGCCGTTGGCAGCCGGGGGCTCTGCAGCAGCGGCGTGGCCTGGACCCGGCCGTGCATTCGCACAGTCGACTGCTCCCTCGGTGGGGGCCCTGCCCGCCATGTTTGGGGGGGTTGGCGCCGAGCCGGGCTTCCTGGGGCCAGGTCAGTACCAGAGCAGAGTCTCCCTCAGGTGTCCTTGGCCCGCGCTGGCCCCGCACAGGGAGGTCTGCACCGCTGAATGCAGTGTCCCCTCAGACCCCAGGAGTGTGCAGGAGGCCCCCAGGCTGACCAATGTTTGTGGTTCGGAGACTGCCAGGGCCCCTGGGGAATGCAGTCCCAGGCTCGCCAGAGACCCTGCCCCGGGCAGAGCCCCAGGAGGGACTGTGCGGGCCCAGCAGGGGTGTCCCCGAGGCATCGCTGGCGGACACCCAGAGCGGCTACCTCCACAGCCTTGGAGCCAGCACCCTTTTACACTTCACCCTACAGGGTCCCCAAGAAGGCTGAGGCTGAATTCCTTGTTAATCCAGCTGAATGAAAATTTAGAGGAAAAACTAAATAATTTCAAGAAGACAAATGATGTTCCTTCAAATCTTCATGTCACATGACCCCTGAAGGTACCAGGACCATCGACACAGATTTGCTGTGGTGCAGTTGTCCTAGGTGGCCCTGATCCACGCACACACACATGCATGCACATGTGCACACACATACACGCACACATCCACACACGCGTGCCCATGTGTGCAGATACATGTACACACACACATGCACACCCATACACGTGCACATGCGCACACACGTCTGGAGATTTGCATAATTCTGAGTTCTCAGGCATCATCGACATATCTCGTAAAACCGTTCCGGAATGGATGCTAGCAATAAAAACGCCCACGGAACTCCTCCAAATGAGCGAAGCTCAAACGAACAATGTAGGGGGTGACACCGCACCTCCTACACTTGCCCGCGCCAAAACGCATTTCAGGATGTTTGGGGTCATGCAGCCCCCTAAGCTAGATGTCATGTGATCACCCAGCAGCCTCACACCTGGCGCCCACCTCGCAGACCGGCAGGGCGGGGCGTGAGCGCATTGTAGCACGTCAAGGTTTAGGTATTCGAAAGACACACACGTGCGGATTTTCTTTATATTTCAAAAAGCTGCTGCAGACGTCATCTGCCGTTGGAGTCGGTGAACACGTCCAGCATCTCAACGATAAAACAGACGCCACCTCGGCCTCCGCCGGAACCGGGGGCTGGTCCACGGTGCACCCCAGCTTGAAGGGCTCTGTGCTCAGGAGCGGCGTCTGTTCAGTCCCAGCCCGTGGCCCCACCAGCTCGGCTCCGGGTGCGTTTTGTCATGTTTAGGTGTGCGTAGTGTCCCATTAACCACAGCTGCTCTTAAGGGGGACTCAGAGCTGATCGCATCGAGACGGCACCGCGGTGGGCACGCGGGACGGCGCTTTGCATTAAGACGCGGTTTTTCTGCTGCCTTTGCTGTCGTCCTTGGAGCACGGTGACATTGTCCTCATCTCCACTGAGCACCTCCCACACGCCCCTCCAGCTCTGGGCCGTGGCCGTCTCTCCCAGGCTGGGGACGGAACGCGGACCTGCTCAGGGAGAACACGGCCTGGGGGCCTCCAGGGTTGGAGCTGGGGGCAGGAGGGCCCGAAGCTGGCCGCTGAGCCACAGGTGGGCCGGAAGGCCAGACCGAGGCGTGAGGGGCGTAGGGACACGGGGCCATAGGCGGCTGTGCCGAGGCCGTGCGCAGAGGGCTGGGGCTCCCGGGTCACTGAAGGCCAGCCCGCCTGCCCTTTGGGCTGAGAAGGGCCCAGAGGGGTGTCGGGACGCAGCCGGACGCCCTTGGACTGTGACTTTGTGTGTGACGGTCTATGTGAGCGCGCCCTGCGCTGGCACGTTCTGGCCCTGGAGCCACGTGGGCACCGTTCTCATAAGCTCCCTGTGGGCCAGTGTCCTGAGATGCTGGGAAAAAGCCCGCCCGCTCTCTCTGTCCCTCTGTCTCCCTTGCGTGTGACTTGGCCGTACTGGCCTTGAGCGGTCCAGCGAGGGGTTCAGGTCAGCGAGGGGCACGGCACAGTAGGGGGCCTGGTCAGCCGGGGTCCCACCCAGTGGCAGGTAGGGGTGGGCGACCATGTGCCGTCAGCCTGGAGGGGTCCTCCCTCGCCCCTCCCGCCAGGGCCTCTGCGGCCCTCCGAGAACACCAACTTTTCACCAACTTTCTCCATCACGGTCATTCGTCGGCCGTGACCCCCTGACTCATGCCATCTCGTCTGGGTGTCCCCCTGGCCTGCCCGCCAACGCCTCCAGGGCCAGAACGTGCCGGCGCAGAGCATGCCCCCGTAGAAGAACCTACAGGCCGAAATGGAGTCACCTGTGCTAAGTGGAGTCACTCGTGTCAGCAAACTGAGACTTAGCAGCAACCTAATTGCACCTGGCCTCCACCAGGACTGTGACCTTTAACCTGCAGTGTCGAGCCACCTGGCTAGCTCCAGTGAGCTCACCCCCAACGGATCCCGCCCGTCGGCTCTGGCAGATGGCCTGAGGCGCACGCTCCCTGCCTTCTGCCTCCCACAGCGCCTTGAGCACCTGTCGGTCGCCCGCGGGACTCCGCCTGGCTCGCGAGTCGTTCGTAAAGCCAGCTTGAATTTTAGGTTTGCTCCGGTGAGCTTTGGTTGGTTAACACTCCCGAGGACTAGCCGAGGGCACAGGACGGGGGCTCCCCGCCCTGACCGGGCACCCCCACGCCCATGGGGGTTCTCCGGGACTCCCACCGTGGGTGCAGCCAGCCTTGCCTCTGACCTACTTCTCGAGAGCCCCTATACCAGCGGACCTGCGATCCCTTTAAATAATGCATTCTGGGAGTTCTCGTTTAGAGCAAAAGATAACACGTGCCGACAAAGACGTTTGGTTGATTGACTGGTGGGTTTTCCAATGATTTTTAGAGGGAACCTGGAGGGTTTGCAAATCCCGAACTCTTCAGCTCCCATCAGGCAGGAGCCGAGGGGGAGGTTCCTGGGGAGGAGGGGGTGGCCTCGGGCAGGACGGAGCGTTCCCAGCTCTGGCCCCACGTCTGACGCCCACTAGGCTTTAAATATGCCACGTCCTGATCAGGCCAGTTACATCAGCAGCTAGGGCTGGGCCAGGGCGTCTGAGAGCTTAAAAAGCCCTTCGGCTGTCCCAGCATAGGGCTGGGGCTGGGCTGGGGCTGGGGTCTGGGGCCAGGGTCTGGTCCGAGCTGTAGGACTGTCACCTGCTTTCCTGTGGGGCCTGCAAGAGATGGAAGGCCGGTCAGAGGCCACCTTCCAGGGTCTGGCTCCTGCCCAAGGTTCACAGGCTCGGGCTGGTGCAGCAGAGGGAGGGTCTGGAAGCTGGAAGCTGGAAGCTGGCTCCACCTGCCTGGGGGGCAGCCTGGGGCCCTGCAAGCAATTTAGTGAGTCCCTGGAGCCACGAGGTGCAGCGGAGACTGGCTCTGACACAAATGGCCGAGGGGTATCCCAGCAAAGGGAGTTAGTGAGCTCCCCTCTGCGTTTCCTGGGCCCCTGTGGGGGACCTCGGCGACCCCTGCTCCCCGCCGGCCCTGCAGGTGTGCAGAGCCTGGAGCTGGCTGTCAGGGCGGGGGGGCAGGGGCAGCGGCAGCCGTGGGGGACGTCTCAGGGGTGAGTCTGGGGAAGAGGCTCCAGCGATGTCCAGCCATGGTGCAGGACAGCTGCAAACGTGAGACAGCCGGGCGCAGGGGAGACTGCGTGGGGAGGACACGCAGACGGGGACGTCCCTGACGCTCAGAAGCACACGAGCCCCCGAGCCCCTGTGCCTGGGAGCGGCCCCCCACCCCTCCCTGGGCCAGGTCACGCAGGACCCGGCACCCTGAGAGGCCCCAGGGCGCCGCCTGTGGGGCGTTGGTGAGGACATCACGGGCCACAGCCCGCAGCCCCCGCCTCCCAGCACAACTGCCCGCCAGTCCTGGGGACCGGTTCACGGGAAGAAGTCCCCGTCACAGCGTCTGTCTTACAGCCAAGGTCCCCAGACGGGACTGGGTCACCCTTTCTGACACACAAGCAAAGGCGTAGACGGTGCGTGCTGCCCGCTGCGTTTGGCCGAGCCCTCGGCGCCCGTCTCCCGTTCCCATCTTTCTCACGAGTTCAGCTCGAACTCTCTGGTCAGCTCGGTGATCCTGTCATGCGGGGACATAACGCGGTGGGGTGGGTGGGTCGCCTTTCGTCTCCGTGACATCACCTCCCACTGGGGCCCACCCTGTGGGCTGACCTGTCCCCCATCGCCCCTTTGCAGCCCCCTGCGCCCTGCGGGCCTGGAGCCAGAGTTGACACCGGCCACTCCAGCATGGCGAGGTCCAGACGGCGTCCTGTGTCCGCGGACGCCAACGTGCAGGAAGCTGCGGGGGCGGCGTGTGCTCACCTCCCTGGAGGGCCCTTCACACTCGCATGACCTTTGGCACAAGGAGGACTCGGAGAGAATAATTCATTCCATCTTCTCTGCAAATACGCTTCATTTCAAATACCTGTCTGCAGGCCGAATGGAGCTCACCTCGTGACGATGTCTCCTGCTTACAGTGCTGTGACAGCCGCGTCGCTTTGCGGGCGGGGGCGGGAGGCGCGTGCCTGGTCCCTCGCCGCTTGTCCTGAGCTGGAATCGGTCCTGCTGCACGATTCGCGTGGTGAGTGGCTTCCACCCGATTTATCCATCCCAGGCTACCTGTCAGCCTGTCGCTGCTGTCAGGGAGCCTGGGCCATGACAGGGCAGCCCGCAGCTCTGTCGTGCCCGGCCAGGTAGTGACCCTGCCTGCTGTGCGACCAGCAGGTGACTGTCTTCCTGGAGGGGCGGCTAAGCTCGCGTGAGAGCCAGCCTCTTCCTGACCTGCGCGAAGGTCTCACGCTGCCGCCCCAGAGAGCAAGGAAGGCTGCTTTCCGAACCAGGCCGATGGTCAGGCCAGCTGGCCCCTGGGCCGGCCCTGTCTGGAGGTGGCTGTGCTGGGACAGTCACTCGTGTTCCCCTGCTTGTCCTCGGCCCCTTTAAGTGTTTTCTTTCGGCAGGAAGCGAACAGAAGTGGCCTGAAGGTGCCTCCGTGCAGAGCAGGGGTTGGGGACCACGTGGGGGCCTGCCCCCACCCCGGGGCCACGCTGCCTTCAGGGCTGGCAGGTCAGAGGGCACTCCGGGAGTGATGTGTCCTTCGTGACTGCGGTCCCCCGGAAGCCCGGGACCTTCTCAGAGCTCAGACGCCCTTCTAGGTGCTTCCGCTTGAAGGGACTGTGGCTATTCTCTGACCCAGTGCTGAGATGAGCTCGCTATGCAAGGACACCCAGCGGCCGCCGCGGAGTCGTGAGCTGCCCGTCTGCCCCGCGGTCCCTGGGTCTCCTCTCAGCCCCTGCCGGAGGCAAGGAAGCTTTGCCTGGCGGGGGACGCAGAAATGACTTCAGAAAGGTCATTCTCGGTATTGTGCAATTTCTCTAGACTGGCAAACATTATGGAAGCTTAATAGAAGATGACGTAAGGAGAACAGTGTGAGGATAGGGTGGACTAAGTCGCTGCCCGCTGTGAGGTCACGCACACGTGGCATCTGTGACACTTGGGGAAAATACCTTGACCAAAGTCCCTGATGCGGAGAGAAGCGTGTCCGTGGCCCGCAGTCCGAGCCCGGTCCAGCCCCACGTCTCCTCCCCAGGGTCTGCCCGCTGAGGCTGCATCTCTGGGACCTGGATCCTGCCAGCGTTTCTTGGACGTTTCCTGCTCTTTTCTGAATCAGAAACAGGAAGTAGACGCCATCGTTGTCAACCGTATTCTAATGAGCTGTTAAGTCCCGAACACACCGCGAGCCCAGGCAAGCCAGGCGGCCCCGCTCGTGGGTGATTTTCCCTCACCGTCCTCTCTTTCTGATTAAACTGCCCATAGATTGTCTCAAAAGTTAAGGTGTGTGCCCATTTTGTTCGTGGGATGCATGCATTTGTTTAACAGCTCTAGAGAGCGGTCTGCCTCTTCTGTCGGAAGAGAGGCGGGTGGAGACACAGCTTTGATTTACTCCCGAGCTCCCTGTCCCCAGGACGGCGCCTGACACGCAGCAGTGCTCAGGCCACAGGCGTCCAGCGAATGAACGAGCTAATTGCTTATGAGCTGCATGAACTTGGCAGCCGATGTGGTGGGAGGGTCGGAGGGACTCTAAGTCATACGTTGAGAATGGCTGAAAATGTCTCCTACTTAGATCACTTGGTGACATTGATCCTAAAATGTCAGGAATTCCTCAGAAGAACGTATTTCAGAAGTCCCAGCATCGGAAGCTCCTCCAGGATGGGCTGTCACGGTGACCTGGGAGGTGGGCATTGTATGCTACAGTTAGGGAGATAGGGTAAGAGGTGACACTCGCACTGAACCTTCCTGCATGTCCCCTTCCGTCCTGAGACCAGCCGAATGCCCGTGATGCCATGCAGCTGAGCCGGGCAAAGCTTCCTAAACGGTCGGAGACAGACTGGGCCTTTAGGTCTTCACTCCGGGCTCCTAGGACGCTGGGATAGCGAGACCGCCCTTGGGTCTGTGCAGTGGGGGGCTCGGGGGGAGGGGTGAGGGGCAGAGAGCTGTCCACCAGGCATTGGTACTGACACTGGCCTGGGTCTGAGGCCGATGCAAGTGCCAGCACTGTGACCCGGTGCATGGGAGCCCCGAGCTGCCTGCAGACAGACTGGGCCGAGCGGCAGGGCCAGCACGGGCCTGGGGGGCCCTGTGCCGGAGAGCCCCTGGGCCAGGGAGGTTCCCACACAACCCTACCTGGAATATCTGGGGCCAGGTGCCGCGGGGCTGGCCTCACCCTCCCTGAGGTGAGCGAATTACACTCAAGGCTACTTTTAGGGACCTCGGAAAAGCAAGCAAATCCATCAAAAAGTTTCTCAGTGCTCTGTGCTCGTCAGGCATGCGAACCAAGAGACGCAATCGGCATGATTTATGGTGCAGACGAGCGCGGACCTGAATGCCTTCCATGTAGAGAGGGCTTTTTTGATCAATTACGATGTACCTGCAGCACCATAAAAACACTGTATCTTTCAACCATCGAGACATTTCATCAAAATGTCACGATTTATCTCATTTTTTTTCACATGTGGAGGCTATATCTCTGCCTTCCTGATTTCTTGCCACATTCCACACCATTTTTTTCTTGTTTTATTGTCGAGACGGCAGCTGTGTCGGCTCAGGCTCAGGGGTGTGCTTCTCGAATCCGACCTCTGTCCAGTCTTCCAGCTGCACTGATCCTCCCCAGGCACGGAGGGTTTACACGTCCGTGTCCCTCAGCTGACCCTCTGCCCCGTCTGGTCACTACAGCTCCCACCCCACCAGCCCAGAACGTGGAGGTCTCGAGGCCCACGAAGAGGTGAGAAAGTCAGCCGTCCAGCGTGTGAGCAGGTGCGGTGCTCAGTTCTTAATCCGCACAAACTGGGAGGCTGCGTTTCGCGGAGAGGTAACTGAGGCTTAAAGGGATTCCGCAGCGTTTCTGCAGCTGGCACGGGGCCAGCCAGGGGCCGGGATGGGGACCCGCCTCTGGGGTGAGCCCATGAGCCGGGAGGCGCCCCCTGGTGCCGGCTCTGGGACTGGTCAGCGGAGGGTCGCCCTCGTGCAGGTGTGCCGCGGGAGCTCCCGCAGGAGGCAGGGGTGTCGCCAGGCGGGTGTGGGCGAGGGTGCCCCCGGTGGTTCCCAGGCAGGCTCTGGGATGGTCCCCGGGGGCCGGCCCCGCACTTTTGGAGCGAGCCACTCAACCCGCGATGTCCTGTAGGAGACGCACTTGCCGTCAGGACGTGAGGGTATGGTGGATCCTGCATCTGCAGCCGGTGGGTCGTAAGCCCCGCACAGCACATGTGTCCCAAACGCCCCCAGGCCGAGGCCAACCCGCGGGCACGCTCGAGGCAAGTTCGCCGGTCGTCCAGTGGGTTAGCTACGGCGGCCGCCCCGGCAGGAGGCACGTGCCAGGAAGCAAGTCCAACACCCGCGTCCAGACCCAGCGCCGAGCGGCCTCGGGACAAAGGTAAGCGGAAGCGGACCGGGGCTTGGCTCCCAGAGAGCAGGTGAGTGACGGCCACCTACCCGCGCTTTCACTGTGGACCGCGAGTGACAACAAATGAGAACACAGACGCGAGCTTCCTGCCACTGTGAAACACACTCGAAGCGGGCGCCTTCCTCATTTCCGGCTACCTTTTAAAATACATAGATTTATTTTATAGGTCAGTTTTAGATTTGCGGGAAAATGAGAAGCTTATCCTAGAGTCCCCATACTATATACGCAGTTTCTCATTATTCGCCTCTTGATTAGTGTGATATATTTATCATAATTTGTGAAAAAATGTCAAAAATCCGTCGTTAATGAAAATCCATAGTTTATTTAGATTCCGGGAGTCTTTGCCTACTGTCCTTTCTCTTGACCAGGATGCTGTCCGGATCCCACGTCCCAGCCAGTTGATAGTTTCGAGGATCACCCATCAGGTGTTCTCAGTTGATAGTTTCGAGGATCGCCCATCAGGTGTTCTTAGTACGCCTTGCACTGACATCTGCCTAGTGTTCTTCGTGTGATTAGACTAGGGTTTGAGGTTTGCGGGGAAGAGCACGGAGATCAAGTGCCATTTCGTCACAGCACAGGGACGTGGTTGTGACAGTAGGTGCTGACCTTGCCGCCTGGCTGAGGTGCGGTCTGCCAGGCTTCTCATCTGTGGAGTCTGCCGCCTCCCCCTGCCCCGTACTGCGCCCTGTGGTCGTAAGGCACGGTGGGGTGGGTCACGCAGAGGAGGGAGCGACGTGGCAGAGCAGAGAGCCGTGCAGATGCTGTCCTGGAGATTAGCGGAGTGTCCACGGGCCCTAGCAGCCCCCAGAAGCCGGGGCACTGTCCCCTGGAGCCTTTGAGAGAGGGCGGCCTTACAATACCTTTACCTCCGCCCAGCGATACTGAGTTTCGACTTCTGGCCTCCAGAAATGAGAGAGAATAAATCTCTGTTGCAAGCCACCAAGTTTGCGGTCATCCATTACCGCGGCCACCGGACACTGCTCATCATCTACTTACGTGACACCAATGCGTGAATGTTTTACTTTCTGCCTGGGTGACAGCCCACCACGACTTCATCTGTTTCGTCGCCTGAATCCTCCATGCCCGGGGGTCGTGGCCTCTTCCGCTGGGCCCCTGGCCCCTTTGGCACGGCCTGTCGTCTTAGCCCATCCGAACGGCTACGACAGGGATGCTGCAGAGCGGGCCGTAAACGTGCACTTCCACGGTCCCGGGCGCCGGAAGCCCAAGGTCAAGCTGCCGCAGACGTGTCTGCTGAGGGCCGCTTCCTGCGTCACGTGATGGACAGAGCGCAGCGAGCTCCCTGGGGAGACTGTCGTGGGGGAGCCTGTCATGGGGGAGCCTGTTGTGGGGGAGCCAATCCCGCTCGTGGGACTCTACCCTCGGGGTGTCCTTGCCCCCCAGCACCGCCTCCTAAACTCGCCGCTCTGGGGTGCGGTGATTCGGCATGTGGATTTCAGGGGCGCAGCACCCTTCTGTGGGGACTTTTGGGAGCGGTTCCTTCCTTTGGTGCCGCGGTGCTGCAGGCTGACCTTGCGCAGGTCCCGCTCCATGGGGTCGCCATCTTCTCCGAGGGACCCTGGTTCCTTCAAAGGATTGTGGTATCAGAAGTGAAGACTCGGTGCCGGGTGTGCCTATCGCTCTGAGACCGTCATTTCTTTTAGGCCCCCAGCTGACGGAGCAAGGAAATTCGTGCCCATGTCTGTGTGCAGACGTCTGTGCGTGCATCAGCCGGACCTGTGTCCCCCCGACGTCCGAGACGCGGATCCATTACTTCACGAACCCCTCTAGCCGCCTCTCCTTGCCGATCTGGGAATCCCCCCTCCAGCAGAGAGAAGCCAAGGCCCCAGCGTTCGTCGCCGGCTTCCTCGTTTGTCCGACGCCACTGCACCTAGGTGTTAAGCAGTAGCCCGTGGGACACACGACCTTTCTCACTGTGCTGCGTGCGGTTCCTCCGCCCGAAGCCTCAGCCTCCACTCACCCAAATTACATCTCGCTGCAGACGCGTAGCTAAGCCCGAGGCCACGTTCTTCCCTGGCGTGGTTCTTAGGCGTTTTACTCTATATTTACTCTTTATAGCTCTGCCCTTTGTGTTAAGGTCTATCGTGCGTGTCCCGTCAATTTTTGTGAGGGCCATAAGGCCCGCGGCTAGCATTGTCTCTGACATCCGCTCGTTCCGGCTCCATTTGCTGAAAAGACTCCTTTCTCCACCGGAATGCACTTGCCCCTTTGTCAAAGATTAGCTGCGCGATCACGGGCGTTTATGTCTGGGCTCTGTCCCGGCGTCACCGATCTGCGTCCTGTCTTCACCAGCGCCGCCCGCCTCGATGGCCCCCGTGCCGGAGAGTGTCCAGCTTTGTTTCCCTTCACATCGCGTCGGCTGCTCTCGGCCCTTTCGCCTATTACAGACACTTCGGTGCCGTCAATACCACGACATAGCAGGCCGGTATTTTGAACGAGACTGTGTTTTATCTATAGATCAGTTTGGGAAAAATCGACCTCTTAACAACATCGCGTCTTCTAGTCCATAAACAGTGGAGCTATATTCGTTTGTTTAAACCTCCTTCGATTTCCTTCGCCGAGGTTTTGCCGTGGCCGGTGCATAGATCCTGTCCATGCCGGCGTGACTGCTTCCTCGCGGAGGGTGCTCCGTGCGCCTCTCCGGGAGGACGCCCGCCGGGCGCGCGCTCACTGTCCCACGCCAGCCCGGCTCCGACGTCCCCACCCATGGGACTTGCCCTCACCCGTGGGGCACGGACTCGCCTCTCGGCATCCGATTCGATCCTCTCGTGTGGGTCCCACCGCACGTCAGTGCACTCGTTTTTATTTATTTGTCCGTCTAAGTGTTGGCCTTGAGCTTTTGGAGAGGAACGACTTTCTCGAGTTCATGTCCACGTCCCCAGGAACACACGTGTCTGGCACAGACGCTGGATTCAGTCTTGGGGACTTCTAGAAACTCCTGCACCTTTGTCAGGCTTTCAGACCCCATGGGGTACGTGCAAGAGACTCAACCACGAGAGCTGCTAAGAACCTCATGTGTGCCCGGGCCCCCACGACTGCCTCGCAGAGAAACGCCTCCCCCCTCCATCCGTCCTGCACACCTCCTGCCAGCATCTCCTGGACGATGCTGAGAATGGCCTCTTGGGAAATTCCTGTAGCTTCTGACTTCCTTCTGCAATGCAGAGGCAGCCCTTGTGGGACGGATGGCAGTGATGTCGCATTGACAAGAGAATCCTGCACAGCGCTCCACGTGAGTGCCCCTCCCGACGGCTTTGTCTCCAGATGCTCACTGCTGGGATGCACATACATCACTTGTGAGGAGAAGCCGCAGAGGCCGGAAGCCCCGCTGGGCTGTGCGGGCGAAGGGAGCAAAAGCGAGGGGCTGAAACAAGCACCTCGCGGCCGCCCCCCCGTGTTTCCTTCCCACGGCTCACCCCACAGGGGGAGAGGGGAGGTGCCGGGCTGCGATATTTCACGATGCATGGTAAGTGCCATATTTAATGGCAAGTTTTTCTCTCTGAAAATTATCACTAAAAACTATATGTAACAGGCAGAGTCTATGTAAAATTTCTAAACTATTAGACCATTGAATTTTTAGCAAAAGTGAAGGTTTTTTTTTTTCCTCCTACGCCTTTCAGAGAGCACTATAATTTTCACAAAGAGGGAAAAAATTCTACTTCACTTATAGCTCTGTTTCCGTATTTTGCCTTTTAGTTTTAGGTAATTGTGTGTCTTAGCTTCTAGCTTAGCTGTAAAGCATTGGAAACGGGTGAATAATATTAGTAACACAATACCGGAAAGTTGGGGCAAAGTCGACCAAGTTCTTGGAAACACCCTCCCTCTGCGACACCAGCACCCCAGGCGGATCCGATTCGGAAACGTTGATGCCACCAAGCCCAGTGCCCTGACTCCGAGTGGACGCCCTCGGAGCACGGGGACCCCCGGCCCGGGTGGGGGTCCTTGTGCCAGGACCGTCAGGGGCCCGCTGTACCCACCGCCTTCCGACAGAGCACGATGGCAGCTCCCGCGAGCTGCACCGGAGCAGGGGCCCGGCCAGCACGGGCGTCCAGGCTCCGCGGGGACAGCTACTTCCTTCCGAGGCCGTGTGGGTGTTGCCTCCCTTGGGGGGGGGCGCCAGGCTTCGTCAGAGGAAATCACACAGCTCTTCGTGGAAACGCCACTGCTTTGCGCCGCTTCGGGATTGAAAAGGGACATTGCTCACCAAGCGTCCCAGATGGCCGAGTCACGGAATGTGTGGGACTGGCCCCTCCTGCTCCGCCGAGAAGGGCGAGCAGCTCGCCTGCGGCAGGGCGCGCTACCTCCACACCTGAGTCATTTCCACAGGTGGGTAGATGCGGGGACAGAGCCGGCCTAGCCCGTGTGGCACGGCGATTCCTCCACTGCCCTGGAGGCAGGACATCTAGACCGATTCTGCTGCCTGTGCTGTCTCAGCTCAGGTGACACCGTATGCCCCGCCTTCCTCTGCCGAGAGGCGGGCATGGCTCAGGCAGGGGGAGGAGTCAGCGGGCACGGCACACGGTGTGTGGAGCTGGCACCCGGCCCCGGGCCAGGCTCGGGGGGACAGCTGCTCCTGTCACCGTGTCCTCTGGGCTGTCACGGTCAGCAGGCTGTCCGTGCTCGGCGCTGTGTGTGTTCAACTGAGCTGTGCCCTTGTGGCGTTGTAAGGAAGCTGTATTTGGTCTTTGTCCCCAGCTGCTGGCACATAGCTCCTAACACGTTGAACTCGGGGGCACAGGACCTGCCTTCTGTGTGCGAGGGAGGTGACTGGGACGGGCAGGTCTCCAGGGGAGCCAACCGTGTGGTTACGGAGGTGGCACTTGTGGCCCCACTCTGGCCCCCAGGGGCAGCAGAGGGGCTGGAGGCCGAGCTGGTCGCTAGTCGCCAATGATTTCGTCATTCGTGCTTGTGCAACGTCCCCACAGCGCCCCCTAGACGCAGACATCAGGACCTTGGAGAGCTCCTGGCAGGTGGCGGCCATGCTGTGTCTGGACAGAGGTGCCCAGCCCTGCCTGGCCCACACTCGTGTCCTTGCTAACAGCCTGGCGATGGCCAGCAAAGCGCCTTCCTGAGTCCTGGCAGACGTTGAGACCCGAGGCAGGCGTGGGACCCGCCGCTCAGCTGGGCCAGACAGAAACGTGGGTGCCCGGGGGCTCCGTGCTTGTGGCTGGCGTCTTGGGGGCAGAAGGAGGCAGGCCTGTGGACAGAGCCTACTCCTGTGGGGTCGGCACTGACCTTGGGTACTTGGTGTCAGAACCGCACGGAGCTGTGCGGCGCTGGGCAGTGTCCAGGGATGCGCAGAGCTGGCTTAGTGTAAAACCCCGCACACCGGTGTCAGACGTGTGGTGAGTAAAGGGCGTCCAGTGCCCCCAATCCCCACGTGCCCCGCACCGTGCCCTGCTGAGGTGTGGGGGCTGGGCCAGGGACACGCAGGTGCGGCTGCAGGCTCTGCGCCAGGCAGGGGCCTTCCCCAGTGCGTGGAACTCGGCCCCAGCTCAGGGACGTCTGGGGGGACACTGCCTGGCCTGGACGTGCAGGAGGACGTCCTGTGTGGCTCCGTGGATGGCGGTGCTGCGTGGGGACTGATCGAGCAGTCGGAACCTTTTCTGAAACAGGAAGCGTGGGGATTCCTTTCCGAGACTCGATCCGTGGCAGGGGAGTTTTCGGTAACGCTCGGTAGCTACTGACAACGGTGCCCACGGCTCTGGCACCCAGGAGAACCGGGTTTGGTGGCAGTGGGGGCAGGGCCGAGGGACAAGTCCAAGGTGGCTCCGAGGCAGCAGGCCGGACGCTTCTCGCACGAGGCACACTTGTGGAATGAGCCCCTGGGCCTCACGCCAGGTGCCAGCGGGGTCAACCCCAAGGACCTGTCCAGTCTTCAGAGCCAGTGGCCGTAGAGACCAGAGGCCAGGAGGTTAGAGAGAAGGCGGGCCGAGGTCCCCACTGGGAGCCGCACGAAACCACTGCATGAGGGTCGCTTAGAGCCCCTCTGAGCCTCCAGACAGACAGACAGCCGTGAGAGACGGATGCAGACAGGTCCCGCTTGGGACAGTCCCCCCGAGGCTGTCCCACAGCTAATGGGTCCTGGAGCGCCGAGCTCCGTCCTCTGAGCCCAGACGGGAAGGAGAGACCGCTGTCAGCGGCCCCGTGGTGGGACAGGAAGGCGTGGCCTTGCAGGGCTGCGGGTGACACCAGGCAGGAGGACACTCTGCCTGGGGGGCCTCGCGTCCCCCCCGAGGCCGCGAGGGACAGCAGGAGGACACGTGCGAGGCTGGCAGTTGTTTTAGAAATAGCATCGCGTTTTCCACGCTTAATCTGTAAGTAAAGTTTTCTGGGCATAAAAAATAACGGTTCCGCTCACCGCGATTCCGTTTCCCTCCCGGCGCGGCTGGAATGCCCGCAGCTCCGCGGCGTGGCGTGCGGAGGCTCGGCTTCGTTTTCACGGCTCCGTGCGTGACTCTGCTTCGCAGACGGAACGCGCCACAGGAGACCTAAGTGTTATTGTTTTCTCTCTAGGAAAATCCGCCGATGCGCTCGCTTGGAGTCTGGAAGCAGGAGGGTCCATGGCGAGGGCGGGCACGGCGTGGTGTCAGTTGCTTCATCTGACCCGAAGCTGGGGGCGGGCGGGCGGGAGGGCAGCGCCCGGGCGTCTCCGTCTGCGGTGCAGACGCCTGCCAGGGTCTCCGTGGGGCCTCGCGGCTTCTCCCTGAGCTCGGGCTGCGAGACTCACCGTCAGCCAGCAGCGCTCTGCTGCGAACGCGCGCGTCTCTGGATGCGCATGGATTGTCAAGGCGCTCCCCCGGGCTCGGCGGGAAGGGCGCCCCGTCCCTACGTCACAGCAGGAGCCACCTGGAAGGGAGGTCTGGGGGCGTGACCCCAACGCAGTCCCCAGGCCCTGGCCGTGCGAGCACCTGTGCAAATTGACTGGCTGTCACCGGATTGCGCGGAGCGAGTTCCCCAGAGGATGCACGCGGCAGAGTCCGAGGCGCAGAGCCAGCGCTGCGTGCGCGGTGTGCCGGAGCTGGCTGTGCTGCTCCCCGGCCCGGCCGTGTGCTGTGTCCATGGCTCCGGGGGGCCGCCCTGGCGAAGCTCAGGCCGGCTGCATGGGGGTCCATCTAAATTTAGCCGCATGTTTCCCGAAAGCAAAGGTGCAGTGATTCGTTCCTGAATCCAGGGGCAGTCACGTGGGTCCCAAACAGCTTCTCGGTAGCTGATGAGAGCGTTACCTATCGCCAGGACCCAGGGAGGGGTTGGCTTTGGTGCCAGACAGGGACGAGTTCAAGGTGGCTCTGAGGCTAAGGGCCTTGGGGATGGTGAGGCGGGAAAATGGGGTGGGGAGAGGAAGCTGTGAATTCAGTGTCAGAGCTGACAGCCACGCAGTGTCTCAGGACTCCTGAGGGGACTCACCGGGGTGACAGTCCCCTGTGTCTAAGAGGTTCACGCGGGACATGAGTGTCCGGAGGGGCGTGCAGGCTGCTGAGGCCACACACAGACTCCTTGGCTGTGGCTGCTCTGGGCAAGCTTTCCTCCCGCACGCATCCGAGGGCACTGCGGGGTTGAATGACGGGGCAAGGTGATGCAGCTGGCCCCTTCCCACACGCCACCGAAAGCGGTGTTTCCTTGCTTTTAAAAATTTCAGTGGAAGCTGTGATGCCCCCACCCAGAAATGCAACACACATGTGCACGCAGCACACGTAAGTGTATGTGCACAGTATATATATGCACACACCACACTTAAATGCACACGTGCACACACATGACACAACCATGAATGCACACACATGCCCACACATAACCTCCACATGTACACATGCCCGCACGTGCAAACACATACACTCACTCAATGCACATGCCTCCCACACGCACATGCACACACACACGCACACACTCGCACATGCGCACACCCACCCCACACACATGCACGCACGTGCACATGCACATGCACACACATACACACGCACACATGTGCACACATGCACACACAATACACTCATGCAATGCACATGCCCCCCACACGCACACACACACACATGCACACGCCCCCCACCTTCCCCGCCTGGAGTCCTCGTGACCTGCTGGAGGCCCCTCCTCCTCCTCCGTGCTTCCAGCCACTGTCACGGCTGCCCCGAGGGGCCGCCCCAGGGCCGAGCACGGCCGGGATGCTGTCACCGAGGGATCCACCACTTCCCTACCTGGACCTCCTGCCCAGAGCACACGGAGCACAACCGTGGCTTCGTCCCCAGGCCCGAGAGGAAGTCCCTCCTCTGTAAATACTTACCGCGAACCGGGGCGAGTCGCCCGTCGCGTCTGAGACGATTTTCCCATGCGAGCCTGGGACAGCGTCCCCTCTTAGAGTTCTTGAGGGAGTCCACTGACACGAAGCGCGAATCACTCGGCCCGGTGCCTGGCAGGC
>NW_006436291.1:1217336-1219229 GCF_000325575.1 Pteropus alecto | reverse complement strand
CCGCCCGCCCCACCGCCCGGCCTTCCGTGCCCGGCCTGCAGGCCAGCAGCTTCGTCACCCCCGGTGTGCAGGACCTGTAAGACCCGCATGAAACGGCCAGACGTGCCGCGCGCCACAGCCGCATGAAGATGTCTCCGTTCCCTCTCGTTCCCTCTGCCAGAGGCAGACTTAGCTGACATATGTCTGCAGTGCAACATTTGCAAGCGGATCGACACTTTAAGAAGCTTTACAGTAAATATTTTGTTTCCTGGTTACTGCGCGGGGCGTGTCACCCGGCCTCCCGTCTGTGCTACATCGGTTAGTTAGAACGGGACACACGGCGGCTTCCTTATGCTCCAGAGGCCGCCGGTGAGGACGGTTCTCCACTGGGTTTAAAGCAGGCGAGGAGGAGCCTGTGGGCCTCGGAGCGGCTCTGGGGCCGGAGGCGAAGTCGAGGCAGAGAGGCTGTGAGTGAATGCGTGATGATTTAGCAGCTTCCACGCTGGACACTGCAGAGGACCTGGGGACGGGTGGGGCTGAGGCACAGAGCTGGCTTCACGCCGCTCACAGCTGATGTGAAAGGAGCATCAGGTGAGCAGCACTGAGTGTGTGGCCTTGTGGCCAGTCACTCTGAGCCCAGGACCCCAATTCCCTGCTGGCCCCTGCTGGCCCCTGCAGGCCATGACTGTCCTTCTGAGACACGGCTTGGGTACATGCAGGCGGGACAGTCGGGGTTTGATCACAGCAGCGGAACCGCCGGCAGTGACAGAACAGATTTCTTTTCGGGATTAGACCTTCCGCGGTGTGGCCGCAGGGGGGAGGCTGCGTGAGGCTGTTCTTTTCACATCTGGTTTGGAGCCTGAGTCCCTTTAGATTAGGGGTCCCCAGTCCTAAGGCTGCGGACCAGTCTTGGTCCGTGGCCTGTTAGGAACCGGGCCGCACGGCAGGAGGTGAGCAGCGGAGAATGAGCGAAGCTCCATCTGTGTCTGAGCCGCTCCCCAGCGCCAGCTTCGCCGCCTCAGCTCCGCCTCAGGTCCTCAGGCGTCAGATTCTCATAGGAGCACCGGTCCCTGGTGCCACCAAGGCTGGGGACCGCTGCTTTAGATTCTTCAGGCCTGCAGCTTGGAAGGAACGCGGACTGAAGTGGATACAAGCCAGGATGGACTAGGACCCGTCGGGACAAATGATCCTGCACCGTTCCCACGCCGTCTCCAACCTCGGGGACATGGTGGCTGTGGGAGGAGCCTGAGCCCTGTCATGAGCCGCATCACATGCCCAGTACTCAGAGGAGCCGGAGGACCCAGGGACGTGCAGGCCTGGAGCTCCCCGGACGCGTGTGGCCGTCGTCCCCGGCACCCCCAGTCTGCATGGTGCTGGTGGGGCTGCCAGTAACCGCTGGCGTTCACAGTGGCTACGATGTGGTTGGACCGGTATCCACCGCGTTCGTGCCTGTTTTCTATTTTCCGCCCTTGTTCTTTGTCCTTATTTTTTCTGTCACTGTTTTTCTGCCTTTTATGATTTTAATTGGGCATGTGATCTGATTCCATTTTCTCTCCTTTAGTGGCATATCAATTATACTTTTTTTTTTTGGCTTTTTTTATTTGTCGCCCTAGAGTTTGCAGCGTACACTTCCAACTGGTCCAAGTCCAGTCTGGAATGACACCGGCGTCGAGGGCGGGGTGGCACCTCGTAAGCACGGAGCCGTCCTGGCTCCTTCCTGCTTCTTGTCCCTTGTGTTACGCTGCTGCTCGTGCAATCGTACGTAAATCCACGTAGACGTGCGTGTGTGCGTGCGTGTGCTTGCACAGAATTCCACGTGCGTGTGCGCGTGCGTGTGCGTGCACAGAATTCCACGTGTGTGTGAGCGTGTGCGTGCACAGAATTCCACGTGTGTGTGAGCGTGCGCGTGCACAG
>NW_006436291.1:1204502-1216984 GCF_000325575.1 Pteropus alecto | reverse complement strand
TAACTAGGCCACCAAACAAGGGACCCGAGCCGCCCGCCAGCCCCTGGGCCTCCTCGCCCTCTGGCTGGGTCAGAAGCCGAGAGCTTGGGTTGGTGGTGGCAGCCCGGCCGAGGGGCTCGTCCTGTCCCCAGACGTGCTGTGGGGATGCCGTCCGAGCCTGCGATCAATGAGCAGCTAGAGATGTCCTTCAGAGAGATGGATGTGTGGGTGCCTCACAGCTACTGGGGCTTGTAAGTGAGGCGCCCTGTGCCCGTCGGTCATGCCGGGGTGGGGACCGGGGATGCCCAGTCAAGTGAGCTAAGGAGAGAGGCAATCACCCTTAGTTCTCGAATGCCGTTTGATGTATGATGCACACGCGTGCGCCGTGGGAACAGACACGTGCGCACACGCTTTGTCCGTCCCCCACTCCCGTTATCTACCTGGAGAGAGAACAGGTAAGCAGAGGTGTTTGCGCAAAGACCTGTTTGTAAACGCTTGTTGCGGCTTTATTCTCCGTGTCCAAGACTTGGGAACGACCCAGTGTCATTGCCGGCAGGTGGACGAGCACACTGCGACGTGGCCGCACAGCGGGGTGTGACTCCGGGATCACAAGGGGTGCACAGCAGCCGTTGCCACGGGTTGGCTAGACCCCGACGCCGCCAGGTGAGTCATCGGGCCGCCAGGCGCCCAGCGCCCGACGCTGCCCTTCTGCTCCATGCGAGGCTGCAGCCCGCCTCCGGGTGCCACTTCTGGGAGAGCCGGGGTCCCCCACCCCGCAACTGCCCTTGGATGCTGCCGGGGAAGCTCACAGTCCCCCTCGTCCGGGAGCCACTTACAGAGAAGGTGCACGGAGTCCCCGCCAGGCAGCTCCCTCGAGCTGGGCGGCAGGTCGCCTAGAGTCCGGGGCAGCTGAGCTGATGGATGCTCAGCCTGCGGCTGGCACGTGGGAGGGAATGAAAAGTCGCCCCGCGAAGAATTTACTGCGCCGCGTGCGTGCAGCTGCTCAGAAGAGAGATGAAGCCCAGGTCCCCACTCATGTACCGTCCACCTAAATGCTGTCAGACACAGAGAGGGGACAGAGAGGCACGATGTTCCTGTCACGCCAGCTCTTTATGTGACAAAGTGTCCACTCTCCAGGCACCGGGACCCTGGGTGCGTGTTTCTGAAGAACCGCATCTTGCGTGTCATCTTTTTTGAAAGTGGGACCTGCGCCGATTGCTGGTGTGAGTGCGGGAGAGGCGGGCTCCCCGCACTGGACACATGGGGCGGGGGGCGGGGGGGGGACACGGTCCTGATGCTGTAATGTAACCGGGTGCCTCCCAGCGTGACAAGAGGCACAGCCTAAACAGACAGTCTGCGACACACGGCTGCCACACTTGTCAGTATTTCTGGGACTAACATCTGTGCCGATGGAGTCTCAATAAAATGCTTATCCAGAGATAAAGGGACAACACACATTTGTATATTTATTTCCAGATGAAATGAATTCGATCAGATCAAGTCGCTGTGCTAACCACAGGTGGTTCTCATCAGGGAAGTCAGTCGTGTGTGGTGCGTTCTGAGAAACCTCACTCTGAAGCTGCTTTGAACAAGAAGCCAAAAGAATAATTAGTTTTTATTTTTAGCAAAACACATAGCCAACCTTTCATGGTTTGAAGGCTGTTTAACAAACATTTATTTCGCAATTCCTCACTCAATTCAGACATTTTCACCTGTGAATTCTGCCCAGCGGCCAGGAGTCCGTACCACGGGGCTACTACTCAAAGTCCCCCAGGGTGGGGACACCATAGCATCGTGCTCATTTCTTCTTACGTTTTCAAATTTCATTTATTATTTTACACATAGCTATTGAGAACTTATCGTGTGCCAGATAGTCTCCTAGGCGCCAGGGGAACAGAGCCACACGTCCCTGTCCCACGGGGACTGGCTTCCAAAGCATGGTCGGGATAGTGATCAAATAAGGCAGCATGAATGTCAAATGACAGGAACAGCGCCAGACGTGGCAGGGAGGGCGGCCGTGAGCGCCGAGGAGGGGGGAAGCTGGGGCCGAAGAGGAGGGAGAAGCAAATATAAAAGTGCATCCGATTCGCAGCCACGTCGATGGATCAGACAGGCGACCGTGCGCGTCTGGGCTTCGGAAGGAAAGACGCCCAGCGAAGGCCCGTGGCCCCCGAGGGGCCCCCGCCCGAACCTCCTGGCATCCTCTCCCGCGTGCGACACCACGATCCCGGAGGCGGGTGCCAGCGAATCTCTGTAGCATCTTCTGGACGGTTCCATCCACAGTTTTCAATGGCTTGTTCTACCAATTATTCGATCATCACTGTATTTTCTAAACACATTTGAGAGGTAATCCACATACCATAGAATTCATCCACTTAAAGTGTGAAGTTTCATTAATTTTGAGGATAGCCACAGAATCGTGTGACCATCGACACAATCCGAGTTCGCATTTTCATCACCCCCAAAGAAGCCCAGTGCCTGTTGGCCCTCGCTCCACATCCCGTCCCCTCCCCACCCCCGGCCTTCGCCGTCTTTAACCTACTTTTTGTCTCGATTCTGGACATTGCGCGTCAATGAAATCACGCGGCGCGTGGGCTCCTGTGACTCTTCCGCTTGGCTTTTCCCTGTTCTACCCGATTCCGCTTTTCTCTGGCCGCCGGCGAGGCCGTGCGGCGCCTCATGCGTCTGGGCCCCGGACGTCCCTCCACGGCGACTCTCTGAATGGATTTTTGCCCACTTTTCTGTTGGGTTGGTTTTCTTTCTAAAAAGATATTAATTTGTAGAAATTACTTATTCTGGATTCACGTTGCCCTGTGTTTCTAAATATCTTTTCTCGGTCTGTGACATGCTCCCTCCCTTCAGATACCATTTCTTCCAGCTCAGGGTTTTGAAAGATTTTAATGGAATCGAATGAATCTTTTCAAAGCTTTACACTCTTTGTGCCTTATTTTTAAAAAAAGGCCCCCCTTCTCCCAAATCATAATGGAATTTTACATTTTCTAGCACAAGTTTTAAAGTTTCGCTCTGCGCATGCAGTTTTTAACGCACCCGGAGATTATTTATTTTTCCAGTTATCTCTGCATCATCGACCGAAGAGTGCGTTTGTCTCCCGCTGTCCCAGGCGTGTTAGCCGGACACGAGCGGACCTGCGCTCGGGCCTCGGAGATGTCCCTGCAGCCTACCCGGGGGCCTTTCTGTCTGTTCCCGTCCGGACGGCACGTGGTCCTAATTACTGCGACTTTGTCAGTCTCGAAACTGCCGGAGTGACGTTCCGACCCTCCCCTCGAGGGTTTTAAGTCGTTTCTCGAATTTCTGCTCCTTTGTACTTGCGATGAGTTTTTGGCTCCGGGAACTTTAAGATCTGTATATTTCTGCTTAGTTAAGCTGGCTTTGATGTTGTTTAAAAAGAGCTTTCATTTCTTTTCTACACCAAGTCCCATTATGTTAGGTTTATTATTAGCGACTTCGCTCTCTGCGTGGCTACATGGCGAGGCCCACTTTGGGGCCGTGCTTTGCGGTTGATCTTCCGTGTCTGGCACGGCTTTGATCTGCGTGTCTTATCCGTGCCGAGCAACCTCCGTGAACTCACCTACTCATCTGAAAACTTTGTCTACGGAATCTTTTTCATCTGCTATATCGACACACGTATTTCATCTTTTTCGTATCTTACAACTGATTTTTCTTATTTTATTTCTCTCTCTAGAAATGCTAATATGATGCTGAGTAGCCCTGAGCGACAACAGCCACTCTTATCTTATTTCCGACTAAAAAAAAAAAAAGGATACTTTTTATCTTCAAATATGATACTTCAGTATGTCGATGTCACTTTTGGGAGGTGCTCTATGTCACGCCGGTGTTGCAGGCTGGGGGTAGATGCTATGACGGAGTTTGGGATGAAGGATGTTTGTGAGTTTGGGGTGAAGGATGTTTGTGAGTTTGGGGTGAAGGATGTTTGTGAGTTTGGGGCGAAGGATGTTTGTGAGTTTGGGGCGAAGGATGTTTGTGAGTTTGGGGCAAAGGATGTTTGTGAGGGACCGTAGCCTGCAAAGGTGAGGGGGGCCCGACTGGGCAGGGGGCTCCAGGGTGACGTTTACAGCAGAGCTGGTCCACGATGGGCCACGGCGTCCAGCTCGGCCACCGGATGAGGACTTCCCCAGAGCAGCGTGGCCCTCGGAGGGGAACCTCTGTGACGAAGGGGCGGGCGGGGGCCGGGCTGCTGCCTCCGCCCACGTGGCTGGGTGAGCACTGTCTGCTTGTGGGAGAGGGACGAGGGCTCACATGGGACACCTCCGTGTCTACCATAATTAAGATGTGCCCTCTTCTAATTTCCTCAGGTTTTTTTTTTTAACTGAATATAACATTTGATTAATTTTTTTCTGCAGCTATTGAAAAACAGCTCCCGTATTCAGTCTGTCAGCGTAATAAGTTACATTTCTAAGAATTCAGTAGGACCTCGTCTTATAATGTGCTGGGTAAACGCTGCTCAGACACGATGTACTTTCTGGCCACGCGCATCTCTGGGGTGGGTTTGTAATATATTTCATAAAATTTTTGGCTCTATTTTCACAAATGAGACTGTACGGAATGTTCTCTATTCTTCTGCCTTGTTCCAACGTGACATGACATCTTGGCTGTACGAGCCTAAAAATGTTGGGATAGGTATCTTCCCCCACTTTATTTTTTAGGCTCTGAGACTATTTACGTAAGATAAGGATTACGTCGTCCCCGAGTCTGGCTGGCACTTTATGTAACGCCACACGGACCTGGCGTTACATAAAGAGACATCTTTTGGGATTTTGACTTAAACTCTCATTTTGTTGATGGTTTAGGTCTAACTCATGCAGCCACCAGCCCCCATCCATGTCTCATCCCCTGACCCATTCTGTTTGTTTTATATAACGTGTCGTGTTCCGAAATTTTGTTTATTTGTTTGCCTGTTTATTATCCATCTTTCTTGCTAGAATGTAAGTTCGTGAGGGACTTTGCCCATTTGCTACTATATTTCAGATAATAGAATAGTCCCGCCCCATCACAGGCACTTAATGAAAATTTGAATGACTGCGTGATGCTATATGTTTAGAATAGAGAGTTTTTCCTAAGAAAATGAAATTAGTCAATATTCTCCCTTAGTGCATCACATTGCTTTTTTAATAAAAAACATAAGGTCATCTAAACAGAAAACAAAATATATTCAGGTAATAAATGTTTTTTTTTTAATGAGTCTAAAGATTTTATAAGCGTAGCTACTACCAAGTCACACAGTGTTACACACACGGGCACAGACATGCTTCTCCTGGATCTGTAAATACTCTTAAAGTGCGAAATACGCTCCGGTTCCCAAGCTGTAGCTGGGGAGATAATGTCTCTACCCCGAGTGGCTTCCAGGCAGATGCCTGGGCCACCTGGATGCAAACGCTGCATGGCGTGTGGCTCGCTCCCCACGCAATGGGGCCTGGGGGCCAGGGAAGGTTTTCTTCACCGGGCGTCTCACTTCGTAATTAATGTTTACCAAGCAAAACATCAAGTGCACGTTGAGGCGACACCTGTCTACGCAGTCGCCCTGTGGACACGCGTTGGAAGCGCGCGGCGGGTCCGGCCACACCGTCACTGCGGCTTCTCCCTGCGATGCACCTCACCCCATCTTTTCTCTCGCTTTATCGTAAGAGCACAGTGCAGAATCCGCGTAACACTCGGAATACGCGTTCATGGACCGCTTACGTGATGGGCAAGGCTTCTGGCCAATAGGGTCGTTAGTTCAGCTTTTCGGGAGTCTGAAGTCACACGGGGAGCTCTGACTACTGGGGGGGTCCGTCCCCGCCCCCCGTGTTGTGCGAAGGCCAGCTGCCTCGGCCTCACAGAGCCATCGAGCGCAGGAGGGCAGGAGAAGGCTGCGCAGAATGCACACCCCTCACACTCCTCTGGTCACGTGACGCCTTTTTATGCAGAATACCTAGAAAACGACGTATTTTGAAAATAAAGAAATAAATACGCTTCCAGATGTACAAAAGCTAAAATGATTCAGCACCACAGACCTGAACTAAAAACATAAATTATATATCACTCCCATGTTTTAAAGTATTTAATAGGTTCCCGTGGCAGTAAAAAAATAATAGTAAGATAGATTAACTAGATGGGTGGATGGGTGAGGGATAGATAAGATGTTAGATAGATAAATGATAGATAGATAGAGATAGATGATAGATAGATAGATAGATAGGTAGATGATAGATATAGATAGATAGATATAGATAGATAGATAGATACATGATAGATAGAGATAGATAGATAGATAGATGATAGATATAGATAGATAGATAGATAGATAGATAGATAGATAGATAGATAGATGATAGATAGATAGATAGAGATAGATACATAGATGATAGATAGATGATAGATAGATAGACAGACAGACAGACAGACAGACAGACAGATGATAGCTGGACAGGTCATAGATGGGTAGATGGATGGGTGGGTGCGCCGGGGCAGTCAGGGACTGGCCGTTTTCAAAGCTCCCGGACAGGAAGCCAGTGCTCATGGCGTCTCGTCCCATTCCCTCTGAAGCTCTGGCGGGAGCGTCAAGTGGCCGGGTCTGGTGTCTGATAAATGCGCCTGAGCGATCTTAGAGGCCAGAACAGACAGAACTGAGAGAGCACATCGGGCACCGGCCACTTCTCCAGAAAGACATTTATTTCAGGCACCTTGAGTCTCTCCTCTCTGGACTGGAACACGTCTGGGAGCAGAGCCAGCGTCATCCCATGAGCTCCCGCCAAGGGCCCCCTGCCCGGCGCCCGGCGACCCCTCCGAGCACGGAGCCGGCCCGCACTCCTGTGCCCAGGTCTGCTTCCTCCCCGGCACCCGGTCTACACCGCACCGAGGCGTCCAGGTGAAAGGTGGAGAGAGCCACCACCTGACCCCTCCTGTCTCTCCCGTGGAGGGATGGACGGGCTGTGAGCCTTCGCCGCCGCATTAGCTCGTTTCGGACAGGGCCGTGGCCGTGCCGGCCGGCAGAGTGGGTGGGAGGGGCCGGCGATGGGTTTACGATGCTGTTCGGCCTTCCGCCCAGGGACGGATGGGCCGCCGTAGCAGTCCACTGGGGAAGAAGGGCGCTCATACGTCGTCGTTTACGGGGTACCTGCCGAAAATATGACTCACAGTTGCACAGAGTCAGCGGGACAAGAAAATCCATTCATTATTCCAGCCGTTCCCGAGCACCGCTTTTGAGCTGCCTTCCGGCCTGTGACACCGGGGAAGCAGCACGTGGCTCGTCACGAAGTTCTCACAGCGCGGGTCCTGCAGAGCGAGGCCCCGTCCGCCCCGGCCCCCCAGCAAACGGTCAGCCGGAGCAGCTCGGCGCCCAGGCGCGCGACGGCGGGAAGCACTTGAATCCGGCCAGCGATGCCGTGCACATGTGGACTTCCGTTTACAGCTAACGCGTTCCGCCCCCCGGGGGGCGAGATGTCTCCCCGATGGGGACCCTTCAGATGTTGGGCGCCCCAGACCGGTTCTACGCTGCCACGAGCCCACGGCGATTGCACTAATGCTCAGCTCCTGGCCAAGCGGTCAGCCTCCAGCAAGGTGGATCCGTGGGGCCCTGGGCTTGGCAGGGTCCCCTCGAGTCCTCATGAGGGTAAAGTGCCACCCCTCGCCAGGAACAGGGTGGACCAACCTCGGCGTCCAGGGTGGACCAGCCTCGGTGTCCAGGGTGGGAAGGCGCCCTGGCCGCCAGCCCTGGCCGCCCCACTCCTTAGGCAAGCGAGGATTCCAGGATGGACCCCAAACGCTGCGAAAGGCCCTGCTCGCTGCTGGTCCAGGCCCCGCCTCGCGGCCAGGGGCCCGCTCTGTGGCAGAGGCCGGGCAGGTCCTTCCACGTCGGGAGCTCACTTTGTGACTTTCTATCTGTTCCGTTCTTCATGCGGGTGAGTTGGGGTCCCCGGGCCCGGGCGGCTGAGGAGGGGCAGGCGGCCGGACCAGGGGTGAGGATGCCTGCCGGGGACCTTCCGAGAGGAGCCGGGGCACCGCACGCGAGTGCGCTCGTGGGCTCGGTGACCCCAACGCCTCACGCCGGCCTCCTGCCCGGTTGTCCCTGCCCTCGGGGCTGTGGTCCAGCACGGGGGCCCGACCCCCTCCCTGCAGCTTCCCCGCTTCTCCCGATGAATTCCCGTGAGGGCGCAGGCAGGCCGCCCTTGAGGACCGAGGCACAGCCTGGCGCCCCTGGGACGGGGCGAGGTCATCGAGGAGGCGCAGGGTCGGTCCCGGGGTCGCTCCCGGGGCGGGAGCCCGAGCAAGCGTGAGGGACGCAGACGCGTGACCGTGAGCAGTGGCTCCTCACGCCGCCCGCAGCCCCCGCTGCCGCAGCCTTGCCGGGCCTCCTGTCCATCTTTCCAGCCTTTCTTGTTCCCACTCCAAAGTGCTCCGGTTGCTATAGAAACAACGGGATCCTCCGGGCTGGCTGTGGGTCACCCACAAGGGCTGAAGGCGCAGCCCGGCACGCGCGGTGGGAACAGGAAGCCGCCACCGGCCTCTGCTCTGCTCCGTGTGGCCGTGGGCACAGGCCCGGGCGCGGCTTCCCAGCTCACGCGAGCTCTGCCCCGAGAGCCGGCGGCGCGGCGTCCTCTCTGGTGTCCTGGCCCTCTCCGCGTCACGTGTGGCCTGGCCACTCTGGTTTGCCAGGTGGTCGGAGGCTCCTCGCTGACCTCGCTCGGCCTTCCTTCTCACCGGTGGGCTCCTGGGCCCCTGGCCCCGGAGGCCTCCGTGTCCCCAAACGCTCTCCCTCTGCAGCCTGCCCCCAGAACGTCCCTCTGCCTCCTCCCCTCGGCTCTCTTTGGTGGCCCCGCCCCGTGGCCACTCATGTCCCCTTTCTGAGGCCCCAGGCCTGGTGGACTGACCCCAGGATGGGTCATCTTCAAGGAGACACCCTAGGGCTGGTCTGGGGCAAGTCACCTTCCGAGGCCCCCGAGGGCACAGAGTCAGGGCTGCCCGGGATGGTCCTTGTCTCCAGAGCGTTCTCCCGGGTGTGGGGGAGGGGTGACACAGGGACCCACATATGTCCCTGAACGTCCCTGAACGTCCCCAGCTCCCGAGAGCTGAGTGTCCTGCCTCCCCCGGGCCTCCGGCTGCTCTCTGAGCCCAGCGCTGGGCTCCGTAGCCCTTTCCCGCAGTGACCTTACCCGTCATGGGCATCGAGGACTCTCTGGGCTCCAGGTCAGGGCGGCCGGCAGTCGCAGCCATAGGGCTTGTCACCTCCTCCCTGGGGTCCCCCAGTTCCGCCATCCCCTGGGTCTGGGCAGCCCCTGCACTGGGGTCACCCTGTCTGCAGTCTGGCCACACGAGGGAAAGTGGACCTATGCAGTGACCGAGCAGGGGGGGCCGGGGTGCTGCTCGATGTGTCTGCGCCTCTCCCGTCTGGGGTCCCCCTCGCAGCCGAGCACAGAGCAGGACACCTGCCAATCGGAGAAGCTGCTGCGTGCCCGCCCTCCGGCCCGCTGGACGCGAGAGTCGTTTGCAGGAGGCTGTGGATCCAGATGAACACAAGCCGCCGCCTTGGCGACGTGTGCAACTGTGCTTGCATGCCAGGCCGGAGGTGAGCTGGGACGGGTGGGCCCGCCAGCCCTCCCTAAGTGACCCTCTGGAGTGTCCCCAAGTCTCCCGGCCTGCCTTGCTCCCCCCGCCCCGCTCCTCCCAGGACAGAACTTGCCAGAAGGACTCCTGGCCGGTCACACATTTGGGGAATGCCTTTTAAAACGACAAGCTGTTTATCCAAAGATCTGATTTCCAGCCTCTCTTGGCTTTAATTAAAAACATTTGTAAACAAGCTAATGATTATCACAAAGAACAATCCGCTCGCATGTCACTGGGAAACGGTTTCTTTTGAACTTTCCAGATGGGACAGCGACCCGCGGTTTGACGGAAGATTACAGGCTGCACTGCCCACTGAGTGCCCCAATGCGAGCCGTCAGCCATCGCGCGGCGTCCGGTGCCAGCAGACACACAAGCCATCAGTTCTGGACACAGTTAAACGACAGATACCAGCCGACCACCTGTTTTCTGGTGACAGCTTTATGCCGTTTCGCTGGCCCAGAAACAGGCTCATGTCTGCACAGCACGGTGCGCGGCCGGCTCAGTGACGTCCCCAGGCAAGCCACTCACTCAGGCCTGTCAGCGCAAGCGATGGCCGGCGCTAAGAGCTCTGCCAACTTGGGAGAAACGTCCAGAGTCATTTCTTTTTGGTGAACAGATAGAAATTTGCAGGAAAAACAAAAAACAAACAAACAAACAAAATACCCAAACCCTTGAATGAAAAGCTCTTTAAGGAGAAAACAAAGACCCCACCCAGCATGCCACGAGCCATGACAGTGGGGTCCCAGTGACGAACCCACACCCCAAGGTCCCCTGGCACTCAGTGGGGACTGCGGCGGAGCCTCGACTGAAGTGGCAGATGTGACAATCCCTCCCTTCCAGGTGCTGGCGTGAAAGGGATGCTCGCCAGCAAGGCCAGGCCGGGCCCTATGTGCGACGCCTCCGCCGGGCCGGGCAGGGGGCTCAGCGCACGTCACGGTGAGATGCGCCCTCTGCCTCGCTGGGTGTTCAGATGGAATACTGTGCAGCCTTGTGCTTCACGTCACACGTAGCTATGCGCACATGTCCGTGTGCATGTGTCGTATGTGCGTGTGTACTTCTGTGTGCAGCTATTTGTACATGTAGTTGATCATGTGTATCTAGAGCTGCGTGTGTGTGTCTGTGTGTATGCGCGCGCGCGTGTGTGTGCGTGCGTGTGTGTGTGTGCTTGTGTGTGCGCGTGTGCGTGTGTGGCAGCCGCGCTGACAGTTTAGAAATCATGTTTGTCCAGATGATCTGAGCCGACACGTTTATCATTTTGTCAATTCTATTACTGGTGTAGCCGCCTCGTAAATACAGGCATTGGAGTTCAGCTGCTCACTGAGTTACCCTGCACAGTGGGGGCCTCCTCCGCACACAGTCTGACCCTGCAGTCACCCACCCGCGCAGACACCCACCCGCGCATACACCCACCTGCGCAGTCACCTACCTGCACAGACACCCACCTGCGCAGACACCCACCTGCGCAGACACCCACCCGCGCAGACACCCACCTGCATGAGCTCCAGAGGGAGCGGCGGTGCTTCACACAATTCCAGGAGGGGCTTCGTTCCGGCCCCAGTAAGCACTGGAAGGTGCATTTTACTCATTTAGTGTGAACTGGCCAAGGCTTTCACTTGATCACAAAGCAGTCTGTTATTTCTCACCGGCTCAGCCAGTCTCAGCGGCACCCGCTGGCTTTTACGTTCCCGTGGGGCAGGCATTTGCTGATGCACCTGTCACGTGGGTGGGGGACGCGGCCACCCCGGGCCACCCAGAGATCCCATCGGCGTCTCCCTCCCACCCGCCGTCTGCTCCCAGTCGTCTTTGCCTTGAAGCTCAGGCCGAGAGGGGCGCCCCGTCCGTAGCTCCCAGTGGACCAGGTTGGGATGGCACCGTGCTGGCTCCCGGGCCTGCTGGGCCAGAGAACCACACGTGGTGGCTTCGGCCAGCAGAAGTCCGTTCCCTCCCAGTCTTGGGGACCAGATGTCTGAAGGCACGGTGTCAGCGGGGCTAGCTCCTGAGGGGGCCGTGAGGGAGCACGTGTCCCAGGAGAACACCCGTCTGATTCGGGACCCGCCCTGACTTCAGGCCGACCTCGTCTCAACTCAGGGCCATCTGCGAGGACCGTATTCCAAATAAGGCCACATTCACAGGTGACGCACATCCGGTGCGGGCACATCGGGGGTGCCAGTTAGCCCACTGCAGCTCCCACGTCCTCCAGTAATTAAGGACGGCTTGGGGGACGTGAGGCAGACGGCTGCTTAGTGGCCCAGAGCCCACCTGGAGAGGAGGCAAACCGTGGGCCCCCTGGTTAGAGACGGGCGCTTTTAACCCCCCCCGAGGCTGGAGTGAGCCCAGGCCTGCGGAGCGGCAGGTGTGGGCTGGGCCGGGCTGAGGGACAGGAGGGCACCGTCTGAGAGGCCGATTCACACGAGTGACGAGAACGACGGAGCAGGGAGCAGGGAGCAGGGCCCGGCCCCGCCAGGGGCCACCGCCCGCAAGTCCCACTGCTCTGCGCTGCCGGGCTTCAGGTGGCAGTGACAGCCCCCGAATGTAAGGACAGCCGCAAATAAATCGAGTCAATAACAGAACGCCTAGGGTCTCGGTATTCCAGTCAGCCCTCCATTTGTCAATGTTTAAAATGAGAACAAAACACTAGAAACGAGACGATTTCCCCACTCTAATCACAAATTCGCCTTCTCCGCATCACCTCGTATCACGATGTAGAACATTATTATATTGAAAAATCAGATGATGCCGTTCAGGTTATAAGCCTCAGAATTAAGCACCCGGGAGGGAAGAGAAGCCGGGAATATTAAGAGTCAAGTGCGAAGAGCTCTGGGTGCGGGGGGCGCCGGCCTATCAGCCTGACGATCGCCGCAGCCCCGGAGCGACTTGCCTGG